>NC_049235.1:40004559-40320846 GCF_011100685.1 Canis lupus familiaris | reverse complement strand
GCAACCCTCAGTTTGTTTCCTATAGTTGTTTCCTATAGTTGAAAATCTCTTATGGTTTGTCTCCCTCTCTGATTTCATCTTATTTTATTTGTCCCTCCCTTCCCCTATGTTCATTTGTTTTTGTATTACATCATCCATATGTCTATCCATCCATATGTCTATCTTTATCCATATGTCTATCAATGGACACTTGGGCTGTTCCCATAATTTGGCTATTGTAAATAATGCTACTATAAACATAGGCGTGCATGTATCCTTTTGAATTTGTCTTTTTGTATTTTTTTTTTTTTGGTAAATATCCAGTAGCACAATTAGTAGATTGTAGGGTGTTCTATTTTTAATTTTTTGGAGGAACCTCCATATTGTTTTTTTTTTAAAGATTTTATTTATTTATTCATAGAGACAGAGAGAGAAAGGCAGAGACACAGGCAGAGACAGAAGCAGGCTCCACGCAGAGAGCCCGACGTGGGACTCGATCCAGGGTCTCCGGGATCACACCCTGGGCCGCAGGCAGCGCTAAACAGGCTGCGCCACCGGGGCTGCCCTCCATATTGTTTTTGATAGTGATTGCACTAATTTGCATTCGGACCATTGATGCCCGAGGGTTCCTTTTTCTCCATATCCTTGCCAACACTTGTTTCTTGTGTTTTTGCTTTTAGCCATTCTGACAGGTATGAAGTACTATCTTGTTGTAGTTTTGGTCTGCATTTCCCTGATGATGAGTGATACTGGGTGTTTTTGATTTTTTGAGGAAGCCTCATACTTTTTTCTATATTGACGGCATCAATTTGCAATCCCCACCAATAGTGCACAAGGGTTCCCTTTTTCTCCACATCGCACCAAACTGTGCGGAGGGGGTGGTGCGGTGCGGGGGAGGGGAGGGAGGAGGGCGGCGTGGGAGGGAGGGCGGGAGGGCGGGAGGAGGGAGAGGGATGGGTAGGCGGGAGGAGTGGGGAGGGGAGTGAGGGAGAGGGAGGGGGGGGAGGGAGGTTATTGCTTTCTTGCTGTTTGTCTGTCTTTCGTTCTTTCTGTCTCTTTCGTGTCGGAGTGATTCTGTCGTGCTTTCTTTCTTTATTTCTTCTTTCTTTCTTTCTTTCTTTCTTTCTTTCCTTCCTTCCTTCCTTCCTTCCTTCCTTCCTTCCTTCCTTCCTTCCTTCCTCCCTAACTAACTTCCTAACTAACTTCCTAACTTCCTAACTAACTTCCTTCCTAACTTCCTTCCTTCCTTCCTTCCTATATTTTATTTATTTGACAAAGAGAGTGAGAGAGAGCACAAGCAGGGGGAGTGGCAGGCAGAGGGAGAGGGAGAAGTAGGCTCCCCACTGAGCATGTGGGAGCAGCAGGCTCCCCACCAAGCAGCCCCTCAATGAGGACCTCTATCTCAGGACCCTGGGATCATGACCTGAGTTGAAGGCAAATGCTTAACTGACTGAGCCACGCAGTCACCCCACTCTTATTTCTTATCTTCTTTATTAACTAACCATTCTCACAAGTGTGAGGTGATATTTTATTGTGGTTTTGATTTGCATTTCCCTGATGATTAATGATGCTGAGCAACTCTTCATGTATCTATTGACCATTAGTGTGTCTTCTTTTTTTTTTTAAGATTTTATTTATTTATTTGTGAGAGACAGAGAGAGAGAGAGAGCGCGCGAGAGAGAGCAGAGACACAGGCAGAGGGAGGAGAAGCAGGCTCCATGCAGGCAGCCAGATGTAAGACTCGACCCTGGGACTCCAGGATCACACCTTGGGCCGAAGGCAGGTGCTCAACCACTGAGCAACCCATGCATCCCATGTCTGTCTTGTTTAGAAAAATGTCTATTCAGATCCTCTGTCCATTTTTAATTGGGTTGTCTGTTTTTCTGCTATTGAGTTTTATGAGTTCCTTATATATTTTGGTTATTAACCCCTTATCAGATATGTGGTTTGTAAATATCTTTTCCCATTCATTAGGTTGCCTTTTCATTTTGTTGATGGTTTCTTTTGCTGTGCAGAAGCTTTTTAGTTTGATGTAGTCTCACATGTTTTTCTTTTGTTACTTTGGCTTTTGGCATCATACCCAAAAAATCGTTGCCAAGATCAGTGTTAGGGAGCTTTCCACCCATGTTATCTTCTAGGAGTTTTATGGTTTCTGGTCTTATATTCAAGTGCTTAATCTATTTGGAGGTAATTTTTGTTGTGATGTTGACCTCTATTCTTGAACCATTGACCTAAACTTTAACTGTTGAGATCATTACTGCTCTGTCCAGGCAGAGGAATTTCTTAAGAATTTTAAATGTATAACTTCACGTCCAGTTTGGGATATTTGTGAGAGTGAAAGGGGGTGCTATTGATTATTAAACTTGGACAATAGATGATAGCCTGGGCTGTTCCAAGCAAATCAAGATGTATGGTCACCTTAGTGTGAGAACATAATTCTCCTTGTTTCTCTGAAATTCTGCATGTCTTATGAGCATTGCCATTGCCAGCCTTTTGTTCAGGACTATTTTTTCAAGAATGTTGGTTTAGCAAACAGCTTTGGAAGAGGGTATCTCTCTCTGGAGCAGAAAGAAAAGATTAAGTTTTTTTTTTTTAAAGATTTTATTTAATTTATTTATTCATGAGAGACATAGACATATACAGAGAGGCAGAGACACAGGTGGAGGGAGAAGCAGGCTCCATGCAGGGAGCCCGATGTGGGACTTGATCCCGGGATAGGGATCATACCCTGAACCGAAGGCAGTTGCTCAACTGCTGAGCCAGGCATCCCAGATTGAGGTTTTCTATCTTAGAGTTCCTCTTCTTTCACACAACAGGTGTCTCTTGGCCCTTCTTGTGTCACTCTGTTGTGTCACACTACTGCTGTTCTGCGTGTAATAAACTATCCTTTGTCTCTGATCCAGGAGTCTTGTGTCTTCTGCTAACATCCATGAAATTGTGGCATGCTGACTTGTTTGTTTGCAAATAGGGTAAGTCTCAAACCTTTCACATTTATTGCCGTCTGATACTCTAATACTTTTATAAATAACTATATAAACGTGTCACTACTAAAAACAAAAACTCCCAAATATGTCATTAATATTACTACTACTACTACAATTATGAATTCAGTTGAAATTTCATTTTGTGTATCTGAAAATTTCTCTTCCAAAGAATATTCTAAGATGAAAATCAGCAAAAGCAAAGGTAGGCATTACTGTATCTGGTATCATTGATTTCAAGATAGACTTTTAATCTGTCAGATTAAATATGTAATTATTATAATTAATAATTAAATTATTAAAAGTAAGTTATAATTTTATCTCAATGCACCAGTTAATTGTATAATTCTATTGTATAGTATTGATTTCTTAAAACAATGTAGCATTTTAAAAAAATATTTTATTTATTTATTCACAAGAGACACAAAGAGTGAGGCAGAGACATAGGCAAAGGGAGAAGCAGGCTCCCCGCAGGAATCCCGATGCAGGACTCCATCCGAGGACCCTGGGATCACAACCTGAGCCGGAGGCAGATGCTCAACCACTGAGCCACCCAGGTCTCGCTATGTTACTCAAAATGTTTGTGGCTAGAATTCTTTTTCCTAGCATAATGATCCACATTTTCAAGGAGTATATAAGTTTTTTTTCCTGGTGTGATGATGAGCTGGATTTATTATTTTTATAATAGGTTTATTGAGATTTAATTCACAGAACAAGCAATTCACCCATTTAAAATGTAAAGTTCTGGGATGCCTGGGAGGCTCAGCGGTTGAGCATCTGCTTTTGGCTCAGAATGTGATCCCGGAGTTCTGGGATTGAGTCCCACATCGGACTCCTGTATGGAGCCTGCTTCTCCTCCCTCTGCCTATGTCTCTGCTTCTCTCTCTGTGTCTCTCATGAATAAATAAATAAATAAATAAATAAATAAATAAAATCCTAAAAAATAAAATATAAAGTTTAGTGGTGTTTATTCTAAGAAGCATGTAACTTGGTGTAACAAGAAGCATGTAATAAAACGTGCCAAATTCCAAATTTCCCTTTCTTCTACCCTAACTTAGCCCATGTGTTTTTTTTTTAACCTCTTGAACTTTCCTTAACCTTCTTTTAAGTATTTCAGGAGTGAGACACCCTTACTATCCATAGCATTTTAAGGTGGCAGATAATTGCAAAGAGATATACAATGCACCCTAATGATTTCATTTAGCACTTAGGCAGTGCTTTAAGAACATTAACCAATTGATTTGCACAGTGCCCCCTGTGATGAAGCAGTAAGTAGCATTTTCTTTACTTTCACAGTGAGAAAATGTACAGACAGAAGCTAGTTGACTTTCCTGAGCTATTAAAGCTAGTGAGATCTTAATACAAATTAAAACTCTCCTGTATTCAAATTTCTGAAACTGGATCCATTCGTGATAGTTTATTTGAGAGTTCTTGGAAAAGGTATATTTTTTAGGCTGTGTGTCTCGTGTATGTTCATATTATGTATTTGTTTTGCAAAGCATAATAGTGAAATTCCCTTATCCAAAAAATAGAAGCTCTTTTATTGGCCAAATGCTTTGAATCAAATGATCTATCATAGCAATCATAAGATTATTGTCTTAAGTAGACCTGTGTGAAAAACTATTTTAGTTATAATAAAATGAGATGGGCTCAAATATTAGTTTTCATTAGTTTAAGGAGAAGTAGTTAATGTTACTATTTTTTTACTCTTTTTTTTTTAAGTAGGCTCCACGCAGAGCCCAATGCAGTGCTTGAATTAATGACCCTGAGATCAAGAGTTAGATGCTTATAGGCACCCCTGTTTTACTTCTAACTAAGTTTAACATACTGAAATATTGGAACTTTACATATCAAAATGATGCAAAGCTCATTTACTATCAGTTTGATTTGTAAAAATTTCTGAGGTGCCTGAGTTGGTTAAATGTCTGCCTTCAGCTCAGGTCATGATCCCAGGGTCCTGTGATGGAGTCCCATATTGGGTTCCCTGCTCAGTGGGGAGTCTGCTTCTCCCTTTCCCTCTGCCCCTCCCCTCTGCTCATGCTTTCTCTCTCTCTCTCAAATAAATAAATCTTAAGAAACCCAAATATTTTCTGAATTGTCTGTTTTGGAGTGGTGATGAATTGTGCTAAACTATTTTTCTCTCTCTCTGTCTCTCTCTGTCTGATTCTCCTTGCTTCGGAGAGAGATGGGTTATTGGAATAAGATACAAAATTGTGACTAGAACAAGGCCCCAGAAGCTTTTTTGAGAAGTGAGCCCTTGGCTCCTTATACAAGTAAACTGAGCTAATTAGCTGCAGTGCTTATTGCAGTATGGTACAACTTGGCAATTGCTTCTCAATAAGCTGATTATGTTACTGTGTCACTGGTTTAAGAAACATTTATTAAACATTTATGATCTGCCAGCAAAGTGCTATATACTGAATATTGGAGGTAAAAGAAGCATACTTCTTGAAAGAACTAGATGATTATCTATAGCTAGCAAATAATTTCAAAATTCCTTAGTTGTGAATCAAAATATAAGACTTTATATATATATATATATATTTTTTTTAAGATTTTATTTATTCATGAGAGACACAGAGAGAGGAAGAGACAAAGGCAGAGGGAGAAGCAAGCTCCCTGCAGGAAGCCTGATGCAGAACTCGATCCCAGAACCCGAGGATCATGACCTGAGCCAAAGGCAGGCGCTCAACCATTGAGCCACCCAGGCATTCATAAGACTTCATATATTAACTATATATATATATATATATATATATATATATATTTTAAGATTTTATTTATTTATTCATGACAGACACACACAGAGAGAGAGAGAGAGAGAGAGAGAGAGGCAGAGACACAGGCAGAGGGAGAAGCAGGCTCCATGCAGGGAGCCTGACATGGGACTCGATCCCAGGTCTCCAGGATCAGGCCCTGGGCTGAAGGCAGCACTAAACCGCTGAGCCACCGGGGCTGCCCTATATATATATATTTTTAAAGACTTTATTTATTCATGAGAAGACAGGGAGAGAGGCAGAGACAGAGGCAGAGGGAGATGCAGGCTCCCTGCGAAAAGCCTGATGTGGGACTCGATCCCAGGATTCTGGGATCACGCCCTGAGCTGAAGGCAGATGCTCAACCGCTGAGCCACCCAGGCATCCCATATTAACCATATTTTTGTGTAAAAAGTTTCAGTGCATATCCATGGACAAAATAACCAGACTCTTCTCTAGGAATGAGCTACGTTGTCAGCTCATCACTGTTTCTCCTGTTAGTGTACTATAACATGTATGTACCAAAGAAGTGGTGGGTTTTGACAGAATAAGAGCTGGTCTAACTTCATAACTTTTTGTTTCTTCTTAAAATAGCATCACTAGCAGCTCTTATCCTTGGCCTGATTTGGGTACTTGATAAGACATTTGGGTTAGTTAGATGTGAGTGGACAAATTTAATGAAGAAGCATATTAGTAAGATTAACTTGGGAAAGAACAATGACAGTGGTGAATAACACAGTTCTTATTCAAGTACTCTAAGTGGAAGATTTAGACTTGGAATTAATTCAAGGGTTTGACTTCTTTTTTTCATCTGTAAAAACAACTCTCTATGTAAGTTAAATCAGTATACATGTTACTAGAAAGAGAATGGGAATTACAACCTTCCTGAAGAGATGCATTGTATTATTTTTATTTTGTTTATGTTAAAGATTTTATTTACTTATCTGAGAGAGAGAGACAGAGACAATGACAGAGGTAGCAAGAGAGGTAATGACAGGGATAGCAGAGAGCTCAAGCAGGAAGGAGAGGGAGAAACAGGATCCCCGCTGAGCAGGGAACTGGATGTGGGGTTCCATCCCAGGACCCTGGGATCATGACCTGAGCTGAAGGCAGATGCCTAACCAACTGAGCCACCCAGGTGCCTCAAGAGATGTGCTTTAGAAAGTACATGAAAAATACCTGAAAATGAGAAACAAATATTTTGAATTTTATATTTAAGGTAATATATAAATTACTTACATTCAAAATGTGACTATATGGAATGAGATTTCTGACCAATAGAAAGGAGATATTTTTTTTTTCCTTAAAAAATTTTTTTTTCTCCTACTATGAAACATTCAGTAGCCTGAACTACAGTTGAAAAATTTGTTAGCCTTGGCCTCTGGTGGTGACCTAGAAAAATGCTTAAACTTGCTGAATACATGGGCAAAGAGGATTCTTTCAAACAGAACAATTTTATTTAAGAAGGATGTTTTATTTTATTTTTTTTAAAGATTTTATTCATTTATTCATGAGAGACAGAGAGGCAGAGACACAGGCAGATGCAGGGAACCCGACTTGGGACTCAATCCCGGGTCTCCAGGACCAGGCCCTGGGCTGAAGGCGGCGCTAAACCACTAAGCCACCCGGGCTGCCCTAAGAAGGATGTTTTAGAAGTGAAAGTAAAAGATAGCTTTGGATTCTAAAATAGGCTGAAGAGAACATCAGCATTTATGACTCACCTATAGAGCAAGAAGACAGGTCCTCATAGTGGTTGACAACATATCTGAATAACAAAAGGGGAAGGAGTGACTTTTCATATTTACTGGTTATAATTATTGGGGTTATTTCGAGTACAGGCAGAAAAAATCTGGTTAATTTTTTTTCTTGGTTATGTAATAAGCTATGTGTAAAATACAGCATAATAATAAATAAATAATTTAATTGTTATTTTAAAAAATGACCAATCATATAGCCATAATGAAGTAATATATCTAAAGGCAAAATATTCATATCTTTTAAGTGGCTATTTTATGCAATTTATATAGTTTTTAAACTAATGTTCAAAATTTATTTTTCTTTTTGTTTTCAAAGTAATATGTACTGATTAAACAATATTTGAAAAATACAAAATAAGAAGTAAAAATACTCATTGAATGTTTACTCTCAAATAACCATAATTAGTATTTTGGTATACTCTTTCTAATCATTTTTCTTGTGAGTAGATGTTTCCTTTTTATATACTTGTCAGATTAGATGTATAATTTTGGTGGTCAATATTTATTTATTTATTTATTTATTTATTTATTTATTTATATATCTACTTATTTATTTTAAAGATTTATTTATTTATTCATGACAGACAGAGAGAGAGAGAGAGAGAGAAAGAGAGGCAGAGACACAGGTAGAGGGAGAAGCAGGCTCCACTCAGGGAGCCTGATGTGGGACTCAATCCCGGGTCTCCAGGATCGGGCCCTGGGCTGAAGGAGGTGCTAAACCGCTGAGTCACCCGGGCTGCCCTTTATTTATTTATTTTAAAAGATTTTTATTTATTTATTCATGGGAGGCACACAGAGAGAGAGAGGCAGAGACACAGGCAGAGGGAGAAACAGGCTCCATGCAGGGAGCCTGACGGGGAACCCAATCCTGGGTCTCCAGGATCACACCCGGGCTGAAGGTGGCGCTAAACTGCTGAGCCACCGGGACTGCCCTTGGTGGTCAATTTTAAAAAATAGTTGGTATGTTTTAATTTTTTAAAGATTTTATTTATTTATTAGAGAGAATGAGCATGCATGTACCAGTGTGGGGAGGGGCAGAGAAAGAAGGAGGGAGAGAATCCCAAGGAGACTCTGTCATGTTCTGGAGCCCCACTTGGGGCTTGATCTCAGGACCCTGAGATCATGACTTGAGTTGAAACCAAGAGTTGGACATGCAACCAACTGAGCCACCCAGGCTCTCTCTATTTTATTTTATTTTTTTAAAGTAACCTCTATGCCTAACATGGAGCTCAAACTTGCGATCCTAAGATTAAGAGTGATGTACTCTGCTGACTGAGCCAGCCAAGTTTTCCTGTTTTTCTTTTAATACTACATCTTTAACATTTCTCATGTTGTTAGCTATTACATCATCTCTTAAAATAATTTTCATGACTTAACAATGGCATATAATGTTTTATTGAGTTAGCTTGCAGTAATTTACTCAGCCATATTATTTTGTTGGGTGTTAAAATTATTTCATGTTTTTTGCCATTATAAATAATGTTTAAACAGTGTTTTAAAAATCATTCTGTTTACAGTTTTTCCTTGAGGTAGATAACTAGAAGTAAAATTATTGAATAGGAAAAAATGAAAAAAAGGCTCTTGATAAATACTGTCAAATTGCTTCCCAAAGAATATGTAGAACTTAAAAAAATCCTTTCATATTTATTATCTAGCTTGATTGCATAGCAAACTACAGTTAGGCAGGACAGATATTGTTATCCTCATTTGGTAGATGAAGAAATTGAGGTACATAAAGTGTGAATGTCTCACCCAAGCTAATTTACCTGGTTATTAACTGAGTTTCAGCTAGGTGCTATGAGAAATACAAAATAAATTCAAAATTGAGTTGTAGAGATAGATGTAGACACCAATAACTGTAAAACAAAGTAACTTGGGAGCAGGTGCGGAAGAGGTTAGAAGGGCCATAAATGAGTGCCCAGGGTATGGCCTTGCAATTGGCTATGCAAGCCTGGAAAGAATTTTCATGAAGCATGGTGTGGAGATAGAGGGGGAGATGGAAAGGTGAGGCATGGTATTCCAGACAGGGAAAGCAAATGGATGAGAGATTGCAAGAGGTGATATTTAAAGAATAATTTTTAGCAAAATAAACAATGACTTTTGTGTTTTAAATATATACTTATTCTCTTCTTAGGCTCTATTAGAAGGATTTTTGCTAAAAATATTGTTTCATCTTATCCTGTTGTTGCCTTTAGTAAAGCACAAAGCATTAATATGTGATACTTTATTTTTAAAAATTATTTATTACCTTAAGATACCTAGAAATAGACCTAACCAAAGAGGTAAAGGATCTGTACTTTTTTTTTTTTTTTTTTTTTTTTTTTTTTATGATAGTCACACAGAGAGAGAGAGAGAGAGAGAGAGGCAGAGACATAGGCAGAGGGAGAAGCAGGCTCCATGCACCGGGAGCCTGATGTGGGACTCGATCGCCAAAGGCAGGCGCCAAACCGCTGCGCCACCCAGGGATCCCCAGAATCTGTATTTTGAAAACCATAGAACACTCCTTAAATAAATTGAGGAAAACAAAGAAATGGAAAAACATTCCATGTTCATGGGTTGGGAGACCAAATATCATTAAAATGTTTATGCTACCCAGAGCAATCTGTATATTCAGTGTAATCCCTATCAAAATGCATCACTGTTTTTTAGAATTGGAACAAATAGTCCTAAAATTTGTATGGACCCCGAATAGCCAGAGGAAAGTTGAAAAAGAAAACCAAAGCTGGTGGCATCACAATTCTGGACTTCAAGCTCTATTACAAAGCTGTAATCATTAAGACAATATGGTATTGGCACAAAAACTGATGCATAGATCAATGGAACAGAATAGAGAACCCAGAATGGACCCTCAACTCTATGATCAACTCATCTTTGACAAAGCAGGAAAGAATATCCAATGGAAAAAAAGATAGTCTCTTCAACAAATGGTGTTGGGAAAAATTGAACAACCACATGTACAAGAATGGAACCGGACCACTTTCTTACACTACACCATATAAACACCATATAAACTTTATACATCATATAAACTCAAAATGGATGAAAGACCTAGATGTGAGACAAGAATCCATCAAAATCCCAGAGGAGAACACAAGAAGCATCCTCTTTGACCTCAGCCACAGCAACTTCTTGCTAGACATGTCTCCAAAGGCAAGGGAAACAAAAGCAAAAATGAACTATTGGGATAAAAAGCTTTTGCACAGCAAAGGAAACAGTTAACCAAAAGATAGACTACAGAATGGGAGAATATATTTGCAAATCTCTTATCAGATAAAGGGCTGGTATCCAAGATCTAAAAGAACTTATCAAACTCAACACCTCCCCAAGAAAATTCCAGTCAAGAAATGGGCAGAAGACATAAGCAAACATTTCTCCAAAGAAGACATACAAATGGCCAACAGACACATGAAAAAGTGCTCAACATCATTCAGCATCAGGGAACTACAGATCAAAACCACAATGAGATACCACTTCATACCAGTCAGAATGGCTAAAATTAATAAGCCGGAAAAAAACAAATGTTGGTGAGCATGCAGAGAAAGGGGAACCATCTTACACTGCTGGGGAATGCAAACTGGTACATTGAAAAACAGTATGGAGGTTCCTCAAAAAGTTAAAATAGAGCTACCCTATGACCCAGCGATTGCACTACTAGGTATTTGCTGAGAGGATACAAATGTAATATCCAAAGAGGCACCTGCACCCCAATGTTTATAGCAGCAATGTCCACAATAGCCAGACTATGGAAAGAGCCCAAATGTCCACTGACAGATAAAGAAGATGTAGTATAGGACACGTGGGTGGCTTAGTTAGTTGAGAGTGCCTGCCTTTGGCTCAAGTCATGATCTCATATCCTGGGACTGAGCCCCATGTTGGGCTCCCTTGCTTGCTGGGGAGCCTGCTTCTCCCTTTCCCTATGACCCTTCCCCCTGACTTGTGCCCAGCGCTCTGGCAGAAGGGCAGAGGGAGAGGGAGAGAATGAATCTTAAGTAGGCTTCACGCTCAGCATGGGGCCTGATGTGGGACTCAATCCCATGACCCTGAGATCATGACCCAAGCCAAAATTAAGAGTTAGACACCCAACCAGCTGAGCCACCCAGGTACCCCTATTTACCCCTATCTTGGCTCTTATAAATAGTGCTGCAGTAAGCAGAGCGGTGCAATATCTTTTCAAATTAGTGCTTTTATTTTCTTTGGGTAAAGTCCCAGTAGTAGAATTATTGGATCATAGGGATATATCATTTGCAAATACCTTCTTCCATTCACTAGATTGCCTTTTCATTTTGTTGATGGTTTCCTTTACAGTGCAAAAGCTTTTTATATTGGTGTAGTCACTATAGTTTATTTTTGCTTTTGTTTTCCTTGCCTGAGGAGGCATATCTATAAATACATTGCTAAGGTCAGTGTCCAAGAGATTGTTGCGTATATTTTCCTTTAGGAGTTTTATGGTTTTGTGGATTAAAGACACATGTAGATCTTTAATCTACTTTGAGTTTATTGTTATATATGTTATAAAAAAGTGCTCCTGTTTCATTTTTTTTGCATGTAGCTGTCCAGCTTTCCCAGCACCGTTTATTGTAAAGACTGTCTTTTCTCTATTGTACATTTATGCCTCTGTCGTAGAAAAATTGTCATAGAAAAATTGATCATATAGGTGTGGGCTTATTTCTGGGAGATGATACTTTTCTTTAAAAAAATAAACATCCCTGGATTGTTTTCATCACGTTTATTAATTGACATCTGAGCATGGTGCTAAAATTTTGGGCTATTTTGACTTGTACATGGCCAACTCATATGTTTTGAAGCACTTAAAGACTTTCCTTGAGGAGACTGAAAGGCAGACAATCACTAGTACAGTGTGTGCTCACAGCAACTCACAGCCTAATAAGCACTGTCAGGCAGCAGTGCATTTCAGCTGTTCGTTTTGCTGAAGGCAGATAATTTATGCTGTATCCCACAGCACAGATCAAGTACATAAAACCAGAGAGGAATGTTAATGGAAAATGTTACAAATTCTTAAAGTGACAGAGTTTTAAATATTTAACTGATTTAATCAGGTTGCAGTATTATCAGATAAGGTAAAAATTTGAATGGAAGTAGATAAAGATAAATGAAAGAACTTCGTAAGAGTGAATGAATATAGTATATTTGATTTAAAACATAAGGCAGTGTCTTCCATCTAGTAGGCAGTGACTTAATAAATGAATGGATGTATTTATATTTTTTAATGTGCTTAATATACATTTTAATTTTTATTTATTTATTTATTTTTTAAAATTCCAGTTAACATACAATGTTGTATTAGTTTCAGGTGTGCAATAGAGTAATTCAACACTTCCATATATCACTCTGTTCATCACAACAGCTTAATGTATTTTTTAAAATTTTGCTACTACTGAATTTTACTGAATTATCAAACTTTTAAAATAAAATATGCAGAATGAGTTGTTTTTTGGCTGATACACCTAAAAGCTAATGTGTTTGGTCTTATTTTTGCTAGAATTTTTGAGACATTTACTTTATTGCTTTTATGACTATGACTTAATTATAAAATACACATGAATATGGGCAGAATATTTATCATAGCTCTCAGAGACAACTCAAATTTTTCAATTTCCTCAGATAAATTTTCTGCTTAGTTTAGTTAAGCCACAGTATTAGAACCAGATGATATGGTAGACCAATCTAAAAGTGTTCAGATGCCCCTAAGTATTTACTTCTTAGGAAAGACTAATAAATTGTCCTAAAAGGGAAAGTTCTTTCTTTTTTTTTTTTTTTTAAAGATTTTATTTACTTATTCATGAGAGACACACACAGAGAGAGAGACAGAGACACAGGCAGAGGGAGAAGCAGGCTCCATGCAGGGAGCCTTAGTGGGACTCGATCCCAGGCCTCCAGGATCAAACCCTGGGCTGAAGGTGGCGCTAAACCTCTGAGCCACCCTGGCTACCCAAGGGAAAGTTATTTCTAATGATAGCAAGAACTGATTTCCAATAGACAGTATATTTTGGGGCACCTGGAAGGCTCAGTTGGTTAAGTGTCCAACTCTTGATCTTAGCTCAGGTCTTAATCTCAAGGTTATGAGTTTGAGTGCTGTGTTGGGCTCCATGCTGGGCATGGAGCCTACTTAAAAAAAAAAAAAAAAAAAGAGGTGCCTGGGTGGCTCAGTTGGTTAAGGGTCTGCCTTCAGCGTAGGTCATGGTTCCAGAGTCCCGGGATGGAGCCCCACATCAGGTACACTACTCATCAAGGAGCCTGCTTGCCACTCCCCCTGCTTGTGCACATTCTCTCTCTCTCTGTGTCAAATAATAAATAAAATCTTTAAAAAACAAAACAAAAACAATGGATATATCCAAAATATCCAAATATATCTATATTTGGCTTTCTCTACTCAAGAGATGGACTTTAATGTAAATAGCAAATAACCCTCTGTGTCTCTTTTTTGTGGTGAAGAAAACAATAACAGCTATTAATTATTAAGAACTTCTCATGGGTGGGGGATTGTACCAATAGCTGTACTACCATGTGCGGTCTCATTTTATCCCCTCTCCAACATTATGAGGTAGACACTATTATTATCATCCTCATTTACAAATGTGGAACAGAGGCATAAAGTTTATGTGACCTGTGTAAGGTCACGGAACTAGGGAGAGATGGATGGAGCTGGGATCCAAATCTAGCTCTGATTCCAGGTATTTCATAATTGCATTTGCTGCCTTTCCATACCAGTTTTCAACCTGTTATCTACAACAACTCATGAAACAGAGACACTTAAAACTTTTTCTCCATTGCCAGTGAGTATGCAAGTTCTGTTGTTTCATTTGATGCTACAGGAAAGTTTGCACTTTCTTTCACCCTGATTTCCTATTCTCTAAGTCTTTGGAACTGAGGTAAGCTAATAAACTCACCTTTTGAAACAATGCTGTAACAGCCAACATTTACTGGCTGCTTACTGTGTGCCAGGCACTTTTTTTAAAAAAAGATTTTATTTATTTATTCATGAGAGACACAGAGAGAAAGAGGCAGAGAGAGAAGCAGGCTCCATGCAGAAGTGGGACTCGATCCTGGGACTCCAGGATCATGCCCTGGGCTGAAGGCAGGCGCTAAACCACTGAGCCAGCCAGGGATCCCTGCCAGGCACTTTCTAATCACTGTATAAACATTATCTTATTTTATCATTGCAGTATCCTCCGGACGGTACTAATTATTAGCCTCCATTTTATAGATCAGGAAACTGAAGGGAATTTTGTGATTTGCCCAAGTTAAGCAAATTACAAAAGATGAGCAACTCAAAGTCACAGAAGTTAAGTACAGACGCAGAGAAGTTGGGATTTGAACCCAAGTAGTTTGACCAACAATCAGCTTACTTTTAACTGCCTCACTCTACTGCTTTCCTAGATCACAAGCAGTAAGCCTGTCTCAGAGCAGGTTTAGACACCAATTCCCCTCCTCTGGGAAGCATACCTCCTGCTGACATTCCCAATCCAAGTGAGAAGTCTGCAAGAGGCAGAGTCCCATAGAACATTGCTCTGAGCTCTATCAGGCCTCCACATGTTGGAATGTTCTATATGGATTTTTTGTTTTCTCATGGCTAGAACATTGACATCCTTCACAATTTCCCTGAGGGAGGACAAACTTTTTTCTGACATGTGAGCCTCTCTCTGACTGCAGATGGAGGGTGTGGATTGCATCTGTCTAGGGCAGCTTCTTTCTCTCTCACCAGCTGAAATGCCCCAAGCACTTGCCTGTTTCTCGTGTTTTCCCACTATTTCCCACAGTTTTTTTTTTTTTTTTTCAAAGGTAAAACATAGATCTTTCTGTTTCATGTTGCACCAGCTGTCTGGTTTGCCCCCCTTCACCTCCTACCACCAATTGGAGCAAATGGAAAGGAACACATTTGCTAAAATGGGACTGACCCAGGCGGCCTACCCCTGTTGGCTCAGTGGGTACCCTCGGCAGGGGAGACGGTGTGAGTTTTTGTAATCTTGCTACTCTCCCTGGGAGATCTTTTAAGGGCTGGGGACCTAGGGATGTTTTTCTATCAGGCCTTCTTCTTTTTTTTCCCCCACCTAGGTTCGATCTTGGATTCTACTGCTAAATAAGGTAACAACACTAACTAATATCTACTATGGAACTTTACAGTTTACAAACTTCTTTTTTCTTTTTTTTTTTTTTTTTTTAAATTTTTATTTATTTATGATAGTTACAGAGAGAGAGAGAGGCAGAGACACAGGCAGAGGGAGAAGCAGGCTCCATGCACCGGGAGCCCGATGTGGGATTCGATCCCGGGTCTCCAGGATCGCGCCCTGGGCCAAAGGCAGGCGCCAAACCGCTGCGCCACCCAGGGATCCCCAAACTTCTTTTTTCAATCTCTCATTTAACCTTTACAACCACCTGGTTGTCACTATTATTACTATTATTTACACACTGAGGGATGAGAAAACAGGCTTAGAGAGATGAAATTGTTTGTCTGAGATCACGAAGCCCAAGATCTTTAGCCAGGGAATCAGTCCCTGGTCCTTTCTACTATATGATGTCACAGTAGCTTTTTTTCCCCCCAGAGTAACTTTTAAGTAGCACAATCATCAAGTTGAGTGAAACCCTGAGAGATGTTTCATCCCATGGAAAGTCTTTGTAGTAGAGCGCATTTTGGAATGTGGAGGTCAGCGCAGTGCCCAGGCCTTAGCAGGTGTTCAATAAATTGTTGCACTAAGCTAGTCAGACATTGTCACTGACTTGCAATATGAAGTTTGGCCTCAGGCAACCCTTTTAACCTCCTTTGTCCTTTTATTCTCTGTCTACCCTGATAGTCTCAGAGGGTTGTTGTGAGCATCAAATGAGATGAACGTAGAGCTTTACAGAGTGATATAGAATTGTAAGGAATTAACTTTAGGCCACTTAAAAAATTTTATTTATTTATTTATTTATTTATTTATTTATTTATTTATTTATTTATTTATTCATGAGAGACATGCAGAGAGAGAGGCCGAGACACAGGCAGAGGGAAAGCAGGCTCCATGCAGGGAGCCTGATGTGGAACTTGATCTTGGGACTCCAGGATCACACCCTGAGCTGAAGGCAAATGCTTAACCTATGAGCCTCCCAGGCTTCCCAAGGCCACTTTTTAAAATCTGAATTTCTCTGGTGGACTCCATACTCTCTGTTTCCTTTATTAATATCTTTCTTTGGGATGATCTTGTCTCAGAAACTCTGTGGAAGTATTTTAATGACCAACTGCATACTTCTTTTAACAAGAAAGGGAGAAGGACAGGAGAGAAAAAAAAAAAAAACCTTCTCAGGGTAAGTATTAGCCCAGGGAGACAGCACTTTTAAAGAAAGATAAACAGCAAGGCAGTTGAAGAGCAGGTAAAGGAGGAAACATAATGCAGATCTTTCTTAGTGTGAGCCAGGTACTGTTCTACATGCTTCTTGGGTATTACTTAATCCTCACAGTGACCTTGGGAGGAAGATACTACTCTTAGACCCACTATCCAGATGATGAAACAAGGACTCAGGTAATGTGCACAGACCGTGCAGCCACTGCATGGTAGAGCGGGCATTGGCGCTAGTAGGAGTCACGACAGAGGCTCAGGCCTCCACACCTCGCCTCTGCCTTTGGAATCAGAGATGTGAAGGAGGCAGCACATGGGATATCTTCTGAAGATTGAGGCAAGTGCTGATTGAAGCAAGTGCTTAAGGAGTGAGCATTCCATCCTGCTGTGACATATTTCCTCTTCAAAAATACTTTTTTGCTCTCTTTTAAACACAGATGCAAATTGGTAAAGGAGGCATAGGATTAGTAAATAATATTTGGAGGTCTTTTAGCCTGTTCTTCAACCCAAATCAATAGTAGTTTCTTTCACTGATGCTTTTCTAAATTTTTTTTTTTGCTTTTCTAAATTTTCTCTATTTCCTGTTAAATTCTTCTCTCCATTGAACTAGAGTGCTGATAGCATAACAATGAGACTTTCCCTCTTTTTCTTTCTTTCTTTCTTTCTTTCTTTCTTTCTTTCTTTCTTTCTTTCTTCTTCTTTCTTTCTTTCTTCTTTCTTTCCTTTCTTTCTTTCTTTCTTTCTTTCTTTCTTTCTTTCTTTCTTTCTTCTTTCTTTTCTTCTTTCTTTCTTTCTTTCTTTCTTTCTTTCTTTCTTCTTTCTTTTCTTTCTTTCTTTCTTTCTTTCTTTCTTTCTTTCTTTCTTTCTTTCTTCTTTCTTTCTTTCTTTCTTTCTTTCTTCTTTTGTTTCCTTGCCCTGAATAAACCTATTTCTTTTTAAAAATTTAAATTTTTGAATAGGCAATATAATCATATAGTTAAAAAATAAATAAAAACATATAAGAAGTTATAGCATGAAAATTGTCCTTCCTACTCTCCTTTTTAATTTTTCCCCAAAAATCCTATTCATTTATTCATGAGAGACACAGAGAGGGAGTGAGAGGCAGAGACACAGGCAGAGGGAAAAGCAGGCTCCACATAGAGAGCCCGACGTGGGACTCGATCCCGGGACTCCAGGATCACACCCTGGGCCAAAGGCAGGCGCTAAACCATTCAGCCACCCAGAGATCCCCTCTCCTGTTCTTTATCATGCCTACTTCTCACACACTTCAATTCCAGTAACCAGTTAAATTTTCAGTTTATCTTTTCAGAATTTCCTTATGAATGCAGAAGCATTTTGAACATTTTTCAACTTTTTTAATGCAAAAGGTAATACTAACCTTAGCCTCCTTTTCTAGTTAATATATCTTGGAAATCTCTCTGTTATTAGTACTTAGAGAACATCCACATTTTCTCCCTCCCTCTCTCCCACCTTCTCTTCCTCCCTTCCTTCTTTTCTTTTTTCTTTCTTTCTTTTAAACAATACATAGTAATTCATTTTATGGAGTATCATAATGTATTGGATGGGCTTTTTTTTCTTTATTTGATGGACTTTGAGTTGTTTTAGTCTTTTCAAAGCTGCCATTTTAAATGCCTTGATGAGGGAATGTGAGGGGCAAAGGTAAAACTAGGACAAGAAAATCTAGAAAATCTCCAGATAAGAAGTTGTGACCTGGGAGGCAGAATTTTAAAAAGTTCTGGCTTTGCACTGTGATGAAGCACATCTGGAGTGCCAGAGGCTTGCATTTTGACTACACCTGTCCTACTTAGAGAAAGAAGGAAAACAATCAATTTTTGTGCAGCTTCAATACACCTGAGTTTGGTTTGCTGCAAAGTCTCAAGGTGAGGACAGATTGACAGCTGGCGTATGAGCTGCCCAAAGGTAAACTCCTGTAATAAAGAAATTGATACTATGATAGATAGAAGTGAGATAAGGACTATTATGCACAGGTAAAGTTCTTTCAACAGGCTGCTACCAATTCTCATATATAACTTGCAGTAGAGGGATCCCTGGGTGGCGCAGCGGTTTGGCGCCTGCCTTTGGCCCAGGGCGCGATCCTGGAGACCCGGGATCGAATCCCACGTCGGGCTCCCGGTGCATGGAGCCTGCTTCTCCCTCTGCCTTTGTCTCTGCCTCTCTCTCTCTCTCTGTGACTATCATAAATAAAAAAAAAAAAAAAAAATAACTTGCAGTAGAAAAAAAATGGTTCAACAGCTCCATTCTTAAACTTTTAAGTGAGCTCCGACATGTTATCAAAGAACAAGAGAGAAGATTTATCTTTGTATCTTTGACACATGTCAAATAAAAACCTCAGTAAAGAATACAGTATTTAAAATACAAATGACATATCTTAAATATATGATATTTAGCAGTTTATTAAAGGCTTATTTGAATGACAAGATCAAGAAGCAGTTTAATCTTAAGCTTTCCTTTTTTTAAAAGATTTTATTGGGGCAGCCCGGGTGGCTCAGCAGTTTAGCACCTGCCTTTGGCCCAGGGTGTGATCCTGGAGACCAGGGATCAAGTCCCACATCGGGCTCCCTGCATGGAGCCTGCTTCTCCCTTTGCCTGTGTCTTTCCTCTCTCTCTCTCTGTCTGTCATGAATAAATAAATAAAATCTTAAAAAAAAATAAATAAAAGATTTTATTTATTTGAGAGAGAGAGCACAAGTGGAGGGGAGGGGCAGAGGCAGAAGCAGACTACCCACTGAGCAGGGAGTCCAACATGGGGCTTGATCCCAGGACCCTGTGATCATGACCTGAGCTGAAGACAGGTACTTAACTGACTGAGCCACCCAGGTGCCCCTAATCTTAAGCTTTTCTAAGGTTAATAATTATATATGTGGGATTTTATGTCATAGTTTTGATATAGATTCATGTTTTTCTCTTTGTTGATGAGTAAAGAATAATTGCAAGAATAATTGCAATAATAACAGATTATCTATCACTGTACTTAAAAAATGAAATATACCTGAAGTATGGAAATATATAATTCATATCAGTGTTACACACTCTTTTATGGATTGATAGTGAAATGGAAGATACTTTTAATTGATTATTGTTGCAGAGAATATCATCATTTGCTTAGTTAAGGAAGAAAGTATTACTACTGATGTTCGGATGTAAACCTAAAGGTTGTTCACTTGTTCGTTCTTTTCATTTCTTTCCTTCTTTCTTCCCTCCCATCCTTTCCTTCCCTTCCTTCCTTTGGTTTATTCTCTTTTTTTAATTTTATTTTTTATTTTTTTATTTTTTTAAAGATTTATTTATTTATGATAGACATAGATGAAAGGAGACAGAAATGTCAAATAAATAATTGGTTTATTTTTATAAATATTTGTCCCAAGTGAGGATGATAGTAAGGCAGATACAAAAAAGAAGCTTAAGTATCAAGTCATAAAATCTGATTTTTCTAACTTTGATTTTCTATAGTAACTTTTTCAAGATGTGCATTCTACAAATATAATTACTGTATTAGAAATAGCAAGGTTCTTTAACATTTGGGGTTAATTAAATTATAAGGAATTTATCAGGACCCATATTGTGTTCTTTGTTACTTTGGGGATCTATTCTGAAGTTCATTGAGAAAAACATTTTTAAACTCTAAATAACTGTGAAATACAAGTAACTCTGGAAAGAAAAGCAAATTGAGTAACTTGTTTTCTCATCTGTGAAGATTGAGAAGGTAAAACTATAACCAAAGCACCTTTTTTTTCTTTTAAAAATTTGACGAATAATCTTGGACAAGATTCATTTTAAGTTCAATTCAGTTTAATAACTTTATGCTTTTTTAAAATGCTTTTTTGAAGATTTGAAGGTGACAATTTCAGAAACATAACCGATTATCTTGCTTAGTCTTTTTTTGTGTGTATGTTAAGAAATATTAGTTGTATTTAACCAGTTTTCATAGCTGAATATTTATTTTACAAAAACTTTACATATTGTACCATTTATTATATATAGTTCAAACTACTGAACGAAAGTAGGTCCCACAGATGCAAAAATACTGTACCAACCAATCTAAGGTAAAGACAGATTTATACACTGAACAGCTCTCCATGTGCCTGGGAGGTAGTTGGTTCTAAGTGCAAACTTCAAAACTATACAACAATAAGGTTTTCATTTTATTTCATTCTCCATACATTCATTATGATTGCAAGCCCAGAAGCCTAGCTAATAATAGGCATCTGTGATCAGGAATCAGTCCCTGCTCCTGAAAGGAATGTGAATGTCTATTTACACAGGGCACTCTTGGACAGCACACTGTACTCTGCGTATTGTGTAGACATGAAAGCAGTGACCAGGAACATTAAACATTTAATATAAGAGAGTTAATTCTTTTAAAAAGGAGTTTCTGCATTTAATAGTATGCCAAAAGAATTTTAACTTATTAAATAAAATATATTCTAAGTAAACCTAACAATTACATTTTATAAACATAAAAATACTTTTTTTAGGTATAATACCTCAATCATATCTGCAAATAGGAAACCAAAACTGTATATAAAGTAGTATTTCTCACCCAGAAATAAGCACTTATCTAATTATTTTTTGAAGGGTCAGAAAAACTATTTCAAATCCACCAAGATTAACTTATAACTTAGATATTCATCTTTAAGCTATTCAGTGATTCACTAGTACTGCCAAACAAGTTTCCTTCTAGATAGACAGTGGTTTTTGCATGTTAACTGGATAAGAACTGGACATATTAAAAAAGAAGTAAGAATCAATGAATTTTCCAGCATGAATCCTATTGCTTATTCTTTTTAAAAAATGCTTATTTAAGTAATCTCTATTCTCAAAGTGGGGCTCAAACTCACAACTCTGGGATCAAGAACCACATGTTCTACCAACTGAGCCAGCCAGAGGCCATAAGTTGCTTATTCTTGAAACAAAAAAAGTTTGAAGCCATGATGAAATAAATCAAGTTATATCTTCCTAAGCAGTCCACTTGGACACTTACTACCATCTTCTACAGTCTACCAGTTCACTCTTTCTAAAGGTGTGAACCAGTTATATTGGGATCACTTAGGGTCTTTAAGTATGATTATTGTATTGTAGTCATGTTAAAAATATAAAGTCATTTTAGAGACCCAAATTGAAGTATTAATGGATAAAATATTAAGATCTGGGGTTACCTTCAAAATAAATTAGAGATAAAAGGGAAGTAGTGGCATATAGATGAAATGAGACTGGTTTGGTTGTCGATAGGAGCTGGGTGATGGAGATGTGGGTAATCATACTATTCTCTCTAATTTTGTATGATTTAAAATTTCCATTGCAAACAGTTAAAACAAGAATCTCTTGTGGTCTTGTTAAAATTCAGATTCCTGGATTCCACTCAAGATATCCTGAGTCTCAGGGGTGGGACAATAGATAAGACATTTTATGTAGCCTGCTTGTACTCACTGAAGTTTGAGGACTGCTGATGCAAGGTTACTTTGTGCATCGGATTCAGGGTATTTATGCCATCCACACATGCATTTCCTGCTTTCTACACACTGGCCCATTTCAGTTCATAGAATAAAATCACATATTAAAGCAATTACTGTATTTGGATAACTGACACTTTAAAATTTAGTTTCAAAGAATTTATAAAGTGAAACAAAATAAAACCAAAATACATCTGCTTTGAACTGAAATAAGTTCAGGCAAATAGGTTAACTTTCTTTCATTTTTCAGCTGAGAATGGATTATTTTTATGAATGTCTTAAATTCCTTCTCTTACCAGGGCACTAACATCCTATTTCAGACATCTACTTGCTCTTCCCACTAATTCCATGTTACCTGTCACCTCTACGACTTTCCATATGGGGTTATCCTCGATTGAATCATTCCTCAATCCTCTCTTAATTTTTATACCTTTCCCCCGCCCCATTGCCAAGGTTGTGTCCTACACAGGAAAGCTTTTATTGTATGTATAAAGAGGATTAGGTGCCATTCCTTTACGGTTCCACAGTCTGCTATAATGCCATAGTGCTATAATGCTATAATGCTGAATACACTGTCATGGCTCTTCAAACTTTGTTATAAGGCTCTAGTTACCTGCTTCTTCTCTCTCCTCCACTAGACTATATATTTCTATTGGTTAAGGATTGTGTTTTGTTTAAGATTGTATCCATACTGCTGAGCACTGTGCCTGGAATGTGGGAAATACTGAATAAATATTTGATGAACAACTGAATGAGTCAAAAAATACCTCAGTGCTATTTTCTAACATGAAAGACAGTCTTAGGAAGTGTTACAGTTGTCCTTTAAGGAAGAAAACCTCTCTGGAAAGCACTCCATGGCCATAAATATGTATCTTGAAAAAAAGTTCCCCAGAAGGAGACAAAGATGGCACCAAGAATTTTTCTCTTGGATACAACAATGTTTATAATCACTTTGCTTCTGTGATTAGATTTTTGCATATGTACTTATTAGTTTACCATAATTAAATTATATCTCTTGACCCCAATTTTTCTGTGAAAAATTTCAAACATATAAGAGTCAAGAGAATTTTATAGTATACCCATATATCTACCACATGGATTCTATAATTCATACAGGATGTTCAAAAAGTCCTAGTGAAGTTTTAAGCTTTAATAATTTCATAGGTATAAATGCTAAAAATTTATAAAAATATCTTGTAAACATTTATTTCACTTTATATTTAATTTTGTGAATTTTAATATTTTAATTTTGTTTTCTTTGTTTTGCATCTTCGGAGGCACTGAAAGAAAAATTAAAATTGAAAGTTTATATGTCAAAATTTATAAAACTAAAGTCTAGACATTTGAATAATTAAACTTTTAAATGATAAAAATGTATAGCATTAGATTATTAAAGCTTAAATAATTATTAAAGCTTGAAACGAACACTAAGGACATAATCAACAGAATGAAAAGGCAACACATGGAGTGGAAGAAAATATTTGCAAATCATATATCTTCATATAGAATATGAAGAATTCCCACAACCTGACAACAATAAAACAATTAAGAAATGGACCAAGGACTTGGTTGTTTCTCTGAAGAAGTTATGCAAATGACCAATAAGCACATGAAGAGATGATGCTCAACATCATTAATCATTAGGGAAATGCAAATCAAAATCACAATGAGATCCTACTTCACACTTATTCAGATGGTTATTATAAAAACAAAAGATAAAAAAACCCCAAATAACAAATCTTGATGAGGTTATGAAAAAATTGGAACACTTTTCAACATTTAAATTAAACATAGAATTTCCATTTGACTCAGCAATTCTACCTCTGGGTTTTTACCCAAAAGAACTGAAAGCTGAGATTAAAATAGCTATTGTATACCCATGTTCATAGCAGTTCTTCACAATAGCCAAAAGGTGGCAGCTACTCAAGTGTCCATCGAAAGATGAGTGGATAAACAAAGGGTGGTGTTTACATACAATGGAATATTATTCAGCCTTAAAGAGGAAGGAAGGACTTCTGACGTGCTACACAACATGGATGAACTTTGAAAAGATTATACTGACTGGACATAAGCCAGTCACATCACAAAAGGACAAATACCATATGATTCCATTTATATGAGGTACATATAGTTGTTAATTCATAGAGACAGGAACTAGAATGGTGGTTCCAGGGGTTGGGTGGGTAGGAAGGACTGAAGAGTTGCTATTTACTGGATAATTTTAGTTTAGGAGATGAAAAGAGTTCTAGAGATGAATGATGGTGCAGGTTGCACAGCAATGTGAATATACTTAATGACACTGAACTGTGCACTTAACAATGGTTAAAATGGTAAGTTTTGGGCACCTGGGTGGCTTAGTTGGTTGAGCATCTACCTGCTTTCTGCTCAGGTCATGACCTCAGGATCCTGGGATCTAGCCCCATGTCAGGACTCCATGCCCAGTGGGAAGTCTGCTTTTCCCTCTTCCTCTGCCCCTCTCCTTGCTCAGGCTCTCTCTCTCAAATACATAAATGAAATCTTTAAAATGGTGCTATGTTAAATATTTTTACCACAATAAAAGTGCTGTTTTAGAAATGTTGAGCAAATATTCATAATGAGTAAAGCAAATTTGTTTGTTAAGATAATAAAAGAAGGGGTGGGGCACCTGGCTGGCTTAGTTAGTGGAGCATGTGACTCTTGATCTTGGGGTTATGTGAGTTTGAGCCCTACGTTGGGTGTAGAAATTACTTAAAAAAATAATAAACGAAATGGAAAGACTCAATATTTAAAGGAAATTAAAAGAGAAAAATACATTGCTTCTTCTCAAGGAAGACATTGCATCAGAAATGGAATTGTCAAATGACTGAGTCAGATGGCAGTTTAGTTTCATCTATAACCATTTGCTATGGTGAGATGAATATAGAAAGAAAGTAATGGGGAAAAGTTACTGACTGGTAAATTTTTCCTATATATTCCCATTAACTTATCCCTTTCTTTTGTCTGTCTTTCTTTTTTGTCAGTTCAAATGTGTTCAGATATAAATAGCTTGTCCATGGAAGCAAATAACATAACACTTTCCCCAAAGGCAGAATTTGTGCATATGGTAATTTAAAGAGACAAAAAAGAGATAATTTAGCTCCCTTGTGTAAATTGCCATGACTACCATGGATAAGCTTCCTGGTATTAGGGATAGATAAGGTTGAGATTATTATGAAATCACTAGATTTGGCCTTATTGAATTAGCTTTATCTAAAAGGATCCACAATTGAGTTTATTACTTAGCTTAATTGGAGGACAGTTAAGAAGAACCCAATAAAATCTCACAAAAGTCTGTTTAGTGTGCACTAACTGCTACAGTAATGATGAGCTGAATGGAAAACAAATTTAAGCATTATAAAGATATGGATTTATAATGTTTGAACATTCTAAAAACTAAAGATCTAGAAGACCGGAATGCAAATTACTGTAGAGATATACTTTGTGTTGACTGCTCCACAGAATAAACACTGCCTTAGAGATCATTGTCATGTTTCCTTGAGCTTCAAAACAAATTGATAGAATATGATACACCGTCTTCCTGCCACAGGCAAGCAGAAGGAAATACAGATAGTTTATACTGCTTGGGCTTCCAAAAAAGAAGAGAAAATACCAAAAGATTAATGGTTAACCCAGCCTTAAAATTTGAATATTGCCCCTTTGCTGAGCTATTTTCTTTTTTACCAAACCCCAGTCACCCAATTCAAAAAAATCAGGCTTTTATGGAGAAGGGATTGAAGAAAGGGGAATGGGTGAGAACTATTTTAAAGAAGGGTGAAGGGAAATATGTTTTCTTGCCAGTGAAAATTCATAGGTAATGAATTTATATTGTACAGAGTTTTATTTACTTCAAAAAATGCTTTGAAATTGGTTTCTAATGTATATTTGAAAACTCAGATATATTTCCTTTGTTTTTACATGTTTCTGAATTGATCTGCCACCTGCGTGGCTGTAGGATATACCAAATTGCTTGGGTCATCATCTGTTCAATAGGCTTCCATCTTAAATTAGGGTCAAGCCATTTTCTAGCCTTGCAGAGGATTCTTTGTGATTTTGTTCACATCTTTTTCCCTGTGAATCAAAACAAAAATTTGAGCTCAAAATTCCTCTTAAGTAGTAAGGTTCTTAAAATAAGCAATAGCGCTGTTGTGGCAGTGTGTATGTGTATATATATGTGTGTATATATATATATATATACACACTAACACACACACACACACAGACGTATATATGGAATTTTAAAAAGACTCTCACTGTTTAAAAACAAAATCTGAAGTAATGTGTCCCTCTAGATTTTATTTGGAATTAGTAACTATGGACTTCTTTCCTTTATGGGCTACGATCCCTGAATATGCTGACCCCTCCTCAGAGAGCACAGTGGAAAACTCCTCTGAGTGTCAGTGCTCCTGTTATTGATGTTGATGGCAGAGTCTTCTAATTCTAACCCCTGCTGAGTCTTTAGAAACCTGGTGGATTGTTAACATGGTTAGCAGGAGTTCATGAACTCTGCTCTGTATAAATGCAAAATCCTGAGAACTTTGATATGGAATTGGTGGTAAAAGATTTCTCTTCATATTTCTTAAAATGTTTTAATAGTTTATATTTTAAAAGGACAAATTTATAGAAGCTTGTTGGGTTTTCATATTATAGTTTCTACTGTATAAATATTGCATTTTCAAACATAATATGCTTAGAGAATTGTTATAAAACTCATTTTTTGGCAATATGCTTATAACCTGCCCCTCAGCCATTTAAAAATAAATAGCAAATGTTTTTCTATATGTTAATGGAGCAATTTAGAAATATTCAGTTATTTACATAAGGGAAACATACGGTAGCAATGCAGCGAAAATCAGTCATTTGGAAATGATTCGAACATATAGTCATTAAAGGGTGTATTTATTACTCTCATAAAATTAAGGAAATATCTAAAGGAACAATCATTACATTAGATTTACAGTTAAGATACCCTGTTGTATGTGTTGTGGTTGTAAATCAAGTGTATTTTTCCAGAGGGTATTCGAGTATAGAGGCTAGAAAAATTTCCTGGTGGGCACTTTAACTTTTCTTTGCTTGTCAGGAATGAACTCAGCTAAATAAAGTAAAAGAGAGTAAGGAAGACAGAGAAAGAGAGGGAGAGGGGGAGAGAGAGAGAGAGAGAGAGAGAGAGAGAGAGAGAGAGAGAGAGATTGGAGAAAGAAAAGCTAAAGTGAGAAGATGAATTTTTAATTTCTAATGGAAATTTCCCATGAACTAGATAGTATTCGCCTGTGGATTAATTTATTCAAGTGCTTTTTCTACTAAATACAGAGCACTGTGGGAAGGTTCTGTTGAGTCCTCAACTTTGTAAACAAGGAGTAAGTTCTCTCTACATAGGACAAGTACACTGAATCATTAAAGGAGTGGTCATCTATTCCTCTTTTCCTCCTTCTCTATCTTTCCTACCCCTTCTCTGTTCCTCTTTAAGCTGAAGGAAAATATTCTCCTATGGGCTGATACATAGAGTAAGATTCCATGGGCCTGAAGAGCTCTGTCTGGGAAAGAGGAGCACTTCCTGGGGAGCCCTAGGGTTCCTTTCTTGTGTGGAAAGCTGATTGTCTTCATAACCATTAGCATTTATTGAGTGTTTGGTGAACAACTGAGAACACCAAAAAATAAGAGCTGATGTCTGTCTTTCAGAAGCTTACAATCTTGGTCTCACTTGTCCAGGGACATAAATATGTAAACCAGTACTTGGCAGTGCATCTTGAAAAGTACCCTGATAGAAAAGATATTTGCAAATGACATATCTGATAAAGGGTTAGTATCCAAAATAAAGAACTTGTATAATAACACCCCTAAAATAAATAATCCAGTTTAAAAATGGGCAGAAGACATGAATAGATATTTCTCTAAAGAAGGCAGACAGATGGCCAATAGACACATGACAAGTTGCTTAACCTCACACATCATCAGGGAAATGCAAATCAAAACAATGAGATATCACCTCATACCTGTCAGAATGGCTAAAATAAAAAACACAAGAAACAGCAAGTGTTGGTGAAGATGTGGAGAAAAAGGAACCCTCCTCACACTGTTGGTGGGAATGTAAACTGGTGCAGCCACTGTGGAAAACAGTATGGAGTTTCCTCAAAAAGGTAAAAATGAGCTATCCTATGATTCAGGAGTTGCACTACAGGGTATTTACCCCCAAAATACAAAAACAGTAATTCAGAGGGATACATGCATCCCTATGTTTATAGCATCATTATTTGCAATAGCCAAAGTGTGGAAGCAGCCTAAGTGTCCATCAGTAGATGAATGGGTAAAGAAGAAGTTGTATATATATGCAATGAAATATTACTCAGCCATAAAAAAGAATGAAATCTTGCTATTTGCAACAACATGGATGGAGCTAGAGAGTATTATGTAAGCGAAATAAGTCAATCAGAGAAAAGCAAATATCATATGATTTCACTCCTGTGTGGAATTTAAGAAACAAATGAGCAAAGGAAAAAAAGGGAGAGACAGGGATCCCTGGGTGGCGCAGCGGTTTGGCGCCTGCCTTTGGCTCAGGGCGCGATCCTGGAGACCCGGGATCGAATCCCACGTCGGGCTCCCGGTGCATGGAGCCTGCTTCTCCCTCTGCCTGTGTCTCTGCCTCTCTCTCTCTCTCTGTGTGACTATCATAAATAAATGAAAAAAAAAATAAAAAAAAAAAAGGGAGAGACAACCAAGAAATAGACTCTTTTTTTTTTTAAAGATTTTATTTATTTATTCATGAGAGAGAAAGAGACAGAGAGAGAGAGAGAGAGAGGCAGAGACACAGGCAGAGGGAGAAGCAGGCTCCATGCAAGGAGCCTGATGTGAGACTCGATCCCGGGTCTGTAGGATCAGGCCCTAGACTGAAGGCAGCACTAAACCGCTGAGCCACCTGGGCTGCCCAAGAATAGACTCTTAACTATAGAGAACAACTGATGGTTACCAGAGGGGAGGTGGGTGGGAGGATGGGTAAAATAGGGGATGATGATTAAAGAGGACACTCATCATGATTAGCACTGAGTAATGTATAGAATTGTTGAGTCACTATATTGTATACCTGAAACTAATATCACACTGAAATTAAAATAACTCAAATAATAAACTTAATTTAAAAGAGAAAGAAGAGTATCCCAATAAAGAACCAAGTATCCCATAGGTAGATGTGAGTAATTTATTAGGCAGTGATCGAAACTTTATAGAGTAATGACATTTGAGCTTAATCTTAAAGAATGTGGAGGAGCTCACCCAGAAAGGAAAAACATTGCATATAGAGGGAACAGAACATGCAAAGGCAAAACATCAAGGATCATGTGCTTGGGGAATGATAAGCAGTTTGGTGTGGCTGAAATGTAGGGCTTGAAGTAAGAGTTGTGGGATGCAGTGAGGGGAATTGCAAGACATGAGTATGTTAAAGAAGACTAAGCAAGGTTATAAAGAAACTTGTTTGGATTTGTTTATTTATTTCAGGAAGCAGAAAAGAGCCATCAGAGGTATTATTGAGATTATCAAAGGAGCATTACATTTGTGTTTTAGAAAGATCACTTTGATACAGAAGAAGTTAGAAACAGAGAAGTTAGTTAGGAGTCCAGGTGGGAGATGATGGGAGTTTTATTTAAGACGGTGGGCTATGGGATTGGAAGAATAGCATAGTGTGGAGAGATTCAGGAAGTAGAATCAAGAGCACTTGGTGATAGATTAAATTTGGGAGTTGAAGTAGAAGAAACATCAAGAATGACTTTAGAGCTGCTTTTACTTTGAGAACTGGTGGATACCATGTGGACGGTGGCAAGAGGTTTAGGAAACGTGGAGGTAAACAACTTTATTTTAGACATGATTGCCAGCCTGCTGACTATGGCCAGTTTGGCTTGTGGGTTTTAGAAGAGAGAATGGGTTGAAAGGTGTGTGTTTGGCAGTTGTCATTATTTAAGGGGTAGGAAAAGCCACAGAAATAAATAAAATTGTTCAGATAGAACTTATGGAGTGAAAGCTCCAAGGAGTGAACTCTGGGGACTAATCAGGGAGGGCATTGGGGTGGGGTGGGGGACACATGAGGGATAGAATAGAGATGTGTCCAAAAACCTAGGGGGCTGAGGAGCTCCAAGAAGGAGGAAGCAGTCCACAGTGCTGCCCAGTGTAGGCAAATCACCCAGAAGTACTTTCCTCCAGGCTGCCCAGGCATTCTCTTAGAAGCTAGAAAGAAAGAGCAACTACTCTTTGAGGTGTTTCCTTCTGTCTCCTCCTTCCTTTTACTTATTTGCTCTCTCCTACCCCTTCACTCCTTCTTTTTTTTTTAAGATTTTATTTATTTATTAATGAGAGACATATAGAAAGAGAGAGGCAGAGGCACAGGCAGAGGGAGAAGCAGGCTCCCTGCAAAGAGTCTGATGTGGGACTCAATCCCAGGACCCCAGGATCATGACACGAGCCGAAGGCAGCTGCTCAACCACTGAGCCACCCAGGCATCCCATTCCCCCCACCCCCCGCCCCTTTTTTAAAGATTTTATTTATTTATTTGAGAGAGAGAGAGAGAATGAGAAAAAGAGAGAGAGAATGAGTGAGGGAAAATGGGGAGGGGCAGAGTCTGAGGGAGAAGTAGGTTCCCTGCTGAGCAGGGAGCCTTACGCAGGGCTCCATCCCAGGACCAGAGGATCATGACCTGAGCTGAGGGCAGACCTTAACTGACTAAGATACCCAGGTGCCCACTCCTCCTTTAAAAAAAAAAAAAAACCATGGTTGCTTCCTGAAATGAACTTGGGGTTCCTTCCCCCCTCACCCTGCAAAATAATTCATAGTATTTGCATTGCTAGTTCAGGACCAAGAAATGCTGGAATTTGAGTTATGACTCACTAAAAGCAGAATTTATTCTTCTCTATGAATGCAATTCAGGTTTACCATTCTGCTCTTGAAATTTGCTTTTAATAAAGCAGTCTCCCAGAGCCCAGGTCTCAACTGTTGCATAGGAGGGGACACAGGAATGGACCAGGGCTCAGGCTGTTCAGTGCCTGGGGGTCTCTGCCTGACTGCTGGATCAATATTTGACAGGGAATCCAAGTATAACATTCTCTGATTAAGAAGAGCCAGGCATTCTTCCATTCTAATTCCCAGATTCCTCCAAACTTCCTGTATTGAAAATTGCTTTTTGTCTGGATCAGCAGGAAACTCAGTCTTTTGGGATTCAGACAACCATGAAGTTTATCAGCCCTTGCGGCTGAACATCCCATTTACTCCAGGGGTTGGGAAATCTTTCCATCCACAATCACCGATCCACAGAAAATGAAAAATGAAACAAAGGGCCCAGAGTTCTAGCAGATGTGAAAAAAAGTTAAAAAAAAGAAAAAGATTAAAAAAGAGAAAAAAAAAAAAAAAGAAATGTAGACTCAAAGATAAAAGAAGAAAGCTGCTAACATGTTTTTAAGCACCCACAATGAGCCAAACACCTGCTATGTATTTTATATAGTCTTATTCCCCCCTTAACAGCACCTCCATGAGGTGAGCGTCCTTCTATCCATTTTACAGATGAGGAAGGTGGAATGGAGGGATGTTAGTGACATGACCAGAATCACACAGCTGATATAGGATGGGCTGAGATTCAAACCCTGATAAACAGCTCCAAAGCCCATGTTCTCACCAAGCAAACAAAGAAGGTAGCAAGAGGACTAAAAAGAAAGATCTAAAAATGAGTAAGAAAGAAAAAGCAGTATTTCTCGCCTTCTCCGCTTGTGCTCCCTGCAGCTCCAGTTGCAGAGCTTTCAATCTTTCCCTTCCTTCGTGTCAGCTGTCAGAATCTTCCCTGTTTGCTGTCCAAGAATCGCCACCCATCTGTCTTGTCTCTTCTCTTACTGGGTTAGGCTGGAATTCACCTTCGCCGACATCTCATTCCGCTTTGAGGCTGCTGACTCAGGATCGTGCACATGTCTGAAAGAGAATTCCCCCAGGAAGAGCCAGGGCATGCATCTTGCCACAGGAACACACATTCCTGCTGTTTGCACAGCTGTATTTGTTGCTCTTAATGGTAGAGGAGGGAGGCTCAAAAGACACTTGGTTTTAGAAAACTTTTCATGGTCTAGCTAGAAGAAATTAAACTAAGGGCCAGAGGTTTCCCACTGCTTTTCTAGGGGCCAAGATTCTTTTCTTTTTGAATTCTCTCTTGTCAGTGAGGAAGCATTATAGCAACTGCTATATAAATGTTACCATTTATTTTTGAGATTTGCCTGAAGGAAGTTTCTCCCTAAAGAAATTATTTTTTTTCTTCCTCAAAAATCTTTGAGTTCTCTTTCTAAAAGGAGTATTTATGACTTTTCCGTGACCAGAACTAGGTCATTGTATTCAGTGACCACATCGCTCACCAATGCTGAACCGTCCTCTTCCTCTGCCTCTCTCAACAATCTGGGTCTGTTTTTCAATTTAAAGCAACTGTTCATGGAAATCCTGCCATGAAGGAAAATATTGTGAGTCAATACATTTTGGGCCGAGTCCAAGCCTCAGATAATGAAATCAGTAGTAGTACTTGTGCAAGAAGTAATTTGCCTCCTGATAGTAATAAATCTGTTATTTGTATGTCACAAACATAGCCTAAATGTATTCCAAGGTCTTGCTTGGAGTTAGTAAAATGGACTTTCTGATGCATCCATAACTAATTTTGTGACTATTTATAGAACTATTTTTTTACATAAATCCTAATTACTAGAGAGTATGCTTTATTTAAGTACTAAAATAGGGAAGATATAGTCATTTGTTGTAAATGTAGGGCCTCATCAGTATTTCCTTGTGTCATTTAAGTGTTTATGTGTTATGGGACAGAAGTGATGATACCTTCCCTTAGGTAACTCAAGGGACAGGCTGAGTGATTAATAGTGAAAATATTGGGTTATGTGGTAAAGAAATGGTAATATTGCGTTGACTAGAAAATGGTTGGCGTCCTCATGAAATGTTGCTACAAAAGTTCTTTTGAGATAGGTGACCTGTTTATGTGCCATCTCCAAAATAAATGGATCTCAAATCAGATTCTGTGAAGTTTAAACCACATTAAAAATTATATTTGGACCAAAAGCCCCTCTTCCTTTGCACAGAAATTACAATTTTGATCAAATCAATGTTGGAAATACTACTTTTTCTTCCTAGCAATGGTGTATCTAGAAATAGTTTGTGACAGCAAGTCTTTTTATAGCTTTGCTTTCAACATGCATTTAAGTTTTAATGATACATTCTTCTCCAGTAAAAATGTAATTGTAACACACAGAAAATCAACACATTTTAAGCTTTCTGAGTATATTTAAACTGTCAACAGTGTGCTGTCTGACATACACTGTTGCTTTGCTTCCGCCTTTAATGGCTAAGTTGTTTTCTAAAGACAGTCTAATGACACAAGACTCCAAATCCTGTCGGACCATGTGAACTAAGAATGACCTGAGTGGATAGGGATGCTTTGGCCATCTGTCATTGAGAGCCATATTGATCTGGAGATGGTAGCTGAGGGCACTGTGTACTGAGTGTATGGCAGTTTGCTGAGGTGATGATAACCATCACTGATACCTTTGTGATGGGTTTGATTTCTCATTGTGTGTTCCCCAGCTATGGAACCCTTGGGCAGTAAGTAACCTGGTTTTAAAAGTACTCTTCTAGGTCAAAAGGGTACATCAGTTCTCATTAGGTCACCCTTTAGCATGTTGTAGTAAAGTACAAAAAAGAGCTTCTTTTTATGTTTTTATTTTGAATTTTTTTCTATTTTGAAAAAATGTAGTATTATATTTTTATTTATTTTAAAAAATATTTTATTCATTTTTAAAAATTTTTATTTATTTATGATAGTCAGAGAGAGAGAGAGAGAGAGAGAGGGGCAGAGACATAGGCAGAGGGAGAAGCAGGCTCCATGCACTGGGAGCCCGACGTGGGATTCAATCCCAGGTCTCCAGGATCGTGCCCTGGGCCAAAGGCAGGTGCTAAACCGCTGCGCCACCCAGGGATCCCTATTCATTTTTTTTTTTTAAAGATTTCATCCATTTATTCTTGAAAGACAGAGAGAGAGAAAGAGAGAGAGAGAGCGAGAGAGAGACAGAGACACAGGCAGAGGGAGAAGCAGGCTCCATGCAAGGAGCCTGACGTGGGACTCAATCCCGGGACTTCAGGATCACGCCCTGGGCTGAAGGCAGGTGCTAAACCTCTGAGCCACCCAGGGATCCCCTTATTCATTTATTCATGGGAGACACACACAGGGAGGGACAAAGACACAAGCAGAGGGAGAAGCAGGTTCCATGCAGGAGCTTGACGTGGGACTCGATCCCGGAGCCTGGGATCAGGCCCTGAGCCAAAAACAGACACTCAGTACTGAGCCACCAGGTTTCCCTATTTTGAAAAAATTTAAAGCATACAGGAATTTATACCGTCCCAGAGTCACAAAATTTTAATAATTTGCCTTATTGCCTTTATCTACTTATCTGTCTGAATCATTTAAAATAAAGTTTCAGTGGGGCGCCTGGCTGGCTCAGTCAAGTGGAGCATGCGATTCTTGATCTCAGGGTTGTAAGTTTAAGGCTCATGTTGGGTGTAGAGATTACTTAAAAATAAAGTTTCAGATATCATGACAGTTCAACCCTAAATACTTAAGCAAACACTTCCTAAAAGTAAGGAAATTTTCCCCTATCCTTAATACTAGTATTAAACCTAAGAAAATTAACAATAATTCCCAAGTATCATCTAATAGCCTATCCTTATTCAAATTACTCCATTTGTCCCCCAAATGCCTATAATGTTTTTTTCAAACTAGGATCCACTCATGGTTAATGTATTACATCTGTTTCTTAAGTCAAAAGAATTCCCTTTTAATGTTCAAGAAGCATGGCAAAAGTGAAGAGAGAAGTACTGGTGTCAGGTTCTATTATAGGTAGAAATAGATAATTAAAGTGTTTTGTTCACACACATTCTACCCCCTAAAGTCTAAAGCAATTTAGATTCTAGCTGGTGAAATTCTTAACAAGTTTAAATGTTAGAGTAAAGTTCTGTGACTACTCTTTCAGGAGAGAATGATTTTTCTATTCTATTTCTATCTTCTTTTTCAATCTGTGCATGGTGAAAAGAAGTTACTCTTAAAAGTCTGACTTTCAGTAGGTTTTTAAAAATCTATATTTGATAAATAAAAATTTTATATAAAGTATACAACATGATGTATACCTCTCAAGTATACAACACCTGTATCAGTTATAAGATGAATAATATCTGGAGACCTAATGTATATGGCATGATGACTATAGTTAATAATCACATACTGTATACTTGAAATTTGCTAAAAATGGGGACTCCTGGGTGGCTCAGTGGTTGGGCGCCTGCCTTCGGCTCAAGATGTGACCCTGGGGTCCTGGGATCGAGTCCCACATCGGGCTCCCTGCATGGAGCCTGCTTCTCCCTCTGCTTGTGTCTCTGCCTCTCTCTCCCTCTGTGTCTCTCGTGGATAAATAAATAAAAATCTTCAAAAAAAATTTTTGCTAAGAGTAAATCTCAAGTATCAGGAAAAATTGAATAACCACACTGGTGCAATGAAAACATGAATATGGTAAAAAGTCATAGTTGTGAGTGACAGATAATTTTTAAAATGGTATTTAGTACTAAAGTTGATACATGGGGCACCTGGGTGGCTAAGTCAGTAGAGCATCTACCTTCAGCTCAGGTCATTATCTCGGGGTCCTGGGATCGAGTTCTGTTGGGCTGCCTGCTAAGTGGGGAGTCTGTATCTCCCTCTCCTGCCACTCTCCCTGCTTCTTCTCTCAGATAAATATATAAAATCTTTTTTTTTAAGTTGATACATAATGGGTTTATTTAATTTTTTAAAAGTAATCTCTACACCCACTTTGGGGCTGAAATTCACAACCCCAAGATTGGTCCATGGACTGAGGCAGGCATCCCAGCACTTGAGGTTGGTCAGTGTGGTTTGGTTTTGCATGTAGTGGCAGCATGCTCATTTGGATTAACATAGTAAGCAAGTGATGGCAAGTATATTAGAATTAGAGCATGTAGTAATTAACACAAATGTGATGAAATGCATTCTCTGTATATGGGAATGACCTTAGTTTTTCATCTGTGGTCTTCCTGTGGTTTCATAAAGATGTTTCTCAGTAAATAACACTCTATGCTATTGTCTTATATATTAAAAAGAGTCCAGCAGAGTGCTGTGTGTTTACATAGTGAGCATTCTATAAATGTTAATTGTTGATGATATACAAGCCTCCCTTCACCTTTGATGTAATTTCTAGATCACAAAACAAGGCAATAGGATTAAAGAATTAGATAATGTACAAAGGAAACATACACTAAAAAGACCCAGGAAGGTAATATAATTTTTCAATGGTTACAGTAATTCACATTGGAATTCAAAAACATTTGCATTTATTAATATACTTTATTTAGCATATGTTTGTCAAGAATTTTTGATGTGCTGGGCCCTATGTAGAGACATTACATTAAAGAAAAAACCTTTCATATGGAAAAATTCAAACATACATAAAAATAGAGAGAATAGTATAATGGATCCCTGTGTACCTGTTATTCAGCTTCACTACATCATATTATTTGGCCAATCTGGATTCACCTGTCCTTTCCACTATTTGGGAGGGGTGGTAATGAAGTATTTTAGAGCAAATCCCAGATATCATGACCTTCATATATAAATACTTCTGTCACTTAGACTGTGTGTTAGACTCTGAAGTTTTATGAAGGCTATGAAATTTGGATTTCTGGAACATTTTGACTAGAGATAGATTAGTAACTTTAAAAGATTCAAACCTGGGGTGCCTGGCTGACTCAGTAGAGAATGTGACTCTTAATTTCAGGGTTGTAAATTCAAGCCTCACGTTTGGTGTAGAGATTACTTAAAAATAAAATCTTTTGGGGATCCCTGGGTGGTTCAGTGGTTTAGCACCTGCCTTTGGCCCAGGGCATGATCCTGGAGTCCCAGGATCGAGTCCCACATCAGTCTTCCTTTTTTTTTTTTTTCCCACATCAGGCTTCCTGCATGGAGCCTGCTTCTCTCTCTGCCTGTGTCTCTGCTTCTCTTTCTCTCTGTGTGTCTCTTATGAATAAATAAATAAAATATTTAAAAATAAAATAAAATCTTTAAAAAATAAAAGATCCAAACCCTACATTTAGTACTTAATCATTAGCCTATATTTATTTAATAAAGGTAGTTGGTCCAGGAGTGCCTGAATGGCTCAGTCAGTTGGGCATTCAATTCTTGATTTCAGTGTGGGTCATGGGGTTGAGCCTGGCTTTGGGCTCTGCACTCAGTAGGGAGTCTACTTGAGATTCTCTCTTTCTCTGCCTATCTCCCCACTAGTGTACACACACACTCTCTCTCTCCGTCTCTGTCTCAAATAAATAAGTAAATGAAATCTTTAATAAAGGTAGTTGGTCCATGACAAAGTTGAATAGTTTGGAAAAGTATTATATGTTTCCCTGAGATATAAAATATGAAATGTTAAATAATAAGCATTTTCATAGACTTTGGATTACAAAGTATTCATCAATATGTTATTTTAAATAGTAGTAGAAGATTATGATTTTTATGAGGATATTTGTGTGTGTATGTATGAGAAGGGAACAGCATTAAATTTAAGACATACACACATATAAGCAATGGGGAAATGGTCTATAGGTCCTTCAATCACATTATGTTCTCTATAAAGCCTAGGAATAATAATGATGCAGAATTCCTATATAATTTATTACTTTATGATGAACTTATGACCCTGAAATAAAATCAGGTATGGTTTGATTAGAGGCAATCAGGAGAACACAATGAAGCAGAGACTCAGGCAAGGTTCAACTCAATAAGGTGACTTTTAAGAGTAAAGGTTGAAGAGGGTCCTGTGCTCATCCTTTGATATGCTTCCATCATTTCCTGGGACAGGCCCATGGGTGGGTTTACTGCACTGTCCTACTTACATGCAAAACTTATTTCTGAGTTTGTATTGCTTCTTGAAATTTCCCTCATTTTTTTAAGCTTTTATATTTAAGTGATCTTTATACCCAACATGGGGCCTGAACTCACAACCCTGAAATCTAGAGTTGCAAGCTCCACGGGCACCTGGGTGGCTCAGTGGTTGAGCATCTGCCTTTGGCTCAGGTCATGAGCCCGGGGTCCTGGCCTGAGTCCTACATCGGGCTCCCTGCTTCTCCCTCTTCATGAATAAATAAATAAAATCTTAAAAAAAAAAAAAAAAAAGAGTTGCATGCTCCACCAACTGAGCCAGCCAGGTGCCCCTCTAGTCCCTCATTTTATAATAGAATCATATAATATATTATCAAGAAGAAAAGGACCCGCGAAAACATCTGGTCTAACCGACTCCCTTGTTTTAGAGAAAGAATACTGAGGCCCAAGTTTCAGTGACTTGCAAGCCTGCAGAGTTAGAACTATAATCCAGGTTTTCTGATTTTCTACTTTCCACTTCATCATGTAGCTTCTCCATATGGTTTCATATTCAGAGGTTCAGTCTTAAGGTAAATGAGTACCCTCTAGGGTCTCAAATGTGTAAAGGTTTTTTCCTAGATCAGCACTTCAAAATAAGTAGAAATGAACATTCCATCTGGTCTAATGTGAGGGACAGAACATTCCATCATTCCAAGTAATGGTATAGTTGACTTGCGGTACTGGTGTCTTTACTTTATAATGTGCATATAATCTCATACTTTTTAGGGAGGCAGCCTGACTTACTTTGCTGTAAGAATGTTTTGTTTTGTTTTTTTCCTCTCTGGAGCAGTTAGCACTGACTATACAAAGGAGTGAGCCATCTAAATATTTTTGATTAGTTGATATCCTGGACTTCCCAGGGCATCTTGGATATGACTCTCACCTTTGCTGTCTCACTGGAGCCATCCTGGTACAGATTTAATCTATGGCAGCAGCTGCCTTAGAATTCAACCATGTGTAAATTCCAAGGCTTTGGAGGATGGCAGATATTTGTGTATTATATATGTGCATTTGTATTCATATATATGCATGTATATATACACATATAGACACATAGTATGTGTTTTATGTATGTACTGCAGTCAGGACTATAATCCAGGGTTGGTTTTTTTTTTAAAGATTTTATTTATTTTATTTGTGAGAGAGCACAAACAGGGGGCAGGAAGAGGGAGAGGGAGAAGCAGACTCCTTGCCAAGCAGGGAGCCTGATGTGGGGCTCGATCCCAGGACACCAGGACCACGACCCGAGCCGAAGTCTGATGCTTAACTAACTAAGCCACCCAGGCACCCTAATCTGGTTTTCTGATTTTCTACTTTCTATTTCATCATGTAGCCTCTCCATATAGTATATGAGTGTATACACATATATGTGTTGTATGTATGCGTGTGTGTATATATATACACATTTAGAATTTCATGTATATATAGAAATATATATATTATACAAACATATATAAATTATATATAATTTCTATATATAGAAATTCATATATATATATATATATACACATATACAGGATGAGTTTAGCATTGGTGTTAGGTTAGGGATAAAATGCTGAAATGTTTGTCTTTTGCCTAAGCCATGAAGGCAGGGCTTTGCTCCAATTAAAATGTCATTTTTCTGTTCAAAAGTTCCACATTTATGTTTCTTACCCTAATATTTCAGTACCCAAATAAAATATTTTCTCTATTAAATAATCCCCCTTATTTCTGTAGACCTTTGAAATCTACAAATCTTTTAAATATCCATTATCTGGCATAGGTACTAAATTCCTGCTGATGAATCAACAGATGAATTTCATCGACTTCTCAGACCTATAAGGTATGCAGAACAAATAGTCATAGTAAATATAATTATTCCCATTTCTCAGGAAACTGAGAGCTATTGAGTTAAACCATCTCATTCAGAATCCTACAACTAATAAAAGGCACAGCCAGGACTCAGCTTCAACCTTCTGATTTCCAAATCAGTGCACTTTCACTACTATCTCTGATCGTAGGAAAGACATTTAAAAAAACTTCACTACTTAGGGAGAGATCATGTTACTGCAATTAATTCTCCTGCTTTCATACCAGATAATTTGGGTTTCTAATTACGACTTACTTGTATATCTTCTTTATATTATACTTTTAAGACTCAGTTTAGTCCTTACTGTGAAATATTTTCTGCCCTAAAAAATATTGTAAGAATGGAACACAGCTACTGATCAAATCCAATACCTACAAAGCAGTACATTTGGTATGTATTAAATCTAATATCCAGATACATTAGTATACATGCTACCTTCTTAACTAACATCTGTCTCTCATTCTTCACTGAAATTACTAGTGAAACTATGACTAATAAAATTGGTTTAGAACCAAAATTCAATAAAAGCAAAGTTAATTATGTGTTTGTAAGAGAATAAGCATACAGTTAGATCAATATGCAAATTGTGACCTTCAATGGTCTTTTCTGTCTTCTTTTAAGCCCTTAGTCTTGCAAAGATTAATTTACTACCTAGAACTTCATTTTATGAAGCCACTCAGACTTAGATTACTAGATTTTTAATTGTTTACATATCAATGATACATATGTATATCTGTGTCTCAATCTTTATATCTTTGTGTGGGAGCCCTGTTTTAATAGAAGAAACAGTGCATGAGGCAAATAAATATGTTCAGTTTCATGTTAACAAAAGAACAGGCCAATTTAGAAAATGAAGTTCACATCAACATTTTCTAGGCACCATTGTTTGACACTATGGTTGACACGGTGGGAAGTACAAAGTCAAATAAGACATTTTCTGGTCCTTAAAGAGTTTACAGTTTAGTGGAAGAAATAGTCATGTTCACAAATAATTAAAATACAACTAGCATTTTTTTTTTAATTTTTATTTATTTATGATAGTCACAGAGAGAGAGAGAGGCGCAGAGACACAGGCAGAGGGAGAAGCAGGCTCCATGCACCGGGAGCCCGATGTGGGATTCGATCCCGGGTCTCCAGGATTGCGCCCTGGGCCAAAGGCAGGCGCCAAACCGCTGCGCCACCCAGGGATCCCACATTTGTTTTTTAAATAGAGACACACACAAAAGCAACAGAACAGAAAATGGAGAGGTTTATTCTATACTGGGGAAGGCTTCACTGAGGAAATGGCATTTGATCTGATCTTGTGTTGGATTTTCACTGGAGGAAGTAGGGAGGCAGGGTTGGGTAGAAGAAAGGAGAGCAAAGGCACAGAGGACATAGGGACTACAGTGAGTAGTCCCTCCATCACACTTTCCAAATATATGACAAAACAAGATCTGTCCCTATAGTTTCAGATCCTGACATTGAGTTAGTTTGTACAGTGGGTGGTAGATGTATTCTTGAAAGTCATTCTTGTGTTGGGAATGGCTGGTCATAACTTACTTATTCATGGAAGTAATTGCAGACCACATAACTATCTCACTAAGCCCAACCTAAATGTATACCGATTTATCTTCCCCTTGGATCTCAAAATGTTTGTGGCTTCTTTAAGATGCCTGGATGAGAAAGTGTGATGGAAGCAAAGTCAGAATCAAAGAGACAGTGGTCTCCTCTTATTAAATATAAATATATCTTATTTTTGCAAGTTTTACAAAATCTATGACCGTATAAACACATTGCTAGAAGCTTAAACTTCGTTAATGTTATAATAAATTAATTTGTTCGTGTCCCTAATGTTAATTCCCTTTCTATGAATTCATGAGGTGAGTGCTCTTTAAACACCTGCTAATAGATTAGAGATTTCCCAAATGTTTCTGAAGATCTTAGAGCACACTTGTAAACAAAAGCATCTGAGCCTCAAGGTGATATGCAAGAATAAAGCAGGCAGTGAATTCTCAGCTTTGTGTTTGCACTCAAGCTACTAAAAGGTTCAATCTGAACCAGTATAGAAGACTATTTATGTTCTTATTAAGAATATGCTACGTATGAGGGATGCCTGGGTGGCTCAGTGGTTGTGCATCTGCCTTTGACTGAGGGTGTGATCCTGGAGTCCTGGGATCGAGTCCCACATTGGGCTTCCTGCATGGAGCCTGCTTATCCCTCTGCCTATGTCTCTGACTCTCTCTGTCTCTCATGAATAAATAAATAAAATCTTAATAAAAAAGAATATGCTACGTATGAAAGAAAAGGGGAGGCTGTTTCTGCTGTTTTTGTTGCATTTTGTTTGCTTTTAGTCTGAAAAGTTGAAATGGCTTGTTTAATTCCCAGATAACTACTTTTTCTTGGCTCCCTTCCTCAGTTAAGCTTTCTTCATTATTTTCTTTTTAAACAAAGGAAAAGTTACATTTTCTAGGTTAAGATTCTAAGGTCACTTTTCTTTCAATGCCAATTATGTCATAGGGAATAAAGAACTTCTGTCTTAAAGGCTGTCAACTAACTGAGACCCTTTGTGTTATGAAGAAATGTTGCATTTTGAAGAAACAAATTATTTTTGTGAACTTCCTGCTCACTGACCAAGGCAGGCTTCTCACCAGTGCCCCATTTAGGCCCCTTTGGCTTGCAGGGCTCTTCTATCTGTAGCCATCAAATGTCTTATGCTAAGTCATCTGGGACAGTTACATAGAAAAGAAATGAAAAGGAATTCACTAATTCTGTAAATATTGAGTGAACACTTATTTGGTGTAGATCCTGTAATTAGTTTCTGAAAATGCAAATATGAGGAAGACAGTCTCTGCCATCAAGAAACTTAGAATTTTATAAATAGGTAAACCCAGTTTTATAAGAGAAATCCAACTGAGAAGAAAAGTGCAAAGCATGCAATAACTTTCCTTGCCTGGTTGGCAATATGGAAGTTTCATTGATGCTGGGTCTGAAAGGATCCTTGGGAGTTTATAAAAACAATAGGTAAGGCATTCTGGGCAAGAGATTCTAGGTAGGAGGAAGAACATGTGTTAAAAACCCTTTTTTGGAAAAATGCCCCAGGAAGTGAGAAATGTTGTACAACAGTAGCATGTAGTGTATTTAGGGGAATAGTTGGAGATACAACTGGGAAGTTAGCTTAGTGTTGACTGTAACTAAGAAGATTTGATTTTGTTGTGTGAAATAATACAATGTGAAAAGCAGAGAAAATATAAACTTGAGGATTATTTTTAAACATTTGTTTGCAGATGATCCATTAAGTTCTGATCCACAGAATGATCCACAGAACTAAGATTTGGTCACTTAAACAATGTAACCTTTGCATGATGCTTCTGGATTAAAACAGATAATTTCATTGCATGCTTTGAGATTATCTGTAGTTATTACAATGTGAAACATATTGACTGTATCCTTTATAGAGCCAAGATATAAAACATAACTTTCTCATGTTTTCCTTTAGGTGAGAAGAGTCATTATAAGTATGATTACTACAGTAATGGGAGCAAGCTGGAGGGGGGAGGTGTTGAAAAGGCAATGAGACTTTTTTAAGGCAAAAAAACCTCATTCAATGACTTAATTCAAGTTCTCTATTAGATTAGATGCCATTTATTCATGGAGCCAGTGAATTGTACTTTAGCTTAAAGTAAAAGTGGTTTTTTTGTTGTTGTTGTTGGTTTTTAATCAGACAAATACTTATATAGAGGGACAAATTACTAGTCTGAGAATTCTTAAACTGGTCCTATTTTCTCCCAAGCTGCATAGTGAATATGCAACACAGTAAAATGAGTAAAAGACAATAAAATAGTTTTTACTAAGTATGGTAAGTGGTTACTAATTATCAGTAAGTGGAAAATAGACCAGTAGCCTTTCTGTATTCATGAAAATTCTGAAAGTTGTAAAACAAAAATGTCATTACTTTTCTCTTATTAAAAGAAAATAAACATTTACACTGAACCTCATATTTTCCTTAAGCCAATTCATTTTTTTTGTTTCAATTTTTAAAATTTAAATTCTAGTTAGTTAACATATAGGGTAATACTGGTTTTGAGAGTAGAATTTAGTGATTTATCACTTACATATAACACCCAGTGCTCATCCCAACAAGTGCACTCTTTAATCCCCATCACCCATTTAGTCCCTTGCCTGCCCACCTCCCTCTATAAGCCCTCGGTTTGTTCTCTATAGGTAAGAGTCTTCCTTAAGCATATTCAAATAAACTTAGAAGAATTGTAGCTGTCACCTTTTATCACCAGTCTTATGAGGCATAAAAGTATTTGTCTAATGGTATTACTGAGTGCTTATTCTGGGCACACTTGGTGCTGTAGAGTGTTCTCAAACTACTTAAATAAAAAATTAACTAATAGTGTAAACACTAGAAAACAAGTCATGAGATGATCCATGATTATGTGTCAAAGATGGGGCCAGACATAGGTGGTAGGATCCGCAAAATGATTCCCGAATATGAGTGTTAATATTATTTATGTAAGTGACATATTTTACATAAATGCTATAAAAGGTATATGTCATTCGGTAATTTGTTTTTTGACTCAGCAGTATGTCTTAGAGATCTCTCCATGTTAATGCATAAAAAATTTTGTTAATCCAAAGTTGCGTAGTACTTCTGGGTATGTGTATATCGTAGTCTGTTTAGCTATCCTCCCATGTTGGTTAGCATTTAGGTCGTTTCTAATATGTAAATGAACTTTAATAGGTCTGGAGCATCTAGTGGGTGGAAATAAATTTTAGCTTTATCTGTTATGTTTAATTTTTAATTTATTTTAAAAGATTATTTATTTATTTGAGAAACTGAGCAAGTAAGAGAGAGAGCGAGAGCACAAGCAGGGGGAGAGGGAGAAGCAGACTCCCCACTCAGCAGGGAGTTGGAGGCAGATGCTTAACCAACTGAGCCACCCAGGCACCCCATGTTTAATTTTTTTAAATAAGGAGGATATTATAATGTACTACTTGTAGTTAAAATTTTAAAGTCTTTAAAAAATATATTTTTTTAATTATTTATTTTTATTTGTTGAGAGAGACAGACAGACAGACAGTGTGAACCAGTGTGGGGAGGGGCAAAGGCAGAGGGAGAGAGAGAATATTCCCACTGAGTGAGGAGCTAGTTGAGATGCTCGAGCCCAGGACCCTGAGATCATGACCTGAGCTGAAACCAAGAGTTGGAAGCTTAACTGCCTGCCCACCGAGGCACCCCTAAAATTTTAAAGTTTTAATGACACTTATTTTGGGGCAACCATTTAAGTATTTGCCCCCACACTCATCATTCCTATGACATCCTGATCTACCTGCCCTGCCTCTGATATGTAAAGCCAATCAGTCTGCTTGGAGGGGTGTCTCAACTTTCCACTGGGCACTGGTATCCTTTGGAGTTGAAGCTGTCCCTAAATTCTAGTCCCTTTGGCTGAAGCTTTGATTCCCATGTCTCCTTGCTGTCAGCCTCTGCTGCCTCCAGCTAACAGAAGGTGGTATGTATTCTCATTTTTTTTTTTTTGAAGATTTTATTTATTTATTCATGAGAGACAGAGAGAGAGAGAAAGAGAGAGAGAGAGAGAGAGCCAGAGACACAGGCAGAGGGAGAAGCAAGCTCCATGCAGGGAGCCTGACATGGGACTCGATCCCAGGTCTCCAGGATCAGGCCCTGGGCTGAAGGCGGCGTTAAACCACTGAGCCACCCCGGAAGCCCTGTATTCTAATTCTTAGCATGGTTGGTTTTCTGAGAAGTAAATCTCGATTAAAACTGTCATAGATTATTTTATTTTTTAAAGGTTTATTTATTTATTTGAGAGAGCAAGAAAGAGAGCACGTATGATGGGTGGGGAGGGGATTAGGGAGAGGGAGAGAAAAAATCTCTAGCAGGCTGCCCGCTGAGCCTGGTGCCCAAAGTGGGGCTTCATCTCACCACCCTGAGATCACAACCTGAGCCGAAATTAAGAGTCCCATACTCAACCGACTGAGCCACCCAGGTGCCCATGTCATATGGCTACTTTAGATCGAGCTTTCTATTTCATCTCCATTAAAAACAAAAAACAAAAAACAAAAAAACAACTAAACTAAAAGGTAGTTCTTGTTTTATAATTTTTTTAGTTTTCAACATAAATTTTTTCTTTGATGGTTTTCATTTTGAAAAATTTAGTCTTTATTCTGTGCGCACCTGGCTGACTCATCAGTGGAACAGGTGACTCTTGATCTTGGGATTGTAAGTTTGAGCCCCGTGTTGTTTGTAGTGATTTCTTAAAAATAAAACCTTTTAAAAAAATAAAGTAGTCTATGAACTCTATTTAGTATGAGCTTATATTTAATAGCATAGTAAGGAAAGAACACTACCAACACTATAAATTCTAAATATTAGAATTGCAATTAAATTTTCTGGGCTGGTTTCTTTTCATGTTGTATTTTCAAAGTCATCTATTTTCTTGTGAGGTAAAAATACAAAGAAACTGAAAGTGGTCACTCAAACACATATAAAGCACATTAAGCACATATAAATGTTTCCCAGTTTGTCTGAGATTTTTCAGAAAAATAAACAACTGTAAGTCTGTTGTAATCTTTGTTAAAAAGAAACAAGTCAGTTCCTTTCATCTTGACTTCACTTTAGTAAATTAAGATTAGGCCATAATGGCAGCCCCGGTGGCTTAGTGGTTTAGTGCCGCCTTCAACCCAAGGCGTGATCCTGGAGACCTGGGATCGTGTCTCACGTTGGGCTCCCTGCATGGAGCCTGCTTCTCTCTCTTCCTCTCTCTCTCTCTTTCTCTGTCTCTAATAAATAAATTAAAATTTTTTTAAAAAAATATTTTTTAAAAAAATTAATAAAATCTGGAGTATTTTTTCAAGTACAATATAAAATGATTGGTGTCTATAAATGGGATTTTAGAACAATGCCATTAAAACATTGACTTGTAGATGGTGATAAGCATTGGGTGATGTGTGGAAGTACTGAATCACTGTATTGTACACCTGAAACTAATATTACACTGTCTGTTAACTAACTGGAATTAAAAAAAAAACTTTAAAAAATGAAAGATAAAAATAAAAAATTGCCTTCAGCATATTTCTAAATACTCAATTCTATTTACACAATAACTATTTATATATTTGAGACAGAAGTTTAGCAGAAAAATTTTTTTTTTTTTTTTGAAAAATTTTTAAATGAAATATTTAAGAGGATAATCTCAGCTGCTCCTTGCTGTTTTAAGAGTTATTTGGGGAATGCCCAAGTCACCATACAGTGCTAGAATATCATAAACATTGCTAAAGGTCAAGCCGTAGTAATCCTGACAGCTTACTCTAAAGCTCTGTGTTTGGCGTCTTTTTCCATAATGAGAGCAGATTGTGGAAGACTTTTGGCACTTGAAAAATATCCCTTTCCAGTTTATGGTTGTAGGAGCTTGAAGAAAATGCATTTATAACTTTCACATTTCTTAGCAGAATAAATTTCATCTCCTGCCCTCTCATTGTTGTGTTTATAGATGAAATAAAGAAGCAGGTAGAAAGGAGGGTACATGCAGTAACTAACCTGAGAAATACATGGTCATTGAAATCTAAAAGGCAGGGAGGTTTCGATCTTTGGGCTCACCTATAATTTGTGCACCATAAATGTAGAAGGCAGTCAGCAGGGACTTTTTAATGACAGTGCTGTCTATAACAGGATCATCAAGCACGACATTGGCATAAATCATTGGCACTTTGCAAAGTGTCACTTCTGTCAACCTTCTAGTGATGTGATCTTTAGTCTTTCAAATCCATAGACTGGCATTTGGATCAGCTAAGCATCTTACATCCTGTCTTGCATATTAAAGCTGTTTTAGCCAATATTGAAATGCTGAAGTCATGCTTGTTCTAAAATATTTGTAAGCAACTGACCTAATACCTAAGCTTTGCTCTCAGTATAGCTTGCAGAGTTTCCTGTTTGCAAATGAGGCTGTTACTCATTTTAGAAAGTTCCCAGGACAAAAAGATAATGAAGTACTGGTGATTTTTATATCACTTCAAAGGTCTTTTATTAATAAAGCTTCTATTTTAAGTTCAAAGGCAGCTTTACTTTTGGTTTAAGTTTACAAAAGAAACTGCTTGTTAAAGTGGCTGATGTGCAGTTGCATGAATTTTATAAAAACAATAATAATAACACTGATAAATGTAATAAATTTCCCTTGCCTTGATGAAATAAAATTAATACATATCTGTACATAATAAAAGGGAAAATTTGTATGCTCTACTCCAGTGTAATTTGAATGAATGCTTGTAGTCAGCAGGATTGCTGTTTGTATCTATGGATCTCGGGTCCTATACAACTTGCACTGGTGTTTAGTGATTATGAAGTTAAACTGAAAAATATTAGGATGCCTGGTGGCTCAGCGGTTGAGCGTCTGCCTTTGGCTCAGGGTGTGATCTCCTTGCATAGAGCTTGCTTCTCCCTCTGCCTGTGTCTCTGCCTCTCTCTCTCTCTCTCTCTCTCTCTCAATCTGTGCTTCTCATTAATAAATAAAACCTTAAAAGAAAATAAACTGAAAAATATTTTCAGAGGCATAAAGCTCATTCACACCTCCTTATTAAATTTTCATCATCAGGAGCAGCCCTGGTGGCTCAGCGGTTTGGCGCCGCCTTTAGCCCAGGGCATGATCCCGGAGACCCAGGATCGACTCCCACATCGGGCTCCCTGCATGGAGCCTGCTTCTCCCTCTGCCTGTGTCTCTGCCTCTCTCTCTCTCTGTGTCTCTCATGAATAAATAAATAAAATATTTAAAAAAAAGTTTTCATCATCATTCTCTCCCCAACTTTATGTCCTAAGTACAGTGTATTGAGAAGACTGAATTTAGGGTAGTAAAACTTTGGTAATACTAGATCAACTCATTCATGGTTTGGGTTTTCCACAGCAGTGTTAATTTCATTTTAAATTCTTTCAGACATAGGTATTTATCACCTCAGGAAGAGACATTGGGAACTGTAAAACCACCAGCATAACTTCTCATTCTCTGGTTTCACACCCCAGGAATCTAAGAGCCCTTCAAGCCTAAATGATGAATTTACATGACACAGTGTCTTTGGAACAGTCAAATCCACCTTTGTTCAGCTCCCCAAGATCCCAAGTTGAGCAGAGAAAGGTCCAATATGAAATCTCCAGGGAGGCTGCAGACAAGACCAATAATCTAAGACCTGCTATTTCAACCCAAACTGAAGGAGCTTCCAAACTTTTCCCAATTCTTAGAGTGTTGCTAAGACAGCCAGAATCCAGTGACCCAGTAACACAAGAAAGACCTAGAATGAGAGGCTGTGGTGTTCCCTGGAGTTCGCTGAACTTCTAGAGGACCTTTGTGGTAAAGATACCTTCAAGAGGCTACAAGACTCTTAGAAAGACAAGACATCGTCTAAAAAGCTGTTAAATGTGTCTGTTTTTCTACCTATATATTTGTGGCATTTTCCCACTTGAGTCTTGGCTGCCTGCCTCCAGTGTCTGAACACTAACAGGAGCTACATAATGTTGGCTCCTCTGCTTGTAATTTTTGTTTGTTTTCTTAAAATGGGTGGACCTATAGCTTTGTTCAGAACAAATCCTGGCTTTTAAGGAAAAAAGCAAACCACTCTTTTCCAAAGCTAAGTTTGGCAGAATAATAATTTTTTTTTTTTTTAACAAGGCACGAGGCTCCCAGTTTTAGCTCCCACTCTGTCAGGAGCCCTGTGCATAATTAAAATGGAGAGAAGGTTGAATAACAGAAAGTAGTGCTGCAACCAAAACAGACCATCCGTTTTCCCCTGGCCCCATGACCGACCTTCTTTGAGATCTCATACAAACAGCTCTCTCTATTTCAACCTGCCAGTTAGAAACTGGGAATGATTATTCATGTTTATCGCAGAAGGTGCTTATATAAAATGGTTTTAAAAACTCCAAGTAAAAAAATCCTCAACAATCCGCTGGTTTCACCCAGATGTAATTGTGCATCAGACTAGAAATAGTTCTAAAGAGATGGCTTACTGCGTAGACCCAATTGCCCCAGGTTCATCCCCACCCTTGCCCTGCTTGGCCGGTGTTACAGGAGGGTAGTCGTCTGCAGGCTGCATTTCCCTGGCTTCTGAACAGAAGTGGGAGACTAAAGGGCAAGAGGAAGGAAGAAGCCTCATGTTTCTCTCTTCAGCATGGTTCTAGCTGCTGTGAGGTGACCCCATTCCCAGGCTCAGGTAACCGCCTCCTCCCTCCCTTAGCCTTCTAGGTCAGGGGTGATGATGCAGTGGCCTCCTGCTTCTGCCTCTCTCAGGATGCCTCACTGTTCTCTCGTTTGCGTTTTAGCTCTTCTATCTCTTGTGTTCCCAATTTCCTCTGTTTCAGATACTCATAGTAGCTTGTTGACCCGATTAGACTCTAATTCACATACCTGTAATGTTAAGAATAATCATTATGCCGTATCCTTTCCCAAGAAGAGATAAGGCAGGAGACATGATGTGGAAAGGAAGGAAGGAGAAGGGAAGGAAGGGAAGGAAGGGGCAAAGGCCTTCAGGGTGCATTTCTTTTTTTTTTTTTTTTTAAGATTTTATTTATTTATTCATGAAAGACACAGGGAGAAAGAGGCTGAGACACAGGCAGAGGGAGAAGCAGGCCCCATACAGGGGGCCCGACATGGGACTCGATCCCAGGACTCAATCCCAGGACTCCAGGATTACTCCCTGGGCCGAAGGCAGGTGCTAAACCACTGAGCCACCCAGGGATCCCCTGAATTTCTTTTTAACCCTTTCCCCTTATTCCCCCTTGCTCTGTCTCTACTTAAAACCATGGGGGTGGCCTCTTTGTGAGTCATATCCTTTCAGGACTAAGACTGAGAGGTTAGTAGGCTGAGGGTGGGGGTGGTACAGGGAGGAGTTCAAGAATCACAAATAGAAGGATCCCAGGTGAACCTAGTTTACTCCAGAGCCGAGAACCCTCTGACTTCCAGCTAGATTCGGGCTCCTTCCTGATGGCTCCATATTTTCATTCCCTATTTCTTGTCCATCGCTCTGCCTGCTCACCCCTCCAAACTTCTCACTACCCCTGCCGTGTTCTTTTAAATAAAGCTTTTAATTTGAGAATAATTTAGATTTATAAAGAATTGCAAAGATAGTACAGAGTTCCCATGTACCCCATACCCAGCTTCCCGTTATTAGCATCTTACATTAATATGGTACATTTGTCACAGTTAATAAACAGATATTGAAATAGTATTAATGACTGAAGTCTGTACTTTGTTCAGATTTTCTTAGTTTTCCCATAATATTCTTTCGCTGCTCCAGGATTCCATCCAGGATACCTTATTACATTTTTTAAAAAAAGATTTTATTTATTTATTCATGAGAGACACAGAGAGAGGCAGAGATATAGGCAGAGGGAGAAGCAGGGAGCCTGATGTGAGGCTCAAACCCTAGACCAAGATCAAGCCCTGAGCCAAAGGCAGACACTCAGTGTGTGCAGTCCACACTTAAGGAGTAGGGAGTTATCCTTCTTTGAGGGTGGAGTATTTATATAAACTGTTGGGAATTCTTCTAATCAAAAGATGTGTCTATTCTCCTTTATTTAATCATTGATTTATATTAGTATGGACTCATGGGTATTTATCTTATTTTTTCAGTTATAGTCCAATACTACTTTATTTACTTTGTTGCTCAAATTGTTCCTGCTTTGGCTACTGGGGACTCTCTCAGTTGGCTTCTTTAGCCCTTTGACATACCTAATCATTGTGGGTTTTTTGAGAACTTCCTTACTTCACGCTCGTGTTGAATTTATTTCCTGACCCAGTCCTAGAATTAGCCATTTCTCCAAGGGGTCCTGGTTCCTTTTATTTGAGAATAGTATTAGAAACCTAGATCTGGGCTCTAAGTTTGCTTATTGCAACCTGGATGTCTCCATTCCACTTACTTCTACCTGTTTGCATAGTTAATCAGTAATTCTTCAACACAAGTCTTTATGGTTTGGTTTACTCCTGAATTTGCACAGCAATAGAGTTCAGGATGAAAAAGCAGAAAAAAATAGATGCTCAGGTCTAAGTTGGGTCACTTTTGGAAACTCATAAATTAGGAGATTAGATCAAATGATCTGAAAAACCACATTCAGTGACAAAATTCTAAGATATTTTATTCTAATGATTTGATGTAGGAGGACATTCCATTGATTTTCCAGGTGGCCCAAGATGAGTGAGATGGGAGTATGCATGGAAATAGGGAATATGCTAGTCTGTTTGGAGTGGTGAACTTTTATAAGCAAGTGCTGAGAAATGTTGGAAAAGAAGATTGGGACTGTGTACAGGGTGTGTGTGTGGGGGTCCTGCCCTTAAATACCAGGCTACATTCTATAAGCTGTGGTGGTCAGCTTATTGAAGAACCAGGTTTATATGCACAATGATTTGTGATATACATAAGGTAAAGATTATTCAGTGTGAGGTTGGCCCTACAGGGGCAGGGAGATATTAATGATTTGCCATGCAAATTACTAGGACTCATGGCTGGGTGTGCCAATTCCTTTTCTGTTCCATAGCCATTACATATTAATCATTCTCTTTATTACCTACTGAACATAGGTATTCAAGTAAATTACGGGAGCATTTAAATATATTGCATGAAAGTAAGCCTGAAATGGACTGTACAGACTCATTTTCTTTCATAACATTCTGGTCCTATTAGATTTCAAGCAATGCTAGGAAGCCCTAGAGGAAGTAAGAAAATGGTATATGTAACCAAATTGTCTCACTGGATGATTGTATGTGTACATATAATCTCATTGTCTGAGGCTAGATGATTATAGGAGAGTGAGAACAATTCTGAAGCCTTGGGCAGGAAATATTAATAGGTCTTAGTCTTTAAACTGACATAATAAATATTGCCCCACTTACCTTTTCCTTCTGAGTTTGTGTTATGTCTTAATTCCTGCATCTCTTTGTACTGTGAACTTTGATATTTATTCCTCAACAAATGTATTCATATATTTGTATGTATATATATGAATATATATGAATATATGTATATATTTCCCCTTATCCCACTTATGATCCATCTTTCTGTATCTGAGTTTGGGTTAGTTGGTTGACCTATTTGATGGGGGTAATCACTCTCCACAAGGAGAATGATTTATACAGAGGCAGTTTACCTTGCCCCAAACCTCCACTGAATTGATAACCTTGAAGAGGGAACTCTAATCCTCACTTTTTTATTTTTTAAGTATTCAATGACCTCATCTTCTTTTTCTTTCCTTAGCTCTGTAATTACCTACTTTCGTCTAACCCCTAATCTGACTGTTTGTAATTACCTTTTGGCAAGTGATAGTTGTTCAGATGAAGGCGGTACTCATTTTTACTAAGAAAACCAAATCTTTCATCTTTGAACCATTCTATAATTCTTTTTTTTGGTAAGGATTTTATTTATTTATTCATGAGAGACAGAGAGGCAAAGATACAGGCAGAGAGAAAAGCAGGCTCCCTACGGGGAGCTCAACGTGGGACTCGATCCCAAGACCACGAGATCAAGGCCTGAGCCGAAGGCAGACACTCAACCACTGAGCCACCTAGGCGTCCCCATTCTGTAATTCTTGCATAAAGATATGGACCCTTAGATATTTCCCTCAATACCATTTAGATGACAAAAACATTTTAACAAGACTAGTGTCATTTATCAAATATTTTAGGAGCATGTCACAGTGGGATTAAGAAAACCACAAAAAAACACCTCATTCTGCCAATATTGTATTTCCCATAAAAAAGAATCACATTAAAACCAAGGGAGAGAAGCAATGTTCTAGAGGCAAACCAGAGCACCAAAGGACTCGACTGCCAGAATTATAAGGAAGTAGAGGTTAGTGCTGAGAGAGAAAGAAAGGATTTTGGAAGAACAAGAGTGATGGATGATTTTCACTTGGAGGGTTGGTTACCTCTTCCTTCCTTTGCTGGAAAGTATCACGAGGTTTAAAAAAATGAAAAGTGAATAGTTTGGCAGAAGACTTTTGGGGGTTCAAAGTGGTGAGAGGAGAAGGAGAGAGTCAAGTTCACCAAGCTCAGTGATGAATTTGAACTGTGTCAGGTCAGGAAGACAAAAGGAGGATGCCAAAGGTAGATCACCTACTATTTACCTGCTTGTTGATATAGGTACATTTTTATGTAGTTTATTTTTAAAGATTTTATTTATTGGGCAGCCCGGGTGGCTCAGCGGTTTAGCGCCGTCTTCAGCTCAGGCCGTGATCCTGGAGACCCAGGATCGGGCTCCCTGTATGGAGCCTGCTTCTCCCTCTGCCTGTGTCTCTTCCCCTCTCACTCACTGTGTGTGTCTCTCGTGAATGAATAAATAAAATCTTAAAAAAAAAAGATTTTATTTATTTATCCATGAGAGTCACAGAGAGAGGCAGAGGCATAGGCAGAGGGAAAAGCAGGCTCCCTGCAGAGAGTGGGACTCGATCCCGGAATCCTGGGATCACGCCCTGAGCCAAAAGCAGATGCTCAACCACTGAGCCACCCAGGCGTCCCTTAATGCATTTTTCATTTAATAATTATGAATACCCCCCTTTTTTTAAACAGATGGGAGATAAGTGCCATTAAGCCTTTATAGGTCAATTAGTGGGAGAATAAGGAACCCACAGACTGACTCTGAAATTTGTCTGCAATGACTAGACTTCCCTTCAGATGATGGTTTCCTGTTGTCATTTTCATTCTTGTTTCTACTAGCTCAACAAACTATTGGGAAGATGATATTTGAAGTGGGTGTATGATTTGGCTAGAAAGAGCTATGCATTTTCATCACTTCCCACCTTCCTAAGCATCACAGTGTAAGCCTTTGCCAGATGCAAGCGGAAAGGAAGGAGCCACACGGACATTCTCCGGCTGGCCTTGGACAATGCTGACAGCACACATCAGCCACTCAGCACTTTTCCAAGTAGCAGCCGATGCCCGGCTACTCAACTTTAACCCGGGGAAAGGAGGTCAACGTAGGAAAGAAAAGCATGTCAGAGATTGTGCTGGTGGTCTGCTGGGGAAGATCGTGGTCTGCTGGGATGGCCGTCTTGTGAGATTTCCTTCAGCTCACTGTCAGCACCCTCTTTGGGGGTAGTAACACAAGTGCTTACCTGACAAGAAATAAACTTTGTGTAGATTCATCATTGCAAGCTAAGAGGAAGAAAATAGTTTTTATTTCAAGTATTGGAAGAAATCATAGTAATCAACATGTTTGAGGATTTACTCTTAGAAACTATGCTTAATGCCTTACATAAATTGTCTCATTTAATTCTTAAAATAATCAGAGCTACACCTCATTTTTCTCCCAAGATTAGTTTTTCCTTTAGTAGACATTGTGCTTAAAATGCCACTTATTTAAAGTTACATTTTTGTCTCTGATCTGTACTTTATACTGATTGTACCACATAAAATACTCTGTGACCTGAGTTTCATTTATGCTCAAATATGCCTTATTTTTCTATACAGCTCTCTTACACCATTGTGTATTATTGTGAACTATGAAGACAGAAAATGCCTATTTCAGTCTCTGCCCCTTGTACACTTGGAACCATGTATGTGTGGTTGGTAGGGCTTCAGAGCTACATGAATGGGAGAGTCCATCTCACTTCCACAGCCTCATCATTAGTCCAGACCCCCCCTAACCCAGTGTTGAAGACTGAAAAAGGTTCCCAGGTATGTCCATGCTCTAACTCAGGGAATGAACCTGTGCCTCTAACCTTATATAGAAAAAGGGACTTCGTAGATGTGATTGAATTAATTAGGAGATTATCCTGGATTATCAACGTGAGCCCATCGTAATCACTGGTCCTTCAGAGGAATGCAAGAAACAGAGAAGGTGTGGGGGGATGGGGAGAATGCTACATGGTGATGACAGAAGCAGAGTCTGGAATGATGTGCTCTGAAGATTGAGGAAGGGACAACAACCCAAGGAATACAAGTGACCTCTAAAAGCTGAAAAATCAAGGAAATGGATTCTTCCTCAGAGCCTCCAGAAGGAACCAGCCTGGCTGACACCTTGACTTTAGCCCAGTGAAATTGATTTAAGATTTATGACCTCCAGACCCATAAGAGAATAAATTTATATTGTTTTAAGTGACTTGACTTGTGGTAAGTTATTATAGCAGCAGGAGGAAACTAATACATGAATACATGTAGTGAGCATAAAATTTAAGGCTGTGAGACAGCAGTTACATGGATCTTCTGTAGAAATTGATGTGAACACAGTGCAGAGCAGAGGACATCACAGCTCTGAGTTATCAAGATTAGCCATTGCTGGGTAGCATCCACTCTGGGACCTCTCGTCCTTATCTTCCCGTACCACTGTGGGCATTCCTCACTGAAGCACACCTACAGGAGCAAAACAGCTTTTCTCTGCATGGTTAGTTAGTTTTCATTCTCAGGATAAGAGTTATTTTACATTGTTTCAAGGGAGGTCTTGGAGCGAAAAAATATCTTTGATTTCATCTCAATGGCTACTTTATCTTCATTTTTGGTGTTCTGAGGGATCTGTTCAAAATAGAGAGCTGAGGTGCCCAGGGTAAGCAGAAAGGAAGACCTATTTATTTGTCTTTTGTTAGCTTAGGATAGTAAAACTAATTAATTTGATTACCCCTTGGGGCATTTTTATGAGTGAAACTTTGGAGTGCTTGATATTTAATACTATTTGCAATCTTTGCACTCAGGGGCGACCTAAAAGCCTGTGGTAAATTCTATGGTTGATCAAAGAAGGATCCCAGGCACTGTGGTAAAAGGAGAGTCATAATCTTGATTAGATTTTGTTTTTAAATTTTTTATTTTATTATTATTTTTTAAGATTTTATTTATTTATTTATGAGAGACACAGGGAGAGAGGTAGAGACATAGGCAGAGGGAGAAGCAGGCTCCCCACAAGGAATCTGATGCGGGGCTCGATCCTGGATCCCGGGATCATGGCCTGAGCTGAAGGCAGATGCTCAACCGCTGAGCTACCCAGGTGTCCCCTTTTATTATTATTTTTTTTTAAGTAATGTCTACTCCCCAATGGAAGGCTTGAACCCATGACCCTAAGATCAAGAGTCCCATGCTCTGCTGACTGGGCCAGCCAGATGCCCCTCAATTAGAAACAGCATCTCAAGAAATACATTAAAATGAAAGAATAAAAAGAGACATTTTTGTAGAGTGTCAACAATCAAAAAACTTTTTTTTGAGAGAGAGAGTGTAAAAGAGAGCAAGCAGGGAGTAGGGCAGTGGAAGAGGGAGAGAGAGAATCTTAAGCTGGCTCCATGCCCAGCGCGGGGCTGGATCTCACCACCCTGAGATCAAGACTAGAGCTGAAATCAAGAGTTGGCCACTAAACTGACTGAGCCACCCAGGTGCCCCTCAATTACCAAAGTTTTGAGGAGCATTTTATTGCTTGCATCAACTGTAATAGGCAGTTAGGAAATAGAAGTTATTAAAGTATTAATAACAGTTTTTAAAGTATTCGTATGATTGAGTGTAGCTCTAGATAAACAATTGATTTTCAAAGATTGTAATAGATTAAAATTCAGTTAATGCTGAAGCTAAATTGTACTTAAGTTATTAAAACTCCAGTGATTTGGATTTTATACAGGATTATGTTATGCACCTAAATGTCACTGAAATGTGGAGGTACAGAACAGTGTCTGTCTTTACATTTTGGTTCCTCACCACCACTAGTAGCAGATTTAGTGCCTCATTGGCCCTGAAGAATCCAAAATGGTGGAAAGCATTTCCTTATTGTCATTGTTATAAATTTAAATCAAGGTAGTTACCTTTCCTCAGAGAAAGGTATATGTGGGTTATAGCAAATTCCGGAAGAAAAGAATAAAATTATTAGCCTTTTCAGAGTTTGTGTATGACTTCTCCCTCATTCCATACCCCACAGCGGGTTGAAATGGTGTCATTGAGCTAAGGAAATAGGCTTGTAAATTTTCACTAGCATCTTAATTTGAAAATAGAGTTTGAGAAGACTAATATTCACACTGCTTTTAAGAATTGTTCTGTGCCTACACATACTCAATTAAAATGCCTGTATTTAGGCCAAATCACTTCATTGTGGTTATATTCCTGGAAGTGCTCTCATTCCCCTGACTGGCATTTCCAGGAATAATGTTACAGCCCTGGCCAATCAGAGAAAAACAAACGGAAATGGTAAAAGTATTTCTACTAATTGCAATAAACAGTCAAAGAAAACATAAGGAAAGTGAATGACAAATGCTCACGTAGAAAGTGAACCACTAAATGCGTTTCTTTTGGACAGTTATTCCCCCTAAAAGCATAATTTAGTATCCTTCAGTCACCAATCATTGAGTCATTGAGTGTTGGAAACTAAAAATCTGCAGGCATGAAATTGCGCTGATTCAATCTCTTCAGGAAATATAAAATTGGAAACATGAGGATAAGTAGTACATATTAGATACAGGAAATCGTAGAAAGTAAACTACCTAGGCAAAATTCTTTGTCACTTTTTATTATCTCCTGAATAGAAGGGAATGTTTCTGGGTAGACTGGTTGACAAAACAAAACAAGACTTGCATTTTAAAAATCGTCTTTATGCTTTTCTTCTTTGGTAGTGTTAATTTTTGAAGTAGCTTGATCTGATGATAAGAAATGGTATAGCTATCTTTATCATTGAATATTTCAAGGCAGAAAATGTCAGTTGCTGTGAAAATCCTGCCAATTCTGAAACCTGAGTTTACAGAGAACATTAGCCAGACATAGGATCATTTGGGGGGTTGTAGATGGTACATGACTTCTAATATTAGACTCATTAAAAAGTCTAAATATTTTTGAGAGGTGTTCATATAACACCTATATGTTTATAATATAGTTCCCTATAGTAATTCTCATCTTTTATCATTTAGATGAGGTTTTAGAAAATAGTTAATTAGAAAACCAGCCAGGCAAAGTGAGTTTTGATTCTTTTTGTAAATGATATTTTAATAAACTCATACAGTATCTGATATACTTGATCTCAAATGCTGAAATCGTAGGTCTCTTCATGGTGTTGATTTAGTGTTGTCTTGAATGGTATCACTGGTAATTGAGTCATTCTACAGTAAGACAGGCTGATTTAAAAATGCTATTTATATCTCTGTCTTTCAGCTCATTGCTAATTTTAAGGATAAATATACAGTAGTCTAATTTTACATATTATTTTTCAACAGTATTGGATGATCAAAGTAACAGCTGTTACGGAAAGTTTCTTTGGGGACTTGAGTGATTTAAAATAATGTACCTAAAATACCAGCTTTCCCACTTAGTTTACCTCAAGTTATGATCCTCCAGGCAGACTCTACATCCGTCTTTCAGAGAGAAAAAACAAATTGATGTTTTTATATGCCCTTTTAGCTTTGAGTAACAATTACATTTATATTTTAAGAGAGCTGATGAGAAAAATATTGTTCATGTTCACCATTGAGTTTTAAGAAAACTTAAAATTAATGTCATGTTTTTTCCCCCTGTTAAAACAAACCTCTGAGATTTCACCCTCAGGCTTTGACAGTTAACAATTAACAAGGGTTTGAAGAATGCTCTTACCACCATTTACCCTGGAGAACTTTGTAAGCTTTGCATGTAAATGCAAACAAAAATTTTAAGGCTTTTGATCTGGGGGATTTGATGAAATCTCCAAATCTCCAGAGCAAATTTAAGGATTACAGGCTACGACAAGTACACATATGAAAGCATGACAAATTAACAGTAAATATGTAGTATTGATCCCAAACGGGAATATGATGGATTTATTTCTTATGACGACAGTCTAGCCTGAGTCACTAAAAAAATAAATGTCACTGGGATGGGTGGGAGTGGGAGGAAGACGGCAAAAGTCTGTCTATTGACCGTATTCATATTCATTTATATGCAAAAGAAAGAACACAGCTCAAAGGTTTCATTTACTTTAATCTTTTTTCTTTCTTTCTTTTTTTTTCAAACTTGTTCTAAGCAGAGTGAAATTCAATTTTGATCAGACCTGGGTCACCAGGGAGCTGATATCCCAAAGGCCTTTTTGTTTCCCTTGTGTCAAGATCTGAGTGAGCTGGTATTTAGCTGTGGGAGCACAGGAAGCCTCTTGCTAAGCAGGACAATGACTTGGGGCTTGTGGAATTACCATAGCTCCACATAGTAATTGTCATTCTGAGAGGTGATCTATGCATTCCCTCTCTACTTGGTAGCAGTGGTAGCAAGTTGACCTGGTCATCCCAGGTTCAAGTGTCATTGATTGGCCGATGATGGACAAGGCAGGACATGAATCTACTTGACATTTCACTCAACAAGCATCTTAGATGTATTATCTAAATCAGTCTTTCTTTTTCCTTGACTTGGCTCACAGTTTAGCAACAGTAGCATGCAGGGACATATCACCTTGTTTGCATCTGGTAGCAGCTCTAGGAAGAAAAAAAGGTCTCCCACAATCTCATGTAGACATTTCACATTCCACAACTATTAGAGAAGTTGATTGAACCATAGCAGGTGCTAAAGTGATCAGGAATGGTTGCAGTTGTCTCTAAAGAAGAGGAACAGAATATGAACCTGATGCCCTTTCTTTTATGCCTGTGGATATCATTGCTTTCCTTCCTTGCACGTTTTAAATACAGAGGAGAATGAAACTTAGTGAAGTGATAGTTTCTCTTTGGAGTTCCCCCATGGAATGTATACAAATCTGCATATGTGCAACTTGAGAAATTTCTTTAATTTCACAAGAAAAACGTTGTAAAAAGGAGCCTATTTTGTTCATATGCTGGATGCATGCTTTTATTGTCTTCCATAAACCTTGATGTCTAAACTGAAGTGAAGACTTGCCAGGTTCAGTGGTGGGGGGAAAGAAAAGACTCAAAATGTGGAAAATTGAGATTTATACGGAAATAATAAGGCAACTGAGAATAAAGTCTAGGAAGAGGCCAGAAGCATAAACAGGGAAATTCTTAATGAGGTGGTAATCACACTCTTTGGCTTGGGCCTCTCTGGATGATGTCTATAGAACTGGAGAGACTTTGATCTCAAGTTCTATACCCACTTTTCTGGATGACATGATTGATAATATGGAGAAAAACAGAATTCACATTAAAAAATTTTTTGGCCCATTCACACATATACCTTCAGTTTTCAAAAATATACACATAAAGCCTTGCAATGTTGATTTACATTGTAAATCATTTCTAAAAGAAAATTTGTTAATTACAGAAAGTACTATCTGCTGCACACTACAGGGTGTAATTCCATATGATACTAGATTGTTAAAGGTCTCAAGTCAGAAAAATTCAACATAGAAGCTCTCAGTTGAGGGTTGTTTTTGGTTTAATTTTCTTTGTAACCTTGGCTAAGACAGTAGTTCAAAACTTTCATCTTCAATAGGCATTCCCAACAATTCACTGATATACTGCTGAAAACTTTTAGAAGAACCTGTTGTAAATATTGAAATTATAGAATAAACGTTGATAATATGCCTAAGTTAGCAGTTAATATTGAGCACATAATAGTGTATGATTAAATAATGAGCCCCATGTTAATACATTGTATATAAGATGAGACTTACTACTTAAATTTCACCCTAAATATCCTTAGGCTTGATATGACCTCTCTTCATTTCCATCATTTACTTTAGGGAAGAACTATTTTCTGGGACACGAACTCACTTCAGCTTCCTCTGTTACTGATAGAACTGTAGTTCTAGTTTGAAGCCCTTGACTCAAACAGGTTGAAGACCTCTAAGTACCCAGGAAATACCCTGGGATTGCAAAGGAATGATCAGGCAAGGGAAGAGTATAAAAGTACCACTCATCCACAAGTCTTAATTTTTATCATATAATAGATTTCTGATAAAACTGTTTGTAATTCAAGAAACCCAGTGGATAAAGAGCGAATGGACAGCAGTATAAATGCAGTTAGTTTACAAAGTATTAGTAACAGTTTCTGAGCAATATCTTATTGTGATCAACTGTATTATTTTTTCCCCAGTAACTTTTACTAAAAGAGAACATCTTCCCATAAGCAAAGAAATCTTTAAGTGCCACATCCTAGTTTAAGACACACTATACATATCCAACAGCTCTTGCTCTTTTCCCTCTGCCATGAGAATGAGATGACCCAGGGCATGAACTAGAGAGGAGCTACTAGCTCAGCCTGGGCCTTGGAATGAAGATCGCTGATGCAAAGCCACAACTAATCTGCAGCTCATGTAAAAAGTGAGCAAGAAACAATCTTTTTCTCTTAAGTCCTGAGAGTTTTTTGGAGTTGCTTGTTATTGCTGAATAATATAGTTAAGAGCTGATTGATAAACTTATCAAAAATAAAAGGTTTAAATGTTCAAGTCCCTTTGAAATCTTCAGTACTCATTCATTCATAAATGTTACTCGGCGTCTTCTATGTTTGGGATATCTGCTACATCGTGTCAATACAATACTTCAAGAAGTTTCCAGTGGGGAAACCTTCAGTGGGAGAGAGAGAGAGACAAGAGATTAAAAAAAAATTGTGCAATTAAGATAATCATGGCTATAATAATTTCGTGAAGGAGAGAAACAGAGTGCTGTGATGCATAATAACTAGAGATAGAAATCGAAGAAACTACTTTATGAGGAATATTGACAATAGATATCTGTAAGAAGATGGCATTCAAACAAAGACTTGCAGAATAAGAAGCTGGCCATATGAAGAGTCTTTTGGGTCAGGGAACAACAAATGCAGAAGCTCTGTGTTTCTTCAACTTCCAGCTTGATTGATGTCTAACAGATAATAATCTGTTGTATTCTGAGAGATCATGGTGTAAATCACTTCAGGAGATAGACCTGAGTTTAATCCATCAGAAATACATGGGGCTGGGGTGCCTGGGTGGCTCAGTGCTTGAGCATCTGCCTTTGGCTCAGGTTGTGATCCTGGGGTCCTGGGAGTGAGTCCCATGTTGGGCTCCCCACAGGGAGCATGCTTCTCCCTCTGCCTATGTCTCTGCCTCTCTCTCTGTGTCTCTCTTGAATGAATAAATAAAATCTAAAAAAAGAAAGAAAGAAGGAAATGCATGGGGTTGCACTGCTTCCTTAAATAAAGCAGAATCTAAAAAGCATCTTCTGATTGGTTATAACATGATGGACATAGGATTCTAGAAGGGATAATGGTGGCAAATGCACAAACCAGAGTGTGGTTTTACTTTTTCTCTGTGGACTATTCCAGCCTGCTTCCTTGTTAGCCATTTCCTAGCTAAAAGTTTGAAAATTCTTGTCCTCCCAACAGTACTCTGGAACAGACCTCTCTCAGATTTCAAAACTGTATCAACAAAGCACTACTTGTAGACTGTCAACAATATCCAAGGTCCCATGCTCAGTGTAGATCTATACTTCTGGGGGTTGACTCTGAATTGGTTTGAGAAGAATGGGCCACTGTTGCCCTAGTGTTCTGTTGGATATTAATAATTTAATCACATCACACAAATGCTTCCAATGGAATCGTGTTCATCCTGCGTCTGGACCAAAGCTGAGGAGCTGCATGGCTTACTTAACCTGCTTTCTAAATTCTAGATTTCTTTTATATTTTCATTGACTTGGAACAGTGAGGACATGGAGGACTCTCACAGCCACCTGTCTAGGCAGAGAGAGATCCACAGGAAAAGCAATTAAGTTCATTTCAATTCAGATAACTTCTCCCCATGTGCCATCCCCCACCCTTTTCTCTCCCTTAAGGCAAAAGGTGCAGGAAAACAGTTGTGTTGCTGTCTTTAAACTCTAAATTCTGCATTTCTGTGATTCCTAACTCGACAAGTACATTTAGAAATCAAAACTCAAAGCGGGGTTGGGAAGACAGCCAATTCTTTGCCCATTGCACCTGGTCCCTTAAAAGATAATTTATATATGAGGTAAAGAAGGCATGGGAGTGTTCTCTCTAAAAGGAGAAAAATGCTTTTATCTTTTACAGACATAATCTATGGACAGCAGCAGACAATTTATATGTATAATTCCCAATTTGATGTAGTAGTTAAACTACTTTATCTGGCCTTTGCAGTGATGGAAAACACACTCCTGTGCAGCTCCCATATAACAACATAAAGCAGAAATAGAATATAGACAGATAAAATTGCATAATGCTCTCATGATGGTGATTTGAGAAGCAATTGCTACATTTCATTTAGAATGGGGAAAATGCCTACAGTCTTCTTAGAAAAAGCTATTCTAGTCTAATTAGGGATGCAGGTAAATACTTCTAGCCATTCTGATTTTTCAAAGTTATTTTCTAAATGAATTTCAAAGCACAATTTTAAAATACAGTTAGTATTAAACTAAATAGCATTTTTTCCTCTTTAGAAAATGAATGTAAAAGGGAACAGTTTGTAAGCCATTTCCCTGTCTGAAAAGCTAGTTGCTACAAACTGATCATCATTTTTTAAAAAATTTTTTACAACTGATCATCATTTAGATGAAGAATGCTAAAACTGAAAAACAGAGAATACCAAGGTAGGTGTGTTAGGGAATAAAATTGCAAATTAAGCCAGTTTTAAACTGGTTGTCAAATATTAGTATAGATCCTCAAATAAAAGCCCTGTATGCAATTCATTAAAATCTAGGACATTTAAAAAATAGGTGCCAGGTTTAAGACACTTTGAAAGATACTACTGAAAACACAAATTTGGGATATACTGCATGTCTAGTTACTAGCAGTTTTCATTGTTTTATTTATTTGTAATTGTAACACTAGCGTGTTCATTTTGTATTTGTTTATATTATATATATATATATATATTTATATTATGTATATTTAGAAACCAGAAGTACTTAGCACATACTTTCCTTTGGAAAACCTGTTTAATAAGATAGTTCATTCTTACATTAACTATCTTACCATATTATCTTTCATAATATAAACACCCTTCCATTAGATCTTTTAAGTAATTTTATGTGATCAAGTGAAAGGGTTAGTATTTAGATGAGTTGTTCTTCATAGTAATGACCTAGAGTAGAGCAGCATAAAGGAATTTTGAGTACTTTAAAAATAGTTTAAAAAATATTTTATTTATTTAAGAAAGAGAGCATGAACATAAGCAGGGAGAGGGGCAGAGGGAGAAGCAGATGCTCCACTGAGCAGGGAGCCTGATACCGGGCTCTATCCCAGGACTGTGAGATCATGACCTGAGCCAAAGGCAGATGCTTAACTGACTGAGCCACCCAGGTACCCCTAAAAATAGTTTTTAGAAATGCCTTCACTTTTATTTATCCACTCTATGTTGGTAAGTAAAGTAAGATCTCTTATTTCTGAAACAGTTTAAAATTCTCAAATAGGGATGCCTGGGTGGCCCAACGGTTGAGCATCTGCCTTTTTGCTCAGCTCAGGGTGTGATCCTGGGATCCGGAATCGAGTCCCTCATCCAGCTCCCCGCGAGGAGCCTGCATCTCCTTCTGCCTATGTCTCTGCCTCTCTCTGTGTGTGTCTCTCATGAAAAAATAAATAAATACATAAATAAAATTCTCAAATCAGGTGCAGTTATAAATATTATTTGAAAAACAGAGCTGGTGAAGTATACCATACAATCAGAAATCTAGGTAATTTTCTTTTTTTGGCTTATGTATCAAATTTAGTTTTATTTAAATCAAGGTTATACGTGTATATAGTTTAAAAAATTAAATAGTTCTACAAGCCTTACTTTAATAAACAACAGGCCTATCCCTCCCTCTTGACCATCAAAATGTTATCTTCCAATTACTGGAGGAAATCACTTTTACCTCTTTGAGCCATTTTTCTTGGTATCTACCTCTATGTCACTAAATGTTCTTATACTGATACTTCTTAACTTTTTTTTTTTTTAGGCACTATCTATTGTGGAAAATAAGAATTTATCTTTCTTTCCTTCTTGTCATGAGTATTCTTATTCTGGCCTGGTACATTTCTAGTTTTCTCATTTTCCTCATATAACTACATTGTAATTTTGTTTAATGTTCATTGCTTATATTCTTATGACTATATAAATGCTATTCACAGTAGAACCATGTAGTATACTATAATAATTATTCATCCTGTACCACTATTTTAAAAAATAACTTAGTAATGCTCTTATTTTTCATTTGATTTTCTGTGCAGTTATAAGCAATTTTATCCCCCAGTCCTAACCAAGTCATACAAATCTCCTTTCAATTCAGACTTTCCAGCAATTCTATTAATTCTATTTTTTTGGAGACCACCTCTCTTCTGATTCATTCTAGTTTGGGCCATTTGCTGTCTGTGTTTGCTGTATAGCTATTATTCTGAGATCTTCCTTCACTGGGCAAGGTAAATTTTTTCTGTATATATAAAAATTATTTTGGGTTTCTTAGGCCACGTGGTCTTGGGAACATTTACTCACTTTTGGCATTATAAAACAATGTAGCCATAGACAATATATGAATTAGTGTGTCTTTTTCCAATAAAACTTTATTTACAGACACTAAAATTTGAATTTCATATAATTTTCATGTGTCACAAAATATTCCTTTTTTGACTTTTTAAAAAAACCCACTTTAAAAAGCAAAAACCATTCTTAGCTCCTGGGCCATATAGAAACAGGTGTGAGGGTGGACACAGCCTTTGAGCTATAGTTTGCTACCCTCTGACTCAGGGGATTCTCTTTGCTTGGCTTTTGTGTATGATTTCCTAGTTTCCTAAATCTTATGTCTTTCGTTGTCATATTTCACATTCTTATTTTGATAGATCACATCTTCTGAGAGCTTCCTGAAACATTTTTAAGATCTTGAATTACGGGATCCCTGGGTGGCGCAGCGGTTTGGCGCCTGCCTTTGGCCCAGGGCGCGATCCTGGAGACCCGGGATCGAATCCCACGTCGGGCTCCCGGTGCATGGAGCCTGCTTCTCCCTCTGCCTGTGTCTCTGCCTCTCTCTCTCTCTGTATGACTATCATAAATAAACAAAAAAAAAAAAAAAAAAAAAGATCTTGAATTACTGAAGGCCATTATTCTACCTTCACATTTGTCTAAAATTTTAAAATTTTGAAGACATTTCTTTATTGTCTGCTAGTTTCCATTATTACTGAGGAGTCTGATACCATTTTGATTCTTAATCTTGTGTGCTTATGGGTTTTTTGATCTGATCTTTTAAAATATTTTCTTTGTGCTAGGATTCTGAACTTTGATAATGATTTATACATATAGATATGGGACCATTTTTATCCATTGTGCTAGATACTACATGGATCTTTTCATTATGGAAACATGTATTTCAGTGCTGAGAAATTTCTTAAATTATTTCTCCAGTGATTTTTCTCCAGTCTCTTTTTGGAGCTCCTGTTAGCAAACTTCAGACTTCCTGGATTGATTCTTTTCCATATTTCATCTTTTCTCAATTTAAAAAAGTCTATTTTCTTCCTCTCCTTTCTTGGAGATATCTCAACTCCTCCATGGATTTTTGGTTTTTAATTCCCAAGATCTCATTTTTATGCCCCATCTTCAAAAAAGATCACTCGGTTCTTTCATGGATGGAATAACTTCTCATATCTTTCTAAGGTGTGATAAGAGAAGATAGCCTGTTTGTGTTTTGGAGGTTTTCTTCTCTATGCATAGTCTCCTTGCTTTTTTCTCTTCATTTTGGTAGTTGACTTTAACACTAGAGATTTTTTTTTTTTTTTGGTGTGTCTTGCCTATCTGTTGGTGATTAAGTATAGCGAGATTAAAAAGCCATTTGAAAGCTGCAAGCACATGAGGGAGCTTGTTGGCTTTGAGCTTTACTGTGGGTTGATCTCTGCGGGCTCTTTGTAGGGGAACACCCCAGTGTCAGAATCTTTAGGCCTGTCATTTTGGGCTGGTCATACTCCCCAAAAAGGAACCATACATTTTTTTCTTAGAAGATATAAATGTAGCTTCCAAATTCTAGCAGTGGAATAGAGCACAAGGGCTGGAGGTTTTAAAGTTCTGTTTATAAACTTTCATTTAATCTCCCTATTTTTAGTATGATACTTCTATCTGACATGTACCAGAATTCCTCTAGTCTGGAGTCCCTCTATTTTATCCCTTTCAGAGAATAAACCTCCTGTTGTCTAGTGAGATTGGAAAGGGTTGGTTGTCCAGCTGCATGGAATTGAGGAAGGAATAGCTTTACATTCATCTCTTCACTTCCTTGGCGACTTGGGATGTCAGTCCCTGGGCTTTTTGGGAGTTCTTAGAAGCAAATTACATTGCTTCCTAGCTGCTGGTTGTTCCCACTACCAGTTTAGGATTCAGCTTTTTGAAGTCTTATTGCTTGTTCAGCTGCCCTCTAGTTTTCAAATTTTGTGACATCATCCCTTCTTTCATTGTTGTTCTCCTGTGGGTTTGTCTTAAAAACACTCTACCATCTTTGGTGGGTTTGGGGGAGGAAGTGAAGATAAATGAAGTGTTCAATTTGTCATTTATTTATTTATTTATTTATGTAATATTTTATTTTTTTGACAGAGAGAGAGCATAAGCAAGGGGAGTGGCAGAGGGAGAGGGAGAAGCGGGGAGCCCAATGCAGGGCTGGATGCAGGGCTCATTCCTAGGACCCCAGGATAGGTTCTGAGCCAAAGACAGATGCTTAACCAACTCAGCCACCCAGGTACCCCCAGTTTGTCATTTTAAACTGGACCAATTTTTGTGAAAATTTCTCCCCTTATGAAAATATATTAACTTCTTTATATATTTTAGTCAGATATCACTTGGTTTATAAAATATATGCCCATATGAAATACAGAATGTGAAAAAATAGGTTAATTCTGAAGAGGATAATAAGTGAATGGTTACATATACTTCCAACAAGTACCTGGAGTTAAGAATTCTGTGTTTTTTTTTTTTAAGAATCCTAAGTTTTTACATAATTTAAATGTATAATAGTGAATATCTATAGGAGTTGTACATTATGTTATTATATTGTTATGAAGATTAGCCTATTAGGTTTAGTTGATATTGACAAAAACTCTCAAATAACAGTGGTTTGACTAATATATGAATATATTTATTTCTTACATAAAAGCCATCCAGAGGTAAACAGACAAGTGTTTGTAAGGAGCCGCAGGATTAACAGGAACTTAGATTCTTCTGTATTGTCACTCCATCATCCTCCATATATGACTTCCTCCTTATGGTCTAAGATGGCAGCTTGAACTCCAGGCATCATGTTCCTAGTTTAGCTGACAGGTAGAAGGCAGGGGGAAGAAAGCGCACATCTCCTCCTTTTAGGGACACTTTCCAAAAATTGCATGCATTCCTTCTACTTATATCCATTGGCCAGAAATTAGTCATATGGTTACATCTAGTTGTAAAGGAGTCTGGAAAATGTAACCTTTATTGTAGATAGCCCAACTATTACAAAGAAGAAGGGAGGAATGAATACTGGGATGTAGCTATGATGTTGTAACTGCCACCTTCTACAATAATATCTAAGATCTTATACGTAGAAACTGGGCCTAATAAGGGCATATGGTCCCTGGAAGTAGAATGTACTAAAGAACAAAAAGAGGAGGAACAAGGAGAAAGAAAGTAGTGTTTGAAGAGAGGATGAAGAGGGTGTCTAGATAAGGGAGCAAAGGAAACTGTGATGTGATAAAGAAAGCTGTGGATAGATAGTTCAGAGACAAGGTGCTACTCTTGGTCCTATAATTAATTCTGTTCTTTTAGGCAAGTCCCTTAGGTCTTTGTACCTTGTTTCTCTATCAGTATGTTGAAGATCATCTAATAATAAATACTAAGATGGGAATGCTCTGAGAGGTAGTTCCATATCCATAGCTTTACTCTGCAGATTCAAAGTCTGTGGTATCTACTTAAATTTAAGAACATGGACTAACTTCTCAGTACTTTCAACATAACTTCTTCTTTTGACTTAGTTTATAATTAGCTGGATGATCTTGGAAAACTTTATTCTCCGTGTCATTTTGTGAATTCATGAAATGGTCTACTAGTCTAGACTCAGTTACCAAACTTTGTGCTAAGGTGCCAGAACTCACAGGGCAATGGCAGGATATCTTAAAATTTTAAGAGAAACAGTGATACTTGACATTTTTCAGATGCCAGGCAAATACTAGCTTGAGAGAGTTCACATTAGCTTATGCTACTTTCTTTTGATGCCATATCTTTCTAAAGCTGGGTTTTTGTCCATTGCTTTTTTTTTTTTTTTAAGATTTTATTTATTTATTCATGAGAGACACAGAAAGAGAGAGAGAGAAGCAGAGACACAGGCAGAGGGAAAAGCAGGCTCCATGCAGGGAGCCCGAAGTGGGACTCCATCCCTGGTCTCCAGGACCAAGTCCTGGGCTGAAGGCAGCGCTAAACCGCTGAGCCACCCGGGCTGCCTTGTCCATTGCTTTGAAAGTCACTGTAGAACAGGATAAAAGGTGGTGGTGTCCAATTTGATTACAAGATTTACGATGTGCAGCAATGTCCACAATAGCCAAACTGTGGAAGGAGCCTCGGTGTCCATCGAAAGATGAATGGATAAAGAAGATGTGGTCTATGTATACAATGGAATATTCCTCAGCCATTAGAAATGACAAATACCCACCATTTGCTTCAACGTGGATGGAACTGGAGGGTATTATGCTGAGTGAAGTAAGTCAATCAGAGAAGGACAAACATTATATGTTCTCATTCATTTGGGGAATATAAATAATAGTGAAAGGGAATATAAGGGAAGGGAGAAGAAGTGTGTGGGAAATATCAGAAAGGGAGATAGAACATAAAGACTCCTAACTCTGGGAAACGAACTAGGGGTGGTGGAGGGGGAGGAGGGAGGAGGGTGGGGGTGAAAGGGTGACGGGCACTGAGGGGGGCACTTGACGGGATGAGCACTGGGTGTTATTCTGTATGTTGGCAAATTGAACACCAATAAAAAATAAATTTATTATAAAAAAAAGATTTATGATGTGCAGGGCCAAACAGGCATACACATCTCATTAGGAAGTAACTGTGGTTGTTTAAGAATTAGATAGAAGCGCCTGGGTGATGTAGTTGGTTAAGCATCCAATTCTTGGTTTAGGCTCAGGTGCTAATCTTGGGGTCAAGAGATTGAGCACTGTGTTAGGCTCCCACTCAGTATGGAGTCTGTTTGAGACTCTCCTTCTTCCTCTACCCCTCCCCACCCCATGCTTTCTCTCTCTCTCAAATGAATACATAATTTTTTTTTAAAGATTTTATTTATTTATTCATGAGAGATACAGACAGAGAGGCAGAGACATAGGCAGAGGGAGAAGCAGGCTCCATGCAGGGAACCCGATGTGGGACTCGATCCTAGGTCCCCAGGATCACACTCTGGGCCGAAGGTGGCGCCAAATCACTGAGCTACCCAGGCTGCCCTGAATAAATAAATCTTAAAAACAAAACAAAACAAAACAAAAAAACAAAATAGGGATCTCTGGGTGGCTCAGAGGTTTGGCACTTGCCTTCAGCCCAGGGCCTGATCCTGGAGACCTGGGATCAAGTCCCACCTCGGGCTCCCTGCATGGAGCCTGCTTCTCCCTCTGCCTGTGTCTCTGCCTCTCTGTCTCTCTGTGTCTCTCATGAACAAATAAATAAAATCTTAAAAAAAAAAAACAAAATAAAAATATAATTTTCTTTTCCTCTATGTATTTAACAAATCAGCTACTAAGTTGTTAGGATATAAACACGTAGGTGTTTGTGCTTAACTACCTAATAAATGAGGCTGTTATTTGTTGCTTTTGGCCTGGAGATACTATGGAAAAAATTACTAACACATTCATAGTGCTATGAACCAGGAAAATTTGGGCATCTTTGGCAGTAGATAATCTTTTTTTTAAAAAAAAAACTTTATTTATTCATGAGAGACACACAGAGAGAGGCAGAGACATAGGCAGAGGGAGAAGCTAGCTCCTCTCAGGGAGCCTGATGTGGGACTCGATCCTGGGACTCTGGGACCATACCCTGAGCAGCTGCAGATGCTCAACCACTGAGCCACACAGTCATCCCAGTAGATAATCTTTAAGATTTTTACAAATTGCCTGATTGTATTACATGTTCTAGCCTTAGAACCATCCATAAAATATGGTTAAAAGGTTCCTTTCCTGGGACCTGAATGTTATAGGGATGAGAAACTAGAAGGTGTGACTCAGAGGAATAGGTAGGGCTGCCATGTACTCTTTTTTTTCTTTAAAGATTTATTTATTTATTTATTCATTTTAGAGAAAGTAAACGCAAGTGGAAGAGGGAGGAACGAGAGGGACAAACAGACTCCATGCACAGAGCCCGAGGCAGGGCTCCATCTCACAACCCTGAGATCATGACCTGAGATGAGGTCAAAAGTCAGACACTCAACCCACTGAGCCACCCAGGTGCTCCAAGGTCAAAAGTCAGACACTCAACCCACTGAGTCGCCCAGGTGCCCCAAGGCTGCCATGTACCCTGAAGAGTAATGACAGCTTGGTGTCACTACTCTTATACAGGAATGTGTGGAAAGTCTGTCTCCGGACCCCTCTTGGATCACAGTTTGTATTACCTTTGGGGAGTATGAGCCTTAAAGATTTTCCTTCCCATTTTCAAATTTAGAGTTAGGTTACTGGCTCTTAAGAATATCTACATCTTGCTGAGGGAGCTGTCTTGCTGGGTCATCAGCCAGATTGTCAGCCGAGGGACTGAGCAGAGATTTGTTCCTGGCAAGCTAAACTGGAACTTGGAATACATTTTCATAAAGAACAATGTTATGAGCACTTTGATATTGTTTAAGCAGTCCAGTTTTTAGCATTTATCATATGTGTGAGAATATATTTATTACATTCATATTTTTGGCATTCCATAGATAAAACATCCAAATCACTGACTAAAGTCTTTTCTTGGAAATACTTAGTAAACAAACCCATTGCATCATCGGAAGCTTTCTTATGGCACCTTTCTTAACCCTATTAACTTTAAAAAGTGGCCAACTACCAACCAAAACTCTGGGAAAATCAAACAAGCTTTAATGTTCAGATATGCTGACTGATTAGAAAAAGGAAATTTTGTTTATGTAAAGAAAGCTTTGAATGGTTTAATGACAATCTTAGTAATAATGAGTTGCTAAGTTGCTGCAAGTTTGAGAAGCATTCCTTTGAATTGGTTTCTCAATCATGCAAGAACTCCTCCTGAATGGAGAAGCTGCTCTCTTGTGTATAGCAGTTTAATCAAACAAGAAAATTAGGTGTCCTTGTCCAGATTATCTAAACAGTTCCCAGCAGATCTGTGTGGTGCAAACCTAAAAAGACACAAATACAGGGCAAACCAGCCTACTATTTTTGATTCTGCATTGGAATTTTGGGTGTTAAAAAAGAAGCATCTCTTCTCAGCTGAATCAGTGTGGCTAAGAGTAATTTTTCTTATGCACAAATAGGGTTGAGATGATATTTCTCACTTATTTACTATTTTAGTATTTTCCTGAGAGGTATGTGTTTCTCTGATACATAATCTTACTATTTTTTTTTATACAAAGAGAATGATTCAGATCTATTTAATTGATCTGCAAATACCTTGCTATATGTGTGACATGTTTATATACCCTATATTGGATAGAAATTTTTTTTTAGGAGAAATATGTTTCAGTGAAAATGAAAAGCACTTAATTTAGAAAGTCATTCCTTTATGGTCTACTGTGCTACAGACTAGCTATCGTCTTTGTCAAGTATTTAACTTTTTTGTGCCTTAGTTTCCTTATCCACAAAGCATTAAAAACTGGCTGCCTATTTGTTTGTTTGTTTGTTTGTTTAATGCAGGGCTTGAACTCACAACCCTGAAATCAAAACCTAAGTTGACATCAAGAGTTAGACTCTTGTTGGACTGAGCCACCTTGGTATCTACTAGTAGAGTCTTGAGAGTGTTGCGGGGGGCTCTAAGGGGCAAGATCCACTGTAATCCCCAGGTATTTCAGAACCCAGAAAAATTTAGATCTCAGATTCTAACAAAGCAATACACATGTATAAGGAAGGAGTCACAAGAATCATCGAAGCATGCCTTACGCCAAAGGAAAATACAGTGATGCCTGCTGAAACTAAAAGTAACGTTTAAAGAACAGCTCATTCTCTACAAATATGAACTGGACTTTGCCAGTATCAGGAAAAACTTGGGTTACACATCCCAGGAAGGCCCAACATGATGGTTTCAGCTATTTGGGGATAAATCAAGATCACACCTTCAAACGTGCAGTCCTTTTGTTGTATATGTTTTTTTTCAGTGATTTTCCTTCTTGGTCTACCCACTGGTCTTTGCCTGTTTTTCTTCATTCTCTACTGTGTCTTTAGACAGTGCTGTCTCTGACAGCAGGCTGGGTAAGTCATCAAGTGCATGCTGATGAGCTGGTTTGCCTTCTTTTGCCAGATTAAATCAGGACAGCCTTCGCATTTGGAAAAGAGAGGATGCTCTGTGCCATTACTTCTGACTTTTCCTTCCTTTTCTTTTATCTGAGACTTTTTCCACTCCCAAACTCTTCTGTTATGTTCTTAATTTAGGATGCTTCCTTTCCGTCATCTTTTCTGCTGGGAACATTACTGTTTTGTCCTGCCAGTGTGTTTTCACTGATTTTACTTTGTGTTCCTTTTAGTAAGTAAGTATATAAACTTATGAAAATTCTAAGGGATTTCAAAAGTAAAGTTTAAAGTCTATTTATTGACATTCTGAGTCAAGAACCAATGTTTACAAATTCAATTTTCATATGAGATGGTAATAAGGAAAAAAAGACCCATATATACATATATACATATATGTATATAGTACTGCCCAAAGTTGTTTGGAGGAACACATTCCAGGACCTTTGATATACTAATATACATTGTAAATTTCCAAGAGGAGGATATCTATGTTATTTCTCAAACTTATTAGATGTTAGATTTTTTTTCATTTTAAAGATGTATTTATTCATTCATTCATTCGTTCATTCGAGACACACAGAAAGAGAGAGAGGAAGACACAGGCAGAGGGAGAAGCAGGCTCCATGCAGGGAGCCTGACGTGGGACTCAATCTCGGGTCTCCAGGATCAATCAGGCCATGGGCTGAAGGTGGCACTAAACCGCTGAGTCACCCAGGCTGCCCCTAGATGTTAGATTCTTGTTTCCAAAGGATTTTCAGTGGAGTAGTGTTCCTAGGAATGTACTCTTGGAAATGTTGCCATATTCAATTTTCCTATGATTTATTTTATAATTCAGCTTTATATGTAATTTGGTAACTAATCATAATTTCAAAGAACCACAGACTTCATATCGTTTAATAGTGATCTTTGTGGGGAAAGTTTGGCCTGAGACTGGATAGGGATTTATTGGGATTTGTATATATTACAATATTTTAACATCCTAGGAATCTTTCAATATCTATTTAGGCAGGAAACCTTGCTTCAATTTTAGTTTCATGTTTACTAGAAGTGTAGAAAGAAGTGTGGCTGGAGTTCAATTTTTTCCCCAATCTTACTTATTTACTATTTTATAGACAATAGTAAGAAGTAGCTGCAGCCTTGGATACAAATACTGAATTTTACCTGCCAATATGAGTCCTGATTTGTCAATATTTCAGAACATTGCTCTTGGGGCTCAGCATGTCCCATTAGCATACAATGAAGCCTCCTTTCTCTCCCAAAATATGTTCTGTATCATGATGATGCCCTAGTCAAGGCCCCAGTCATCAACTTTAAACCCACAAGGTCACTTGGTCATCTTGTGATTACAACAGCAGCTTTACTGCTTGTAATTGTCCTACAGCTGTGGCAGGTCAATGGAAAAATGTTCTTTAAACACCACAAGCATCTGATTGTGCAATATACTGAAATGAGTGTCATTGATTATTCACACTGCTGGCCGGTCAAAGCTGGGGAAGTAATTAGGGCTTTTTGTGTGGATTATCCACTGAGAAAAGGTCAAATAACTACAAACAGTGCCAGCAGAGAGGAGCCACCAAGGACCACAGCATCCGTGATCAGTTAAGAAATGCTAAAGCAAGGCTTAATAATGATGTGCTTATGCCAGGTTCTACAGAATGTGATCATTCTGTCATAGAAATCCAATGAAGCATGAATGATGGCTACTTTTTCCCTGGAAGCTCTGCTTCAGGTCCCTGATGCCCATCAAACAGGTTTGTCAGGGACACTAGACAGAGAAGAATTTAAAAAGCAGAGTTTCCCCCTCCCTTTCCTTTCTTTAAATCAAGAATAAAGGACTTCAGCTAGCAACCTTTCTTTTTATCTCCCCCTTTGAAGCACCACAGCAATGTTGTTTTTCATATTTGCTGATTAAATATCCCATCAAATGGTCAGGTGTTATGGGGACTTGAAACTATTCCTTTGCTGATTTAAATCAGGATCTTGGAAAAAATCCTCTTTGTAGTAATGTAATGGTGAAAACGTGTTTCAGTGTGCTAGAGGGCCTTTCATATTTTCCAAACTTGAAATGTTTCTTCTATATCCACTTAGTCAATCTGGGGACTCACTTCCATCCTCAATAATGCCTGAAATTCTAAAGTTAAATCTTCATTGTTTTAGTTTAAATTATTGGTTTCTATTAAACCAAAGCTATTCTGGGAAAGCCAGCAATCGAGCCATTTTTTACCCTCGTATAAATTAAAAATCTGAAAGTCAGGCTTGAGAAGACATTAGGGAAATATATTTGGAAAGTAAAGTAAGTAGTTGGGGATACCCAAAACAAAATGTTTTGGGGTTACTTTCTAGTTCTGCTTGGAATTTTATTAGTATAGTGGGGAAAAATACTAGATAGTAAGTAAGAACACCAACTTTGTGAGAGGTCCAGTCCTCTTACTCTGTGGTATTGGGCCAATTGCTTGAACATTCTGGGCCTTAGTAGGGGGTGGGCAGAATTTTAAAAAGCAGTCTTTTTGTCAAAAGTAGCGAACAGACTATCCAAAAAGACAGGGACTCTAGAAACCACCCTGAATTATTGTAGAATGCAGAACTTCTAGGGTCTCCTAAGAAATAGGAGTTGTGACCAGTGATCCTCATATGAGGACAGCCTCTGGGGCCAAACTGACAGACTTGACATTGTATTCTCTTGTCTCTTCTGCAAATCCTTGGTCCATTTGTTTTAAATCTCTGCTCCCAGAATCTCTGATGTTGAGGTCATGTTTGATTATGGCTGAAGGAGGCTCCACCTTCTAAAACCAGACAGAAAAGCCTTCAAAACCTCTTTATGGAATTTCAGGGAGTGTAATAAACCCAAAGGAAGGTATTTTGGAGCAGGCATCCTTAACTCAGTTTCCCTGTTGGCTGCCCTCTTTTTCTGCTCTTGGTCCTTGTCACACACTGGAAGTCTCCTAAGGTGAGAGACTCAAGAATTGTGATGAGAATGAACTAAGATCATTGTGAAGTGTCTGCACAGAGCCCAGCATGCAGTAATAAGACCCGACAACAGATCCCTAGATGCTGGAAGCCCAGGAGGGCAGGAAAATTTGCTGTTAAAACATTAAAACATTTCTATTTCCGAAGTACTGTTGTAAAAATTCTGCCAAGTTCTGAGTGATAGAGTTGTGAGTTGTCTGCGTTGCTGTACTAATTCCCTTCCATTGATCATTTAAATAAGGGATTATCTTGTTTTCCCCTTTTAGACTGAGGATTAGTTATTGAAAAGCCAAGATGGGATACCTAATGGCTCTGAAAGTTAGAATGTCCAAGGAACCTTGCAACGATACTTACTTATATTTTGTAAGAGGAATTTTCACCGTTTAGCAATAAGGGGAAGCAATATGGTTTAAATGGGGGAAAAATTAAAAATTCATAAATCAGATTGCCATTATCTTTAAGAATATATATATTTTTTTATTTATGATAGTCACACAGAGAGAGAGAGAGAGAGAGAGAGAGAGGCAGAGACACAGGCAGAGGGAGAAGCAGGCTCCATGCACCGGGAGCCCGATGTGGGATTCGATCCCGGGTCTCCAGGATCGCGCCCTGGGCCAAAGGCAGGCGCTAAACCGCTGCGCCACCCAGGGATCCGTTTAAGAATATTTTAAAGGTCAAATGAAAATGTTTGGTTTTAGTTTTTGTTTTAGTTCATAGATGAGATAAAAATTTTTACATTTCCAGTTTGCATTACTGTCATTTAGGAGCAGAATGTTGTCCTAGACAAAGCTAAGGCAGAGGCAGCAGTTCTGGGGGGCAGAGTTTGTCTCTAACTTTTTTGGGCTCCTGTAGTGGGAACTTGGTAAAGTGGTTTTCTGCTGCTTCAACTGTTACTGTTTCTAAGTGCTGCTGATAGAGCAGGTGAGTGCCTGGGGGCAGCAGTGACAGTGATCGAGTAGTAGGAGACCATAGGGGGAAGAAGTAGACCAAGTTTTCATCTCAGCCCCATTTTATTTATTTTATTTTATTTTATTTTATTTTAAAAAAGATTTTATTTATTTATTCATGAAAGACACAGAGAAAGAAGCAGAAACACAGGCAAAGAGAGAAGCAGGCTCCATGCAGAGAGCCTGATGTGGGACTTGATCCCGGGTCTCCAGGATCACACCCTGGGCTGAAGGTGGCGCTAAAGCGCTGAGTCAAGTCTTCTAGGGGAGCCCTGGTGGCTCAGCGGTTTAGCGCTGCCTTCAGCCCAGGGCCTGATCCTGGAGACCCAGGATTGAGTCCCACATCAGGCTTCCTGCATGGAGCCTGCTTCTCACTCTGCCTGTGTCTCTGCCTCTCTCTCTCTCTGTGTCTCTCATGAATAAATAAGTAAAATCTAAAAAAAAAATAAAAGTAAAAAAAAAAAAGATTTAGTCTTCTAGCCCTCAGCCCCATTTTAATTAGTCTTCTAGCCCTAAAAACATTGTAAAGGGAGCAGGTTTGTTGTTACTAATATTTTGTTTTAATGTAACAGCTTTTTGAGATATAATTCATATACCATAAAATTCATTAAAGTGGGGGTGCCTGGTGACCCTAGAATCACCCCCTGAGCCAAAGGCAGACGCTCAACCACTGAGCCTCCCAGGTGTCCCTCTCTTTGTCTTTAGATAGTCTGATTATAACGTGTCTCAGTGTGAGTCTTATTGAGTTCATCCTACTTGGAAATTTTTGAGAGTCTCAGATGTTCAATTTATGTTTTTCATCAAATTTGGGAAGTTTTTAGCCATTGTTTCTTCAAATATTCTCTCTGTCCCTTTCTCTCTCTCTGTCTCTCTCTCTCTTCTTCTTCTTTTGGAACTCCCACAATGCATATATTGCTCAGTTTGATGGTGTCCCACAGGTCCCTTAGACTTTGTTCACTTTTCTTCAGACTTTTTTCTTTCTCTTCTTCAGATTTTATAATCCCCATTATTCTAACCTTCAAGTTTACTGATTCTTGTGCCTACTTTAATCTGACCTTGAATCCCTCTAGAGAAATTTTCATTTCAGTTCCAAAACTTCTTTTTGGTTTCTTTTAGGTTTTCTACAATTCTTACTGATATTTCCATTTTGTTCATATATCAGTTTCTTGATTTTCTCCACGTTTTCCTTTAGTTCTTTGGGCATCCTTTTTTTTTTCCCCTTTGGGCATCTTTAAAATAATTGTTTTAAAGTCTTTATCTAGTAGATCCACCATCAGATCTTTTTTTTTTCCCCCAAGGGTAGTTTCTGTTGTTTTATTTTTTTTCCTTTAAGTTGTCTATACTTTCTCGTTTCTTTGTATGTCTTGTGTTTTTTTTGTTTGTTTGTTTTTGTTGTTGTTGTTGTTGAAAACTGGTCATTTAAACCTAATAATGTGGTAATTCTGAGCAATCAGATTCCTCCCTTTTTCAGGGTTTGCTGTTTTTTGGGTTTTATAATTTGTTGTTTTGCTGTGTTTTGATTGTTGTAGGCTGTCTCTGTGCCAAGGATCAGCCTTACGACTGATTATGGCTTAAGTTTTGACTAATGCTGCTCAGATCTTTTCTGTACCTATGCTTGCCCTTGGGCAACCATGGTGACTTTCTAATTTCTTTTATATATAAAGTTGCTTTTCAATGTCCTAACTCTTTGATGTTAGGTTTCCAAAAGGGGAAAAGAGAAAAATGAAGGGGGTAAAGTCACTGCCCTTTAAGTCCCCTGGGAAGTCACTTCAGCCAAAGAGGAAGGAGCTTCCAACAGTCAAAGGCTGAGCAACAACAATGGTCACCACCTCTTTATCTGCACCTTTGGGACTAAAGCACAGACCCTGATGTTTGGAGGACAGCTTTTGCCCTTCCTGAATCCTACAAGCTGTGGGCAAGATGCTCTAGTAATATGCACACTGCCTGCCACTGGGTGATGAATAGCTATTACTGTGATAAGAGATGAAATTGACTAAAATTAACTGCAATTTACCATCCAACCATTGCCAGTCTTCTCCAACTGCGGAAGTTGCAAGCCTTTAATAGATTCCAGCATTCCAAAATAGTTACATCAGACAGATTCTATCGGTATAACAGTTGTCTAGGTGGGAAGACAGATTTCTGGTACTTCCTACTCTGTCATCTTCCCAGAATCTCTTCTTTTTGGCTGAGTAACATTCTATGGGTGGGTTAACCACATTTTGTGTATCCATTCATCAGTTGATGGACATCTGAGTTGTTTTCACTTTTTGGCAATTATGAATAATGCTGCTACAAACATTTTTGTAGTTTCCATAGACATATGTTTTCCTTTCTCTTGAGTATATACAAGGAATGGAATTGCTGGGTCATATGTAAGTCTATATTTGGGGATCCCTGGGTGGCCCAGTGGTTCAGCACCTGCCTTTGGCCCGGGGCATGATCCTGGAGTCCTGGGATCAAGTCCTGTTTCGGGCTCCCAGCATGGAGCCTGCTTCTCTCTCTGCCTGTGTGTCTGCCTCTCTCTCTCTCTCTCTCTCTCTCTCTCTCTTTCTCTCTCTCTCTCTCTCTCTCTCTGTTTGTCTATCATGGATAAATAAATAAAATCTTAAAAAAAAAGAAAAAAAAAAAGGTAAGTCTTTATTTAACATTTTGAAGAACTGCCAAACCATTGTCCAAAGGGCTACCATTCCTATGAGCATTGTTTAAAGTTCCAATTTCTCCACTTCCTCACCAACACTTGATATTTTTGGTTTTTTTTGATTGTTCCCATCCTAGTGAGTATGAAGTGGTATCTCACTGTGGTCTTGATTTACATTTCCTTGGTAGCAAAGGAATGTTGATCATCTTTTCATGGGACTCCATTTCAACTGCTTGGAGAAATGAGGGACAAGGTTTATTTTCAGTGTTCTATTTTTTAAAAGAATTTTTTAAAAAAGATTTTATTCATTTATTCATGAGAAACACAGAGAGAGAGAGAGGCAGACAAATAGGCAGAGGGAGAAGCAGACTCCATGCAGGGAGCCCCATGTGGGACTCGATCCTGGGACTCTGGGATCACACCCTGAGTCAAAGGCAGATGCTCAACCACTGAGCCACCCAGGCGTCCCAGTGTTCTAATTTTTTTTAGGTCTTCTGCCCTTTTATGATGTGATCATCTCTCTAAGGTGTCTCATTTATCAAGGCGTATTTTAGGCAGGCTCAGTTGAGAGCTCTGGATCCTGAATAGGAGACCAATGGTGAGGAGGTGTCCAACAGTCCATATTGTGTTATTTAAAGAGATAAGGAAACTAGAAATGGGCCTAGATGGATGTTAGTACCCCACAAAGGTCTGAGCTGGTGATTAGGGCACAGTAGCAGAAATCTCTAGTTAAGGATAGCTCTCAGTCATTCATTCATTCAACAAATATTTATGAAGCAGTTGTGAATCAACCAGAATCTGTTTTATGTGCTAAGGATAGCTCAGTAAATAAAATAGCAGTAACTTCCCTGGCTTCATATCACTTACGTTCTAGGAGAAGATCAAAATCAGTCTAGAACAGAATTTAGTTTAGAACAGAAATTCAGTCTATGAGTATAAGAGATTGGTGAAGGGAAGGTAGCAGAAGAGACCTAATATTTGAATAGAACTCTTGTTTCAGCCTGGGTTTCAGACATCGCATTTGATCACAAGGGGGAAAAAAAAAACCCACACAAGGATGAAAGACCAGAGGGCCATATGTGGGCATGTTATTTTGACGTGATTTTTTGCATGATTGGTTCAGGAGAGCAGTGGTGCTGAGTAGATACTAGATCATTAGTGTCTGTAGCAGAGATAGACTTAGGGGAGCAAGAAAATGACATCTCTCCTCTAAAATGAGGATCCTCTAAAATGAAGGTGGCTCAGTCAGTTAAACATCTACCTCAGCTCAGGTCATGATCTCAGGGTCCTGGGATCGAGTCCTGTGTTGGGCTCCTTGCTCAGTGTGGAGTCTGCTTCTCCCTCTCCCTCTGTCCCAACCATCGCCCTTTCACCCCTGGGCTTGTGCTCTCTCTCTCTCAAATAAATGAATAGATAAAATCTTTTTAAAAACTGAGGGTCCCCTTCCTCAGAATCTCTATAGTACTTTTTATGGAGATGATATAGCTAGTAAATGGCAGAGTCCTGAGCCTTCCAGAATAGAAGATATCTGAAATACTACCTAAGGTCATCCATTTGTAAATCATTAGAGTAATATAGCAGTCATTGCTATGCAATTGGTGGTGGCAGTTGACATAGAAAAGAGACCCTTACACAAGTGGCTCATCCTGCTCCATCTCAGGGAACCCAAATAGTTGTACATTTTTAGCATACTTTTTGCATTACAAAAGTAGTCCTTTCAAAAATAATGAGATAGTGTCCCTAGTGTCTCTTTGGAGCTAAATGCTATAGAGGGAGAAATGAGAAGCAAGTATGTAGGAGACTTTGGGACTTTCTTGCCTTTCTGCTTAACCTGTGTTCTAAAATTATAAATGAGTTGAGTGCATTCCTATAGGACATGATTGTTTCCTTTTATTTTAGAGCAATGGATCAACAGACTGGTTTCTTCTGGTTGATTACTAAAATCTTTGTCCAAATGAAGCCAAATAAGAAACCCTATCTTTTAGATGGTTCAGACAGAAGTAAGAAATAAGCACTGTGCATGAATGCATTTGACTGTAAGAAATAGAAAACTCATCTGTAGGTGGGATTCCATATTTCTTATATATAACAGGAAGTCTGGAAGTAGGCACTTGCCTGTGTTTATCTAATGATTTCAGGGCCAACTTCTTCTTCTTTTTTTTTTTTTATTGGAGTTTGATTTGCTAACATATAGCATAACACCCAGTGCTCATCCCATCAAGTGCAGGGCCAACTTCTTTGTCATTTTCTTGTCAATTTATCATTATGTCTGTAGCCATCACATGCATGTTCAGGATGAGAAGAAAAAGGACAGGTGGAGACTCTCCTGTGAAGTCTTATCTTTTTCTTTAGGAAAAAAGCCTTCCCCCATGGACTTAACCTATGTCTCGTTGGCCAAGAAGTCATGTGCCTACTCTCTGGGCAATCCCTAAAGAAGGGAGATAGATGACTATGACCAATTTAGACAATTTCATCTCATTCTCTGTGGCTGAAATAGGGGCCTAACCTTCTTGAAATCAAGGAATCTCTGCCAACAGGCTGAACACAAGTAAGAGTTTTGTTACTAGGGAAGAGAGAAACAGTTGTACCTTAGCATGTCTCAATGCCTTGCCCATGTGCTCATGGGGATCCAAAAGTGGCTGCTCACCCAGACTGGGGTGGGGGATTCCTGGATGCTCAGTGCAACAAGATCCACAGGACATTGCCATGGTAAGCTAGAAGGCTGTCCCTGGCTAATCTTGTGCTCTAGTGCTTCGATTGCAGACTCCTATGTGGTTCTTCTCATTCTCACTCTAAATTAAAGATAAAGGATTCTTCAACCGGTACACACCCCACGGGTTCCCAGGGGGCCTCCTACATCTTTTTTCATCCTTTCTCTCTGCCTGGAGAGCCTCTTAAGGACGTAAGGGGAAAAAATCGCTAACATCTGTCAGGCTCTTTTTGTGTGCCAGGCATGTGCTGAGCACTTTATATTCTTTATCTCATTTAATCCCCCTAAAAGCCCTTTGAAGTAGGTACTATCAGTATCAGTCTTGTTTTGTAGTTGAGAAATAGGTTGACCTTCCTAGCCTGGAGCCACAAATACCCAGAAGCTGTGGACTGCTCCAGTTCCCTGGCTAGGATCTACTAGTCCTCCATTTACCATTTAGCTCTCTCACTTCCAATAGGCTCAATGTCTGTGTCTGTCACTTTTATAGTATTTTTCATACTGTCCAGAAAAAAGCTACTATATAAGTGTAAACCGACCCAGGTCACATAGCTAGTAAGTGATGGGACCAAGTTTTGACTCCAGTATCTGTGCTCTGAGTAGATGTGTGTGGCTTATCTAATCTCTCCAAATAGAAGGTGAGTGAAATGGAGATAGAAAAGGCTGATCTAAATATCTCACACATGGTGTTAATCCCTACAGATGCATATGTATAATTAATAAGAGCTTTCTGAAGACATAATGCCCCAATTTAATGCTAATAGGAGAATCTTCATGCTCTGAGAAATGTTTGTGGGGGCAACTGTCTGGGGGGACAAACAGGTTCTTGTGACTTCCTCCAGCAATAGCCCCGTTAGCTCTCAAAGAAATATTGATGTTATGGGTGATCATTCATTTTCTAAATATCTTCTTTGTCTGAAGCTCTTGAGCTTATCAGAACAGTGCCTCTAGAAAGGAATAAAGATCTGGGAATCTCACGTTAGGTTGAAAACCCTGCCTCTTACAAGTGGCAGAAAATGAAACACACCTACAGTATTTGAATGTTATTGTTTGCACTCATTTTGTTTCTTGGATATTTTTGTTGAAGCTGAAAAGCTTTTTCTGAACAGTAAGTGACCTTGACAAAAATTGGCTTTGCGCCGCAGATGTTTTTAAGTTAAAGTGGTGAGATGGACATACCTGATTAATATTTTTTTCACACTCAATTCTCTGTTGTTTATTTTAACTTGCATAACTTGCTTGCATTAGCTTGTACTGGCTCTAACTGCCAGTGGAGCATTCTGTACTAATTTTTTTTATGGCAGTCTTCATACAAAAGTAATTCATGGCATGGTTTGAGCCAAGTCAGTACATGGAAAACTAAAAGGACTGTTGTTTATTTAAGATTGAACTGGGGGAAGACTCCAGAGCACTGCCCTTGCAATGCCACGCAGTGAAGCAATCTAAACATTCTGTCATCATCGATATAAACTTCATTTAATGAGTACTCTTGTTATGCATAAAGAATATAGAAGAATTCTTTTTTCCTTTTCCATTTACATAGAATCTAAAAGCACAGGAGGCCTTGCCAGATCAAATATGGTCCTGTTTTTGCTGGCTTATTGATTCAGGAATAAATGAATAACCTTTTTTTTTTTTTTGGAGGAAATTTCTTAGCATTTCATCTTTTGTTGAAATACCATTCTTATTTTGTCATGTTAAAGAACTGTGACAACTTTTTGTTAATGATTGGATTGGGTGGGGTGGGGTGGGCAATAGGACTGAGGAGCATATCAGAGGGTATATATTTGCCTTTTCTATACAATTTTAAATTAGACCCTTGTTCACAGATAAATTTTCCTCATGGAGAAAACACACTGGAGTTTCCACATATATTTAAATAACTTTTCTTCCATATGCAAAGTATGGCACATAAGTTAGAATAAAAATTTCCATTCTGTATGCTTATGCATCCAGGTATGCAAAGACTGGTTCAACAGCTAACAGAACAAACAATAAATGCCTTTTTCAAGGGTTACCTATTGCAGTTTGGCTATTAAAAGAATCATGTGATTACTGCCAAGGATCTGAACTGGCCTAGACATGCTACACTAGTTATGACTCATCCTAGTGATAGCAATGTACAGTGGAAATTCATAATTATATGTAAAGAGTTGCAATTTGGGGCACTTTTTGCTTCAAATGTTCTCAAGTGTAATAAATTGGCATATAACACAACCAATATTACTAGAGAGGTAATGAAAGAGGAGAGACAATGTATATATTCTTTGACAGGAAGCTACCCACTCAAAGAGTAAAATAAAGTCATGTTTTAATCAGCCCCTTGGTGATTGCTGGTTTGGATGTTTACTTCTGGAGAAAAGGGTTCCAGTAATTTCTAGTACAAGAACAGAGACCCATTAAACTGGCAGCATTTAAATCACAGGTGAAGGGACCCCTCCCTGGGTGGCTCAGCGGTTGAGTGTCTGCCTTTGACCCAGGGCGTGATCCCAGTCCAGGGATCGAGTCCCACATTGGGCTTCCTGCGAGGAGCCTGCTTCTCCCACTGTCCATGTCTCTGCCTCTCTGTCTTTCATGAATAAATAAATAAAATCTTAAAAAAAAAATCACAGGTGAAAACTCCTTCTCTGAAAGCATCCTAAAATTGGATGGTGGCAATGGTTGTACAACCCTACAAATATACTGAAAACCATTGAATTGTATATTTTATAGTTTTAATCTATTTATTCATTTAAGTGATCTCTGTGCCCAGTGTGGAACTTGAATTCATGACCCCTAGATCAAGAAGTTGCGTGCTCTTCCGACTGGACCAGTCAGGTGACTCCCATTGAATTGAATTGTATATTTCAAATGGGTGAGTTGTATGGTATGTTAATCACATCTCCATAAATTTGCTTAAACACCCTTTCATTTTCACAAAGTAGAAGTCACTACTTTTTCGTTGGGGTCCCCTCTCCCTTTTTCTCCTTAGATCTCTATTAATTAGTTTTGCTGCTGTGTAATTTTGTCCTGACTGGCATCAACTTGGAAGTTGATAATGTACTATTTGTTTTTTTTTTTTTAATTTTTATTTATTTATGATAGTCACAGAGAGAGAGAGAGAGAGAGAAAGGCAGAGACACAGGCAGAGGGAGAAGCAGGCTCCACGCACCGGGAGCCCGACATGGGACTCGATCCCGGGTCCCCAGGATCGCACCCTGGGCCAAAGGCAGGGGCCAAACCGCTGCGCCACCCAGGGATCCCCAATAATGTACTATTTGGAAGTGATAATGGCTACTTGGGAAATATTTTTTCTCTTTTATTATTTTTTAGTATTTAAAACAGTGTGCCTAGTTCTTTCATTTCCTCAGTTCACATTCATGAATTGCTTTAAAATCGTATTCTAGTGCAGCAGTTCTCAACTGGGGTGGGACGGGGCATTTGGCAATATCTGAGGATGTTTTTGATTGTCACAATTGGTCTGTGGGGGTGCTATGGCACTGTGTGGGGCATCTGTCAGGGGGGCTGCTACACATCCCATGATACACAGGACAGCCTCCCACTACAAAGAATTATCTGGCCCCAAATGGCAGTAGTGCTGAGGCTGGGAAACACTACTCTAGCAAAACTGTGACATGCTGTGAATGTGTGCTGTCTGCCTTGTGGAGAGACTGAGGCCTACTTCTGAACTCTGAAGTAGCTTAGTTCTCCAGAAAACCAAGCTCCCTGTCCACATCTGACAACAGTTTTCTGTTGGGGTCGCAGATGACATTTTTCCATGCCCATGGTCAGTATAAATGTTAACAAGCAAATGGATTGATTGTCTTCTATTAACCCAGCCATATATTTTCTTGCTTATAGAGAAAGTAGTGACTCTTTGTACCCCACTCTTTTATTCTCCAGCTTTAGATATCTCCTTACATATGTAAAATACTTTTAAAATATCTGTAACATGGGAGCACCTGGCTGGCTCAGTCGGTAAGCATGGGACTCTTTTTTTTTTTTTTAAATATATTTTTTTAAGATTTATTTATTTATGATAGACATAGAGACAGAGAGAGAGAGGCAGAGACACAGGAGGAGGGAAAAGCAGGCTCCATGCGGGGAGCCCAATGCGGGACTCGATCCTGGGACTCCAGGATCGCGCCCTGGGCCAAAGTCAGGTGCTAAACCGCTGAGCCACCCAAGGATCCCCCCAGCATGGGACTCTTGATCTTGGGGTTGTGAGTTCAAGCCCCACCGTGAAGGTAGAGTTCACTAAAAAACAAAAACAAACAAATAAAAAAATAACTGTGACATTTATCATTTCATCTTGCCCATGAAATTATCCTGTGGGACAGACAGGAAGAAAATGATTCTTCAACCTAGTATCAGGAAATTGAGAACCAGAGACGTGGGTGACTTTCCAAGGCCATGTTTCAGGTTACTAAAAAAATTGACACTAGAGCCCCAGCACCCCTTCCATGGAGTCACCACAGGCAATATTAATAACTAAGGACTTGGACCTTGATTTCATGCAGACCTAGGGTTTTTATTAATTTCCAGCTCTTTTAGCTGTGTGACCTAGGGAGAGTTAAATAGCCCCTTCTAGGCTCATATTTTCTTCTTGGCAAAATGGGGACTTTTTTTACAGGGTTGTTTTGAAGGAAGAAAGAAATAGTACACGTAGACCTACTAGTGGTTGACTCATTAGAAATGTTCAATAAAAGTTTGCAGTTACCGTTGTTCTCTTATTTCTGAATTAAGACAGAAGTGCCCTTACTGTATCTGGCTGTTAAATATTGTCAAGTCCATAATTGTTTAAAGGCCTTAGTTTTGTCAGCTCTACAATAGAGGGTTGGATTAAGTTATTTGAACTTCCCTTTCAGCCCCCAAACTCTATGATTCTTTACTGCTCAGTGACCAAGAGAAGTTGTATTTCAAAAATAATATAATAAAGTTCTCTGGAATGGTTTATCACAGAGGTTCCTGCTGAGGACAGTGCAGTTCTCCTGGTTATATTACTGTTGCTCTTACAATTAATGTTTTTAGATCATGTTCACTTATAGGACCATTTCTGGACTTTATTTTCAGCCACCCCCTATTCATTATGTACAGAAAGAAATTTAAATCACTCATTCAAAAAAAGAACTAGCAAATATGAAAACCCTCTTAGTATCATGATGCATATTGTGGAGTAATATTTGCCTCTGCTTCACATCCAACAATTTCCTTGTGGGAATCCAAATAAGGGAAAGGAGCTATCAGACATCTTCAGAGGTCATTATTGGTGTGTTTTGGATACTCTCACTGAGTTAAGTTCTATTCAAAACATTTTAGAAGTTATTTAATAAAAAATAGTGCCCTCATAAAATATGCATCAGATAAACTGGAAAGATGATCTCTCACCTAGTGCTACAAAAAATGCAAAATGTATGGATGACGTATCCCTCTTTTCTTCCTTTTTTTTTTTTTTTTTAAAAGATGTATTTGTTTACTTGAGACTGAGAGAACAATCAGGGGAGGGGCAGACTCCCCACTGAGCAGGGAACTTGATGCAGGCTCCATCCCAGGACCCTGAGATCATGACCTGAGCTGAAGGTAGACACTTCACCAACTGAGCTCCCAGGCGTCCTTCCCTCCTCTCTTCTTAAAAACATTTCCCTCTGTTGTGTCCACTCCAACCCCCATCCCGAAGCCCCATTACCCCATCTCCACTAGTTCCATCCTCTCTTTCCCTTTTGGGCCAGTATTTCCATAAATCTCCAACATGCCAAATATCCTTTGTTGCCTTCTCCCACTTTGAACTCCGCAGGAGACTCTGCTTTGCCATAGTTAAAACTTAAGGGGATGCCACTCTTCAGGTCTATACTACCTATATTTTGTGAGAGGCCAACTAGGAGTTTGGTATGATTGAGAGCTTTCAGACCTCCTCTCAGTTTTGATCTTTACTGTAAATAACATTTTTTGAACATTGATGTCAAATTAATCCTCATAATAACAACCCTAAGAAATGGTTACATTTGGTATTCCCATCTTAGGCCTGGGGAAACTTAGGCCTGGTTGATTCTATTACTTTCCCAAGGCCACACAACTAAAAACTATTAGAGTTAGGATTCAAGACAAAAAGTTTGATAGAGCCCATGCTCCTGACTATTACTCATGCTACCTCTTAAAAAAAATACATATTAGGGACACCTGGGTGGCTCAGCGGTTGGGCGCCTGCCTTTGGCTCAGTTTGTGATCCCCGGATCTGGGATCGAGTCCTGTATCGGGCTCCCTGCGAGGAGCCTGCTTCTCCCTCTGCCTATGTCTCTGCCTCTCCTCTCAATCTGTGTCTCTCATGAATAAATAAATAAATCTTTAAAAAAATAAAAAATAAAAATAAAAAAATACCCATTTTGTTAATTTGGGAGAGAGAGTACACAAGCATGAGCGGGGGAGAAACAGAGGGAGAGGGAGAAGCAGGTTTTCTGCTGAGCAGGGAACCCAGTGCTGGGCTCAATCTCAGGACCCTGAGATCATGATGAACGTGATGCTTAACCAACTGAGCTGCCCGGGTGCCACTCATGCTACCTCTTTAGTAATAACATTTATGGAGTCCTTACTATGAACTGGCATTGTATTAGGTACTTTAATACAGTTTCTCATGTAATATTTAAAACTGTCCTATACTATTAATATTAATACTACTGAACAGTTTGCTTCTCTGTAAAATGAGGCTATGATGCCAGTAACCCAATGTTGCTTCAATACTTCATCATATCTGCATTGTAACATGTTAGAATGATCTAATGGCTCACATCTTACTCTTTGACTAGAAAGTAAGCTTGCTGAGAATGTGTCTTATTCACCATAATTTCCCTAGTACAGAGTAAGATACCTCACACCTAGGAGGCATTCATGAAAATCTGAGGAATAAATAAATACAAGCCGTCCTTCATACAGCAGTTGAGACAGGGTAGGTGACAGTGCCATGCAACTTAATTGTTACGCAAATGTGATAGATGTGTTTGACTCTGCTTAACAGAAAGTAAGATGTTTTCCTTTTTGTGGAGCTTTATGGGTGATGACGTGCTTTTTTACCGTGGTTTCTTGAATAGTTCCATTTGCCTGTGCTGCCCAACCAAAGTCAGACTCTCTTCTGAGTATTTCCAGGGAAAGAGAAGAGCCACTTTGTCTTGAAAATCTACACCCTACTTAAAAGGCACATATAATCTAATTTTTAAAAGTCTTATGCCTCCCAGTTATAAATGCCAGTAAGGTAAGGTCTTTATTATAGAATAAGCATGATGAATAAAGCACAAATGTATTTTTAGAGAGCTGGAATAGCCTTGGATGACAGGCAAGTAGATCAGAACAAAGTGTTGCTAATGATTCCCCCAGATACTTTAGGAAGAGTGCAGAAGATCAATAGATCCACAGAACACTAATCCCTCTTGAAACTGTGAGCATCCTGGATTTTATTTATTTAAGATTGGTACAATTGAGTTATATTTCTGAGAATCTAATGGAAGAGAATCACATCATCTGTCAGGAAAGCAGTTCTCTCAGCTTGCACTGGCCAACCTTCATCCTGATAATCCTTTTGACCAATGAAGTAGTTGGTATATTCTTGTAAACTTTTTGGAAGCAGTTTGTCCCTTATTAGGCCTGAACTTGAAATAGTTGGAGAAAAAAAGAAATCCAACAGCTCCTCTTGCATCAAAATAATACAAGTGAGTCTCATATTAGTAAAACCCTAGGGCATAGTATCACCTAGCAAGTTACAGGTACTCAATAAATGCTCTTTGAATAAATGGATGAAAATTTAAATTTGTGAAATGGATCAATAAATATGTGATCATTTACACTCCCAAAAGATGTATCTGCTCATTTGCATCTGAGTGTTAACTTTAAATATGGATCTTTAAGCTAGTATTAAGGATTAAGAAGGTGAGATTTTTCTTTTGAAGTTACTTAGTCCTTTTTCCCATCTGCTGGGACATAGCAAACCACCTCAGTGGCTTATCACTTTATCTATCACATGTATGATGAAGGAGAGGGTTTCTAGTTCCTTCATTTTCCTAAGTACCAATATCTAATTTTTTAAAAGTAAAAACCTGCTGGACCACCATGATTTACAGATTTCAAATGTGCTGTAATGTATTATGACTTTAGCATACATAGCTTTCCCTCCAACATCTGTATCCTGATTTGTAGTCTAATAAACCTTCCTGCTGCAGATGGCATGTGCATAGTTGTTCCAAGGTGTAATACATCAACACAGCATTTCTAAACACAGAGCAATAATGTATTCAATTAAGGGAGGAAATAAAACATCGAGCCGTTTCTTATAATAAATCTTTTACTAAGCTTCCCACATCACATGTTTGCGGAGGAAATAATACGTGTCATTCAGACTAAGGGTTATTGTAGACTGCTGAGGGAAACATGAAATTCTGGAGGTTTCAGCAGTCCTGTGAAACCCTGAAACATGGAAAGTGTACAAATTAGAAAAGGATGTAATATGTGACTAATGATACCTCTTGGGATACCTTTAGAACCCATATTTACTGTTATGATCACTAGATTCATTTAAGCTACAGGAGTTGAAAAGCAATACCCTAGTAAGTGAAAAACACCTCTGAGTTCATTAGATGTGGTTGTAATTTAAGCTCTAAAGGCTTTTTTCCTTGCTGTCATTCTTCATATTTCTGGAAATGTGGTACTTGAGCTCCTAATAAAAGTGGTCTACATCATGACCATATAATCTACAGTTCCTGGAAAGCACATTTACACCTCCACATCTGTAGCTAAAGCCAGGACTGAACTGAGACTTAATTTACCCCAGATGTCACTCAAAAGAAAGTTCTGGAGAAGGCTGCTGCTTTTAGGATTTTCTAGTGCCCCAATATGCCTCAGGCACTGCTATGAATATGCAGCCCAGGCCCCCCAGGCCCAAAAGTTGGAACCTCTTTTTGTAAACCATGCCACGTACAAAACTGACTGAATTTCACACAGTAAATCCCCAATCCTGCCCTCCATTTGTGGAGGGAAACAATGGCCATTCTGACCTTATTTACACAGATGATACCAGGTGTTTCTGTCTTAATCATCTGATCAAGAACTTTTGCTCTTCTGACTTGGTAAGACATCATCCTATAACGCTTTCAAGAAGATTATGTGACAGTTTCCTTGAAAAAATAAAATGTGTATATGTATATGATTTGAGCTGCTAATCACCAGAGTAGCGTTTGATGGATCAATGTAATCAGGCAATCCATTTCTATCTAGTGATCTAATAATACTCTTCCTTCCTTAGCTTTGTGTTTCCCTGACCAGTATCTCTTTTCCTTCATGATGGATGAGTTGGCCTAAAATCAGTTTTCTCCCATTCCCAGATGATATGACTGACTGGAACAGCTTTATGGGTGAGAAAAGATCAACACATAAACCATACAGTTCTCCACAATGTGCAGAAATCAAGTCAGACGAGACTCCGGTCCCGCTCTAACCTATATATAGTTTTAGTTCTACCTCTTAAGCTCATGTATGTGTTGGCGCCTTGCTTACGGTTACCTTCTTTCCACTGGGGCCCACCAGGTGTGGGGGGGGGGCAGTGAACCCTCACAGTTTCCCCAGAGGCCCCGCTGACTCAGGGGGAGTTGACGGAAGGCTGCTGCCAGCACATTGTGCTTTATAAATACTGGAGATTTCTCGAGAGGAAAATCATTTGTGGCTGTGTCAGGTCAGATACAGAAGCCAGATCACCTAGGCTCAGTTGGTGTAATGCTCATAAAAATTACTATTTAATAAGGATATCCTTACGATTTATTAAGGGGACAATGTAAAAATGGCCATGTGAAATATAAGTTTACACCTTTGTAAAACTGCTGTTAAAGACATTGTTCATTCAGTGTTTAATTATTAATCAAAGATCCATCTACCTGACAAATTCCCCTTAAAATATGTTTCCTGAAAACCTGGTGTGTATTCTCTATTCAACATGGACATCTATATAACCCATTGCATTTTCCTTTTTGCTTTGGCTACAAAGATTAGAGATAAATTCTATGCTTACTTGTACTGATAATTTTATTCTAACTTCCCAATACACAGTTTCTTTCTCTTTCCTCTGTGGTGGTCTATGAAATGGTATTGGTGGTCTCTGAACACCTGAATTTGTATGCAGAGGGGTGTGTAGGATGTGTGTGTTTACTCACTTGCATTTTTCTGTAGAAAAATCCCACAGTTTTCAGCAAATTCTTAAGGGGATGTATTATCCAGAAAAAGTTAAGAACCATAGTACTATATGATGTTTTATATTTTTAATCTCACTTTTAACTGTTTTGTCTGTATTACAGATATATTTCAATATAAACAATCTAAATCACTTTTTTCTGGGAGGAGAGAGAAGGAAAAGGAAAAGGAAAAAAATATGTAGACATAAATACAAGAACATATTTTGTTGTCAAGTACTCAGCCTGTTAGTAGGTAGGATGTCAGAGGGCATTTTTGGTTTGTTTGTTTATCTGTGTTTTTCAGAAAGAGTGGGCTGAAAAGAATGTCCCTAAATGGAATACATCTGTATGAAAATGTAATCTGGTATCTTTTCTCTTTTTATTTTTCTCCTATCTTAAGGATAAACAAGCAGACAACTACTTGGACAAGTCTGTATAGACAGCTCCCTATGTAAATGTCTCCTAAATACTGTAGGGAGGTGATAATATACATAGAAAATTTCTTCACCACGTGGCATTGATACATATTGGCCTCAGGACAGAAAAAGTCCACTGTGTTGTACATATTAATATGGGATTTTTAAGACAGCCCCACAGGAGTATGCTTGCTAATTTGGAAACTAGATAAGTCCAATAAAATGAAAACTTGTTCAGAGAAAAAGCCTTGATGAGAAAAAAAATCTCAGGAGATCAAACAGTAACACCAAACCATTGAAGGAGCAGATACATTTCCCCCTAGAACAAAAATATCGTCCATCTTGATTTTTCCAAAATAATTTTTTATGAACATATTGTGAATTACACAGGACACCAACCCTGCTGCTTTGGGAGCAAAAAGGCAGAGCTGACAGATGTAGTTATTTGCCAGGAACAACCATGTGAATTTATAAATATTTTACAAGTGCAGCTTTCAGAAGAGTGACTTTTACTGCCATATTAATGCAACTTGCAAATTTATAGTCTGGGCATTGGTGGGTTATGAATGTCCAGCATTCGAGGCTAGTGCCAAGAATATGGTTTATGTTTGGAAATTTTTTTTTTCTCTGAACACAGACTTGTTGGCTGTTAAGACCTGTGTTATAATTCAGCTGCACATAGGTGCAAGGCTACATAATACATCAGTTCCCACTCCCAATGGCTGGACTCATAAATACACTCATTACAACATACTCCATGTGACAGAATGACACACAAAGCATAAAAATATCTCTAAAGAATAGAGAATTAGTAATGGCAGAAGCAATAGTGGCATGACTCCAAGCTTCTGGCCAGACCCATGATATGTGACCTAAAGTTATAATTATGTGTCACAGTGTAAAGAAAACTGGAATCCTGGGTTCGGAAGTAATATTTTAGTATCTATTAGATCAACACTCTCGTCAGTGTTGTCTGATGCATTGACAGTGCACTACCGAACAGGCTGTCATTACTCTACTCATCTTTTGGGCAGGAGGGTGGAAGGGAGGTGGTCAGAGAGGAAGGAGCATCACTGCAACTCTTTCCTTGTACATTTATTTATAAGTTGCTTTTCCCATTGATCATGTTCATGGTGAAGTAGTCTTTCTAGTGTTCCAGATCTTGAGAAAGAGAAGCAGATTTCTCTGAACTTGAGCATACAAGGCTTGCAGTGAAATCTTAAAGTGACCTGTCACGGTTCACATGTTGAAAGGTCCCCCTGTTGGAGATGTTATGACATAGGCAGAATTGTTGGCCATTGATGAAAGTCACCACAATAGCCTGACCTTTCTGCCTTCCACTAAGTAGCTGCATTATCTTGAATACATCACTTCTCAAGCTCTCATTTCATCTTTTGTAAAATGTTCACATTGTACCGGATGATTGCAAAATCCTTTCCAGCCTATGATGATTTTTTAAAAAGACTTTATTTATTTATTCATGAGACATAGAGAGGCAGAGACACAGGCAGACGGAGAAGCAGGCTCCCTGCAGGAGCCTGATGGGGAACTTGATCCTAGGACCGTAGGATCATGACCAGAGCCAAAGGCAGATGCTCAACCACTGAGCCACCCAGGTGCCCTCATGCTTTTTTTCTAATACATGTGTGTCAACCTACGTAGATGCTGATGAGCAGTATATCATAATTTGCAATATTAACGGTTTTTCAGTGTGCACACTTTTTCATCTCCTAAAAACCCCAGTGCCAAAATGCTTCATCATTTCACATGGGTATGTCCACCATTTCTTGCCCTGTATTAAGACTGTATGTAATCCCTAAAAGATTTAATTAGAAGTCTAAGCTTAAATAATGGGGAATCTTGGGTTCTTACAAAGATTTGTAATTAGTACAGTGAAGAAAGTTCTGAATTGCCAATAACATGTAAATAAACAAACAATCCCTGTTTGTTCCAAGGCTTAATCCCACTGAGGCCCCCTGCAACTGATGAATCATGCAGCAGGCAGCAGACTGCCCCTTACCAACTGACCTTACACATTTCAATGAAATGGACTACATCCTGTGAGAAATGACACACACACACCCAAATCCCATGCAGTTATTGTATTAAAAAATACTTTGTTAATAGGTTTTAAAGATGACCTTAGCCTTAAGAATAAGAGCCTGTCAAGAGCAAATCCTTCTTCTTTTCATTTGCTCTAACATCAGGGACAGAAAGAGTCAAATGCTGTTACAGTTCCCTAGGAAAAACTTAGCTTTAAAGAGGATTGAATCAATTTCCTGATCTTATCATCTTAGAGCCTAGCAATTTTTAAAAAACTCGAGTAGAACGATAGTGATCCACCGTCTGGATGGTCTCACATGTTCCTTGTTTGTTTTCCTTTTCTCCTTTTCCCTTTATCTCTATCCTGACGTGTCTTCTCTGTCCTCCTATGACGGTAAAAACCTAAAAGGAAAAGAATGAACTATTTCTACCCTTCGAACCCAGCCGCATGTTCACATGATAATTGGCACATGACCATATAAAATGACTAAAATGGCATCCTTAACTGCAGGCTCAATTTACATAATTTTGTGTCTTCCAAATATTAAGACAAGGGTCACTCATTTTGTAAAATTAACAGCTGATATAAATTTAGAATACAAAAAAAGCACAAGGAAAAGATTTTTCCTTTTTCACCCAGTTTATGGCCCACCTGTGGAATTTACTACCCTGGGAGGCTATAGATTCAGTCAATGGATGAATTAGAAGGGGCTAGGTAATTTTATGACCAGTCATAATACTGCAGTTATGAATATTAAGATAAAGGTAATAGAATCTCATGCTTCAGGCCACAAACAGAGCATTGTGGGAGCTTTTGCAATTCTCTATTTCCTTATGATGCTCTGAGCAAGTGGCGAGATTCATATTGAAGTTTTACCTCCTTTTGAAAGTATCGACTACTGCTGTGAACAGGATACCACATTTAGGTCACACCGTTTTTTTGTTTTGGCAATGAAAATTATGAGTGTCTGCTAATATGATGCCAAAGAACAATGTAATGACAAAAAAATCAGTTCTTTCATTCAGTGAATATTTATTGAGGGCCTACCAGAAACCTGTCAGGGTTTTTCGGTGTTTGGGATACAACAGTGAGAAAAACAGAAAAAAGTCCCTGTGTTTATGAAATTTACATTCTAGTGGGAGAGTAATCATCAGCCAAACAAGTAAGTTATATAGTACATGAAAGGTTTTTAAATACAAAGAAAAATAAAGCAGGCAAGGGAAATAGGAGACAGTTTACAATTCGAAGAGGGTGGTCAGGAAAAGCATCGCCAGAAGGTGATATTTGAAACATGGAAATGCACAGGGGAAGAGCGTTCCAGACAGACAGAAGAGCAAGTAGAAAGGTTCTAAGACCTGTTGAAAGGAATCTATTAATTAAATATATTCTTTTTTTTAAAAAAGATTTTATTTATTTATTCATAGAGACAGAGAGAGAGGCATTGACACAGGCAGAGGGAGAAGCAGGCATCACACAGAGAGCCCGACGTGGGACCCCATCCAGGGTCTCCAGGATCACGCCCTGGGCTGCAGGCGGCGCTAAACCGCTGCGCCACTGGGGCTGCCCTAATTAAATATATTCTTGATAAATTAGAAGACTCAAGGGAATAAGATAATCTGATTATTTTTTTGTATAAAATGTTACGACCCTTTTTATTTCTCTCCTGCTTGATGAAAATTTTTCTAAGAGTATGAGATAATTTTCCTGCTTCAGTATTATAGAATCATGTACACAATTTAACGATCTACTCACCTGAATTGGGGATGAAAATTCCAATTGTCCACTACTGCAGCATGTAAGACTGTTGATGTACGAACTAAATATGTGTAGATTCCTAGGTGGACTCTGGCTTTTATTTTAAAAATCAAATTCTGGGCATATCAATTATACTTCCTTTTGTTTTCCTCTCCATTGTATACCCTTTCCTTTACTGTATTTTCTTTTAGAAACTTTTCTGTAAAATCTTGCTCTATGTTACATGCTCCTTTTTCTTTTCTGCTCTTGCTATAATCCCAAAAAACAAACTTCCTCTTCTTTTTTTTTTTTTTAAGATTTTATTTATTTCTTCATGAGAGAGACACAGAGAGAGGCAGAGACACAAGCAGAGGGAGAAGCAGGCTCCCTGCAGAGAGCCCAGTGTGGGACTTGATCCTGGGACCCTGGGATCACGACCTGAGCCAAAGGCAGACGCTCAACCACAGCCCACCAAGGTGCTCCCCCCAAAGAACAAATTTCTTTAGGAAGAACCCCTTTTATCCATGGAGTTTTTCTTGCTAAAAACCATACCTAAACTTGGTGGATTAAACAACATTCATGATTTCTCATGGTTTGGTGGGGGTGGGGAGCTCTTCTCGGCTGGACTGGCTTGGCCAAGCCAGATGTGGTCTGGGAAAGTTTACCTCAGGATGGGAGGTGTTCTGTGTCACCCTCTGTAAAATAGTGAAACAGGGACAGGGTAACCCCATTAACACTCCCAGGTGAAGTCCTACGTTCCTCAATTTTTGTATCCTTAATCCTATTGCTAAGGACACTGGGCCTGAACTTGTGCTCTTGTGCTTGGCAAGATTAACATGATTTGCTGCTTCTTTTGCGGCCCTTTGAAGTGTACAATGGATGTGACTTAGAACAATTGGAGAGCTATTGGTCCAGGAAGAACTTGGATTATTTCTGTTTATAGTCAACAAATACTAATTTCAGAGAGCCTATTATTTTCCTCCCAGGAGCTACCAACACAAATCCCTTTAGATTCAACATAAAAAATGAAGGAGGACACTCAGATGAGGATTTGGGGTCAAAACATATAGCGTATATAGATTAGATTACAGAGGCAAAAAACCTGCAATTCAAATTAGAGAAACTGGCACAATTTCCATCAAAGCTTACGATTCTGATAATCTAGAATTCCAGGGTTGCTAATTAAAATGGGTAACCTCACATAGTTTCTAATGTGCAAAGTTGCAGACTTCCTAAGATCCAAGAAAGAATGTAACTGCTATTTTGGGTGAGCTATTTAGTTGTGGTTCTAGTTTCAATTACTAGGGATGGAAGCTCTTACCTCTAGAACGCTTTATATACTAAAGGTCTTAAGCAGTAATAATCAGAGGGGCACCTGGGTGACTCAGTTGGTGGAGCATACAACTCTTGATCTTGGAGTTGTGAGTTTGAGCCCCATGTTGGGTATAGAGATTCCTTTAAAAGAAAAAAAGGAAGTAACACTCAGAATAATAAACTTTTGCTAACATTTAAAAAACATTGTCCACAGCAATTCTGAAGTTTAGCGAGGCACATGTTGCTAGATTCCCTCTATCCAAGAAGCAGGTAGCATTTCTTGATTAGGTCCAGATGTTTTTCCTAGAGTTGACTCTCTGGCTTATTGTCCTCTCAGGCTCTTCTCAGAGGAAGGGGGTTTATTGCCTTCTGGGCACTTTCTTCTCCCTTCTGAGACACTCTTCCACTTCAATAAAGAATAACTCATGTTTGTAGTTGGGTTGCTTTCTCAGCTTGCATCTTGCATGTAGAAAATTAAGGGCCCAGAGAAATTTTTTTATTTCAAATTCTTTCTGTTTTAGTCTAAGTTGGCCAGAATTTAGTTAGGGCAAGTCTCTTAAAAACTTGTGAGCTTCCTAGGAATCTAATTTGGGCCTACTCTATGCCCTAGAGGCACAGGACCCAACTCTTTGAGAAGGCCACTTTCGACTTCAGGCTGTGCATCAGCTGTGATACAGCATCCTTAAGATTCTAGGTATCACTGTACACCATTCAGTGGTTTAATAAGGAGTCTTTTAGCCACCCCCTTGATTTGGATCTTTACTACTGACCTCAGTTCTTACTTTGAGAATCTTTAATGGCTAGAGAGACCAGAGATATATAATTGTTTTATTTCTAAACTCTCAACCCCTGGCTCTTTTTATAATGCCTATAGAATTCTGCGGGAAAACTACAGTTCCCTCTTTTGCTCATCTCTTTGTTTTATACCTTATCTTACACAATTAAAAAATAAAAATAAAACCACTCCCTTAACATTTTTGCCAAGAAAGCTCCTTAGCCAAATCTACAAATGCATTAGGTAATTTTCTATCTTTCAAATTATCATGGACATTAACTTTGCCATTGTTTCACTACTATATGACACAGACTCCATTTTTTTTCCAGGGGGCTGGAGCAGTATCTTCATTGATTGTCTGGCCTCTGTTAACAATTTATGCACCATTTTACCAATTTTGGCTACCATTTATTTTTGCCACCTTTCCAATCAGTCTCCCACCTGGTCCCAAAGTAAGTGCTGTGTATTCTAAGTTGCTGTCACAGCAGCTTTCCAGTTCTCATACCACTTTCTCTATCAGCTCTGGCTGCACAATGCACTGTCCAAAAACTTTGGATTAAAACAATAGTGGGGCACCTGGGTGGCACAGTCAGTTAAGCCTCTGCCTTTGGCTCAGGTCATGATCCCAGGGTCCTGGGATGGAGCCCCTCATAGAGCCCTGCATAGGGCCACGCGTGCATCTGGGCTCCCTGCTCAGTGGGGGGTCTGTTCTCCCTCTGCCCCTCCCTGCTGCTCATTCTCTCTCTCACTCACTGTCTAGCAAAATAAATAAAATCTTAAAAAAAAAAAAAACCCAACAGTAGCTATATTTCTTACAATTTTATGGGTTAGCTGGGTTTTTTTTTCTCATCAAAAGTGGTTTGGCCAGGGCTGAAAGGCTCTACGTATATCTGGTGGTTGCATCTGTGTTTGCTTGAGAGCCACATGCCTGTCATCATCAGGAGGCTTGCCCAGGCTCATCCACATGATACAAAGTCATAGTGTATAGAGGTGCATATACTGGCATGGGAGGCATTTGTGAGCCCCTTTTGCAATCTATCATATTTCCTCTCCTTTCATTTCAACTTCTCTCATCTTCTTTAGCACTGAGAGGACTTGGCTTGGTTAGCAGCTTGATTGGACTGCCTTTTCGGTCTTTGGCTCTCTTAATGCTACTTGATCAAGACTGAGTGAAGATTTACTAAAACCATGCATTTGGCATAACAGTTGTTCAATACATGGAACTATGTTGCTTTGCATCTTCTTGGCAAGTCTAACTCTTCCCAGTTTCTATTTGAGAATTTCAAACTCAAAAATGTTCAGTTATTCGTAACTATTTGAGATGTAGTTTTGATTAAAACTGTCATACTTTGAGGGGCATGGCTTACCACTTATGGGCGTTTATATGCCATTCTTTATCATTAGGGAACTAACATTTTCCATGAAACTTACCTTGTCCTTAAGTAGACAGATACTGAATATAATCATGAATTTGTTTGAAGAGTTAAATATTGTAGTGGTGGGTTATATGAAACTTATTTTTCTTCAATATTCTGCTTTCTCTATATCAGGATTAGTAGTTATAAAGAAGGAGGGATTTGCAAGAGGCCAGGTTTGGCGATGGAAAATGGAATTATGTTTTGAGGAAAGCATCTACTTAAGCCTTCTGCATTCTTAAATCTATCAAAGGAGTCATTTATTTCTCTCATAAATCTGTAATGATGGCACAGTTGCACATAATGGTTTGTGATTTCCTTTGGTCAGCAAAGAGAAAAATGAAAGAAGTAAACAAGCACATGAACCTAGTAATGTCCACCCAATATTTCTTAATAGCCCCTGAGATGGCAAACCTAAATGATCTTGCTTGCTGAAAATCATGGCAATATTTGAGAGGATGAGTTTCCAGTCATAAAAAGAACACAAATAATGAGGTGATTTCTTCTGTCCTGCATAGCCTGAATAGCCACAATTTCCTGCAACTGGTGAGCCTTCTGCATTTACACAGCCCTGCAATAGGATGCTCAGTGTATTCCTATTCTTACCCTATTTCTTATTCTCGTTGTATAAAAAACTTATTAACATGTTTATAAACTAAAAGCTTAAGCCAAAAATTTGACTTTGTTTCACTGAACTCTTAAATTCATGTCTTGTCTTTTCAAGATAATTTTTCTATCCTCCTCCCTCAAGACTGGAAGGTTGGTGTTAGAATAAATAAAATTTACTTATTTATTCTAAAAGTGTGTTTTAGGGGCACCTGAGTGGCTCAGTCGGTTCAGTGTCTGCCTTCAGCTCAAGTCATGATCCTGGGGTCCTGGAATGGAGCCCTACCTGGGGCTCCCTGCTCAGCAGGGAGTCTGCTTCTCCCCCTCCCTCTGCTTTTCACCCTGACTCATGATCTCTCTCTCAAATAAATAAATAAAATCTTTTAAAAAGTGTCTGTTTTAGGCCAAGTCACATTTTTATATTCATGTTATTAAGAGTGATATGTGAAAATATCAACTACCTGAAGGAATTATTTTGTGAAGTGATTACCAGGGCGACTGTATGATAAACACATTATCATCTGAAGGGTAAATGCTCCTCATTTTCCATGAGCAGTTCATAGCCAGTAAGAGATTTTTTGACCTCATGTCAGGTCCATCAATACTACCATCATTATCTGAATGTCTGATGCCTCTGCTCTGGAATATTTAAATTGCCTCCTAACCAATCTTTCTTTTGCACTCTTTAACCACCACCAAATCATTTCATTCATTGCTATGAGAGTAATTTTCCTTAAGCTGTCATTCTCCAGTTTAGAAACATTAATGATTTCCTCATAGAATAAAGCCCAAATTCCCTACTTGGCATTCAAGGCTATCTATTAGCTGGTATCACATCTATTTTCCACCTTCATCTTAATACAATAATCTCAGGAAGGAGGTTAACTTTTCTTAACTTTAAGAAGCCCTTTAGGGATACCTGGGTGGCTCAGTGGTTGAGTGTGTCTGTCTTTGGCTCAGGTCGTGATCCTGGGGTCCTTGGATTGAGTCCCACATCGGGTTCCCTGCATGGAGCCTACTTCTCCCTCTGCCTATGTCTCTGCCTCTCTCTCTCTGTGTCTCTCGTGAATAAATAAAATCTCTTTTTTTTTTTTTTTTTTTAAGAAGAAGCCCTGTACATAAGGAAGAAAATGTCTCTTATTTTAAATAGAGTCATCAGGTTTTTAGTGGGTCTAAGGATTCTGTATCATTTTAATCTGGAAAGCCAAGCACTGCTCCAGGCCTACTCTGCAATTTGGATTCAACAAATATTTATTAAGAGTCCTGTATGTGCCAGAAATTTGCACATTTAGCATTAACTTGTGATCTTCAAGACAATCTTGTTGGGTATTACCACAGCTAGTTTCCAGACAAGGAAGTTGAGCTCAGAAAAGGTAAAAATCTATGCCCAAAGCTTCATGACTGGTTAGAGTGGAGCTGGAATTTGAATAGCATTCTCCTGAATCCGTAACCTGTGTTCTTTCCCCTTTACCATAGCTCTAGCAGAAAAGTTCATCAGAGGGACTCCTGGGTGGCTCAGTGGTTTGGCACCTGCCTTCAGCCCAGGGCATGATCCTAGAGTCCCGGGACTGAGTCCCACATAGGGCTTCCTGCTTGGAGCCTGCGTCTCTCCCTCTGTCTCTCTGTGTCTCTCATGAATAAATAAATAAAATCTTAAAAAAAAAAAAAGAAAAGTTCATCAGAGTGTGCTTTCCATCTGTCCTGGAGCCTTCCTCTAGTTTTCTTAAGTGTGCTCTACATCAGGATGACTTTGGGAGGTGACAGCACAATAAATGAACTTTTTAGAATTACAGTGTACAAGAGACTTACTCTCATATATGCTTGGCTCTGAACTGTTCTTTCTCACTGGGTCAGAAGTACATGTTGCATGATGGCAAACAGGTGTTTTCTTCTTGATGCTGTGTTTTATTCTGTGTATTTCAAGTGTGATGTGATGATGAAGATTACTTGCAGTAGTACTGAACTTGAAGCACTTTATAAGGTCAGAGTTCACAGTGTTTAATGCATTCAGTGATGTTGCTAATGATGCCAAAAGCAGGAATGAATCACATGTATTCAAAGATATTTCCTGGTATTATGGCTTAATTTGTTAAGGGTTTCTAAGACATTTGAAAGATTTTATTATGCTTTGGCTCCACAGAAAGAGTTGAAATAGCCCTTGAAGACTTTAGTTAATTGTAAGAGATCCTTCTTCCGGCTACCTCCCAAGTGGTCATATCTTAGAGAATAAGTGTTTTGTGAAGAGCTTTGAGAAAATAGAGAATGCTAATCATAGAAATATCGAATACTTACAAGAAACATAGGCACCTTAGATGCATTGCAAAATATTTAACTTGTTGAAGCCAAATTTCAAGTATATTTTATTTTTAGACTTCTACTCTGTGGTTGGGTTTGAAAACTGTATTTCCAAGCCAAAAAAATTATTTTTATAGGAAACTATTTTTTAATCCATATATCTCCCAAATGTTTCTTCTATATATTTTGGGGTATGTCTCTTTCAAGAACTGCAAGGGGTCTGACATTTTATTCTACTTGCAAACCAATAAGGTAGCCTGCCACAGTTTTGTGTGATGCTCTTACGTCAGAAACCAAAGACAGTTTATTACTCACAGCACCAGCAGTAGCCAGAATGTCAGCATTTGTGCCAGGTCCCTGAGCCTCTACTCCCACTGGGCAATGTAAAGATGATCAGATGACACCTATACATGCAATGAGGAGTATTACAGGTGAGTAACCCGGAGTTAGGGAACCTAGATTGTTTATAATGGGCAGTAAGCATGTCTGGCTTTCTTTTAAAAAAGATTTTATTTATTTATTCATGAGAGACACACAGAGAGAGGCAGAGACATAGGAAAAGGGAGAAGCAGGCTCCCTGTAGAAAGCCCGGTGCGGGACTCGATCCCAGGACTCTGGGATCACGCCCTGAGCCAAAGGCAGACACTAACCACTAACCCACCCAAGCGTCCTGAATATGCAATTCTTTAAGTTTGAGCCCCATGTTGGGTATAGAGATTACTTAAAAATTAAAAAAATATTTAAAAACAAAATAAAACACTCAATTTCTGGAGTCCCAAGAAACTTTAGGACATGCTACCAGCTTGACACAGTGGGTGGTAATAAAAGCTGTGCCCTATGATTTGAGTGGTCCTGTCCCTCAAATTAACTACATATCATTGGTAATTTTACCATTATGACTTCAATCCTTCAACTCAAGCTTTAGGTTTACAAATGAGCTCTTTATGTAATTACAAATACTGCTGGAAGTAGTTCCATTTTATCCCGCCACGCTTTGGTAAATAGAGGCTAGGTTTTATAGGGGAAGAATACTCCCAGCATTTGAATTAAAGAGATGAGATCTTGGGACACCTGGCTGGCTCATTTGGTGGAGCATGCAACTCTTGGTCTCAGGGTTGTGAGTTCAAGCCTCACTTTATGTGTAGAGATTAACTAAAAATAAAATCTTAAAAGAAAGAGAAAGATGTGACCTTGAGGCTTGGTTTTGCTACTGAGTACGCTGGCCTTCAGTTTCTCTGTCTGTTAAATATTAAAAACTAGAAAACCATGGAGAAATGCTATAAAAAATCTGAGAGAAAATGCTTACCAAACAAAAATTCTATACCTGTCTAAACATGAGGGTAAATGTGTTTTCAGATATGTGAGGTCTCAACAGAGTTACTGCCCCTACATCCTTTTTCAAAGAAAAAAATATGGAAGGATATGCTTCATGAAAATGAGTAAGTAAAATAAGAAAGAGGAAGGCATGAAATAAAAAAGGTACGGGATCTAACACAGGAAGGAGGCAAAGGGGATTCCCAAGATGATGCAGGAGGAAGCCCCACAGTGGTAGATATCAAGAAACCTAGAAAACAAGTCGTCCAGATTGTAATGGAAGAACAGAGGAGTTGTTAGAGAAGTCACTGGGAAACAAATTAAACTGACAGATTACATGAGGTATTGACCACATTGAGAGGAGTTTTCAGTTCTAATAGAGAGTTTGAGAATAAGTTGATGATAGGTATATAGAAATTCAAGCAACCAAAAAAAGTAGAGGAAAGTATGAACTTTTAGGAAATGAAAAGTTGTACAAGAAATATAATATATTGTAGGACTGAACTGTAAACAAGATTAATAGATTCATAATGATGTAATCTTCAATTATGGGTTTAACTTAAAAGTACACCATCGTTACACTGGGAAGATGGAGAAGGGGAAATATGTGTTTGTTTTTGGGTGTGTGTGGAGATGTGTTAAAAGAGGTAATTCCTCATCTCCCATAGCAGGAAGCAAATAATGTTTAAAATACAAAAATCAAGAAATAACAGCATACCCACATTCTTTATAAAATGGATGCAAACACCAAAAGGCACAACTAAAAGGATGGAAAGGGGTTACCACGAGGAAACAGGAATAGGGCTGGGAGCATGTGGACAACAGGACTGCTTTTTGTCAAGTTCTAGTTTTCAAATGATGTGCATGTATTACTTTGATCAAAATTTAAATTCACAATGTAATGTATTAATTGGCCTATCGCCAGAGAAATGTTGAGCAGAGATTAGTTGAAATTGGAAATGGGATGGAGCCTAGTGGAATAAAGGGGGCACATACCACAAGCAGAAGGTGATGCTATTAGGAGAGGTGAGAATTATATTTCTGCCTCTCCTACATTTTTTTCTAGGGCCAACCTGGGCTACATCTTTGATCTCACATCATAAACTCTGTTAAGGCATTAATCACATTTAAAAACTCTACTAACTTGTGTGGGACACCAAGGTCTATATGGCAAGTCAGTACTGCAGCACACTAAATGCTGTCGTCTCAGCCTAATTAACTTAATGCATCTTTGCTGAATGCCTCATGCAGTATCCATGGGTCCTTTGACTCACTGGAGGAATATTGCTGCGTTGCTTATTGAATACATGTATGGGTGGGAGACAGAGGAGAGAAGGCGATGGCCGTTCTTAGGTTCCTGTAGGCCTAAACTAGCAGTCTCCTAGGTAAAGATGACGTCCAATTCAACATTCTGAACTGCATCTAGCAATTGTTATTGTCCCATGAATATTATGATAGTAATGCTTAGAGGGTGGGAATCTTGCAGCTTAGATAAAATGGTTGCCACTTGTGTGGAAGTTAGCTGGAACTGTTGTCGTATTTCTAGCTGCCTCTCAAATGTTGAGCCTCTATTAGCCTGCTCATCATGTGGTACTTGCATCGCTTCACTTCTCAGGACATTTTAGCTAATATCGGTTTCAGAGCTATGTGCAGTTTTGGTACTCTATACTAACATGGTGGGGAGGTGGATGATAGGAAAGAAAGGAGTGGTGTAAGAAAACTATACTATATTAGAGTTGTCAAATTTCCACACCCTCTCTTCTGTTTACTTATTAAAGAATCTGAGCACAAAACTTTACGTACAAAACACAGTGCTAGACACTGCGGGGATACAGAGCTACAAAGATACAACCCCATGTATCAAGGAACTTATAGTATCAATGGAGAGACAGAGGCATGAATACTAATTATAGTGTCAGGCAGAGGGCTCTAAGATAACATTGTCTCTGGAGTTAGGGTATCTTGATTTCAATTCCCCACTTCCTAACTGTGTGACTTCAAATGAGTTAATCTTGAAAAAAAAAAAAAAGAATTAACCTTGTAGAGGCCTCTGTAAGATGGAATAATAATGTGATGACTGAATGAGTTAATGTTTGCTTAGCAAAGTGTCTGGCACAGAGTAAGGCCTCAATAATAGCAATAATAATAATGATGATGTTATTTTAAATTGTTATAAACAAGCAAAATGTCTTGGGAGCAAGGTGAAAGGAGTTCATGATGATATTGAGATAAAGTTAAGTGAGAAGGTAGCACTGGAGCTGAGCACTAGAAGGTGAAAGGTGAATAGAAAGAAGGAATTGGAGTAAGGGGACAGTATTTCAGCATTTCAGATTCAACAATTGGTAGGGACAATGACACAGAGAGATAAATGTTTTTAACTTAGTTAGGGTTCAGGTATGCTTGGGGGATTTGTCGTGAGAGGTGATGCTGGAGAGTGAAATGAATCCAAATTGGGCTGCACCTGGAATGTCATAGGAAAGGAACTCAAATTCCGTTGTGTTGGTAGAGGGAAAAGTGAAGAAGCTATTAGTTGTGACCTTGTTGAGAGGAGATGAGGAGGGCACTGTGAGCTTCTCTGTAGACACTGGAAATGTGCCTGGGAAGATCGTGTCACCATTCACAAATGAGGGACTCAAGAGGTGGTCTGGTTTACAAGGAAAATAATGACTTGTCTTTTGGAAACATCCTTTTAGTTCTCATGTTCATTAAAAAATTATTTTCTCAGGAAAAGATTTCTTAAATCAATGCTGCTATGAAAGCTAAAGTTTTGTGCAACTTTGGAGGCAATAACATATAAGTAGTTTGATTTTCTCTTTTTTTTTTTGTAATTTGATTTTCAAGTGGCCTACTATGTGCCATGTTTGGATGTCATAACTATGTAATGAATTAATTGTATGCTTTCAGCACAAGAATCCATTAGCAATATTAGGCTGGACACTTTCTGTAATCCCTCATATCTCCTCACACCTTGGTGGGCTCTCACTATTTAAGGTAAGATCTTAGGATCTTAGTATCTAAGGAATTATTATTGATAATTTAGCAGGAGGAATATCTCTTCACATTTGTGTTGATTTAACTTTGCATTTGCTAGAATTACCTCCTATGCATATTTAAGGGATTTGTTCCTGGCTTGTCCATAAGACATGCTTCAGGAGCTGTTATTGAAATTTATATAATGCTAAATTTGGTTGAAAAGTAAGCAAACTGAATTTCGAATAAGGTCTCCCTTTTGGATGGCAGTGCTTTTATTCTCTTCTCACTGGGATGTATGCTTGAATTCAGTGTGTATCGTACTTGCCTCAGTTGTAAAGAAGAGAGAGAACGATTTACTTCCAACTGTTTTTTTTTTTATATTCACTATTACAGTCTCAGTTGGATGATTTCTGTTAACACCATCAACTGTTGCCTTGAACTCTGAAGGTTATAGGGAGATGAGCTGGTCAGGAGTTTGGACGAACAGGTTTAATGGAGCTTAGTGGTACACCATTTTTCTGAAGAAGCATATGCCTGCACCCTGAATCAGTCCTCCAAGATTAAATGAGTTTAGATAACAATCAGGTATTTTCCCACTAGCTTGCAAACCATCTTTTTGTCCCCCTGATATTTTAATGGCCGCCCCCCAGCCATTGTCAAGTGTTTCTTATTATTTCCCTGCTGGGCTCCTTCAGCACTACAGTTACTGCAGGGTCAATCATTCAGTCATTCACCATTTTTTGTCTTCTCCCTGTGTGTCAGGCACTGTGCTTGGTGCTGCATACTGGATGCTGAGGTAAACAAGTTCTCTGCTCTCATGGGACTTCAATTCTGTTGGGGAAGACAAATTATAGGGACAAATAATTTTAAGTAATGATAGACTAAAAAAAAAAGGTGAGAGACATAATGTCTAAATGAGAGGCTGCTTTAAATAGGGGAGTTCAGGAATGGCATCTCTGAGGAAGCACCATATGAGTGAGCAGAGACCTGAATGAGAAGCAGGAGCCAGCCATATGAGGATCTGGGGAAACATAAAACTTAGTCTGGCTTAACCAAGCAGTACCATGTGCTTGGTTAAGAGGTAAGCATCATTGATTTAAGGAACTAGTTACTAGATTGGGGTGAGTGGAGAGCCTGCAGTTAATATGGGTTTAAAAGCATAAACAACCACAAACGGGTTTTCATACCCTTAGGAAAAAAAGGCAGTAGTGAGGCAAAAAACTGCGAGTCGATTTCCTAAATCCCTTCACTCACTCTCAGTAACAGTATTTCTAGGTAGACCCATAGTTTAGAAGCACCATATCAGCACTGCACGGTTTATATTTGGACTGTCATATGAAAGAGAAATAAACTACAATCTTATTTAATTTGCCAATATATTGGATCTTGTTATGCAGCTGACTCTACATGCTAACATAGGTTAAAACAATACATGGGGTAACAAGAAGATTTAAAGAAACTGTGGGAAAGGATAAAAAGACCACCTGTAATCCCACTTTTTGAATACAACTAAAAATTTGTATATTATCTTCTGTGCTTCATCCACATGCATGTTTTTTATGTAATTGTAATGCCTTTATGTACCATTTGGCATTCTGCTTCTTAATGATTTAATCTTATTTACATATTCTTCTTTTTGAAAAAAAGGAGGGGAGAGGAGCAGAAGAGGAGAGACTCTCAAGCAGACTCAAAGGTGACTGCAGAGCTCAACATGGGGCTCAGTCTGACAATTGGGACATCATGACCTGAGCCAAAAACCAACAGTCAATAGGATGCTTAACCAACCCAGGCACCCTGTCACATATTCTTCTATGTTTTATTATAGTTGTCAGTCATTTTCAGCAGCTTTATATAATTATAAAGTGTTGTTGTACTATAATTTATGAATCTACTCAAGGGGTAAATTTTAATTTATTTTTATTTTTTTTAAAGATTTTATACATTTATTCATGAGAGACACAGAGAGAGAGGCAGAGACACAGGCAGAGGGAGAAGCAGGCTCCATGCAGGGAGCCTGATGTGGGACTTGATCCTGGGACTCCGGGATCATGCCCTGAGCCAAAGGCAGATGCTCAACTGCTGAGCCACCCAGGCATCCCCAAGGGGTAAATTTTTAAAAATTAGGTTTACAAGGGTGCCTGGCTGGGTTGGTTACTCAGGTTTGTGAGTTCAAGCCCCAACTTGGGTGTGGAGCCTCCTTAAAAGTTTTTTTGAAAAAGGTTTATTAGTGATCTAGTTTTGATTTGTTGTTGTTGATTTTCTAATGAATCTGAGTGGGTCTATGAGTGCCTCTAAATGCTAGCATGTGTCTGAAATATATACTTGGCAGGAAATGAGTATAATAGACCATCGACTAATGTTAGCTGGCATCATTATTTTTGTTATTAGGCTTGGACTCCACTGTCTATCCCTAGAGATGGGAAAGTGGAGAACAAGATCTGGTTTGAAATAGCAGCTGGGGCAAGTTGGAGGACAATGATGCAAAAAACCTTAAATGAGCTGTAACAAATCAATTCTCTTGTACCATTTGTAAGACATCTAGTTTTGTGAGTTGTGCTTATTCTTCAGATATTCTGGACTGGAATGCCAACTCAGACTCTTCAGTTCTTCATCTTTAACTATGTCTTCTTTCCCTTTACTTTGACTGCTTTACCCCATCTTGTGCGGTGTCAGGGTCACTTGTGGGCTTAATGTTTTGGATGTTTTAATAGAACTGAATCACTAAGAAGAGTATTCCACTAAGAGGCTTTGAAATCTCTAATTCGGTATTGTTACAGCTAAAATTAATGTGGCATTGAGTGACGATGGTAGGGTTCTCATGTGAGTGGGTTCTGATGGTAATCAATTAATTTGGGTGTACTTCTAGTAAAAAGTATATTTTATAATTTTAAAATTTATTTTTATAAAAGTTAGATGTTAATTGTATATAGGTAATCTAATCACATTACTTCAAAGACCATAAAGTATAAAAAGTATGCAGCAGTATGTTTCCCCCAACATTGTCATCTCTCCAGTCCCCCACTCCTCCTTGAAATTAACCACTGTTTATAACTTCTTCCTTCCAGAGTTTTCTGATTTTATATAAGCAAATATAAATGTAGGTTCTATTTTCCCTCTTTTTTTACATTCTTCTGTATCTTAAGAAGCATCCTTAGAAGAAATTGATTTTCAGTACATTTTCAAGACCTAAAATTTGATAGTAATTTCTGGTAATATTATAGGTGTGATTAAATTTCAAGGGCATATTCAGAGCCTAGAACTTATATATATTTTTTAAATTCACTGAAGTGTGCCTGGGTGGCTCAATCGGTTAAGTGTCTGCCTTCAGCCCAGGTCATGATCCCATGATCCTGGGATCGAGTGGCATCAAGCTCCCTGCTCAGTGGGGAGTCTGCTTCTCTGTCTCCTTCTGTCCTTCCCCCAGCTTGTGCTCTCTTTTTCTCTCAAATAAATAAATAGAATCTTCAAAAGAGAAAAAAATTCACTGAAATAACACTAAGTAAATTTCATGTAATGTAATTTATGCTGCTAAAAACAAAAGAACATGGTCAGGATACAGCTGGAAAATGCATCAGATTTCAAAGTCCAGGTTTTCACAGCTGTGCAGCACTTACAGCCCAAGTGTTTATGTCACTAAGACAATATTGTTGCTGTGTATCCTATAAAAGATGTCACATTTCAGGTTTGCACTTTGCCATTTTTGGTCTGGGATCAACAAGATCTAAAATCATTTATTTTAAGAGCATAGAGGGCTGATTATACGATACTCTTGGAGGTAACAGAAACTCCAAATCAAAGTGGCTTGAGTGATAAATTTCTTGGTTCACATGAACCTGAAGTCCAGTGATAGATTAGGCTTCTGGACTGATTGATATAGTAGTTCAACTCACCAAGGACCTGTCTTCTGTCTTTGCTCTCTGCTATCAATGGTGTCTATTTTATTTTCAGGCTAATTTTTCTCATACCTATACTTACAAGGAGGAATTTAGATTATTTATTCTCTCAAAATGGAGTGGTGTAGAGTTGGGAGAAACAAGCAAGGGATGCTGAACATCAAGGAATTCTGGGGAACTACCCCTCGGTTGAAACTCAGGAATGAACTACCATGAGAGTGCTCAGTGAGTTTCACAATGAATGGAAAAAGAGCATGTGGGCAAGTATGCTTGTTTAGAGACTACAGTATATCTTGTTCAAGGTCAGCTGTTCTCAACTGAGGATGTACACTGGAATCACTGTGGAGACCAAAATTGAAGATACTGATGCCCAAGTCCAGTTGCCAGAGATTCTGATTCATTTGTCCAGGGCTGGATCTCAGATTTTAGCATTTTAAAAATGTTATTCAGGGGATTCTACTGAGCAGCCAGGACTGAGAACCATCTTCTAAGAATGAGAGAAGACTAGTGTTCTTAGGAAGAATAAAACAGAGAGGTCAAACATTGTGTTAAGTTTTATTTTATTTTATTTATTTTTCATAGGTGTTAAGTCTTATTTTAATTCCTAATGCAATAATATTGGCAGACTATAAAACTGGTTGTCAAGTATCCCACATTTATTAAGCAATTAACATAAAGCTAACAGTCCATTATTCTCATTATTCTAATGAAAATAAAGGCAAAATCAAGCAATATAACAAAATAACAAAAATAAGTTAGAAACACCACATTACCCTCCTTTCTTTACTAATTAATAGCACATATGCTAGTTCCCCCAACTCTTGAGTCCACTCCTTCCCTTTTAATTCCATTGCTCTTACCTGAAATCACATCACAATTTTTTACTTGTCTCACTGTGCAATCTCCTCATTGGATTTGGTATTTCTTTCTTCCACTTGTTCTTTCACAAAGCTTCCAGGTCAACTATTTTTTAAAAAAATTTATTCATGAGAGACACACACAGAGAGAGAAAGAGAGAGAGAGAGAGAGAGGCAGAGACACAGGCAGAGGGAGAAGCAGGCTCCATGTGGGAGCCCGACCCAGGACTCGATCCTGGGTCTCCAGGATCAGGCCCTGGGCTGAAGGCGGTGCTAAACCGCTGAGCCACCCGGGCTGCCCCATAGGTCAATTATTAATAAAGCTATTATCATATCAATCATATTATCCCTCTGCTGGAAAAAAAATCTCAAATTCTTTAGCCTCGCCTCTATGGTATGATCCAAATCTACACTTTTGGTCTTATCTCACACTTTCCCCTTTCATTTACTCCATGCTTTAGTCAATTTGAATTAGTCACTATATCATAAACACACTCTATTTACCCACTCTGCCTATAGCACTCTGTTTAGACTTATCTTTTCCATTTAATACTGTCTAGTAACTAAATTGAAAGAAATATTTTCTTTCTCAAAGGTCCATCACAGTTTAACTCACTTTATCTTATGGCATGTATCTTGTTCTACTGTGCAAGATAGTGATGTGTGTATCTGATTTACAGACTGACATCTTTGTGTCCTCTTTGCTTATATTTGAATGGATGAATGAGCTTACCAGTTTCTTCTCTTTAGGAACTTTAGACTAATTCTGCATGTTTCTATCATTCCAGACCATTTGAATGAGTTTAATAGGAGAGACTGGTGATAAAAATGTCTCATGTCTCAGCTGGCAGCTTGGTAATGTTTACTATTTTCTGACTAGCTCTATAGATACTATATTTTTTAAAGTTTTTATTTACTTATTAAGTAATCTCTATACTCAAATGAGGCTTGAACTTACAATATCCATTTCAAGGGTTGTAATCTCTTCTGATTGAGCCAGCCAGGTGCCCCCTCTATATTTATTATATTTTGAATGCCTGTTGTGTGTGTGCCATATATATATTTATATATATTTTATATATACATATATATGTATATATATTTTATATATATATAAAACCTATAATTCCTATAACTATGATCGGATTCTCATCTTTCCAATGAGTAAACTGGTACTCAGAGTAAGTAACTTGCCCAGTTCTGGTATAAATTGTCAGAGCTGAAATTCCAAACTTGCTTTGTTTCTCTCCAGTATTGTACAGGACAGGTTTAAAGCTGAAAACGAGATGGTGGCTAGGTATTAGGTTTCCCAGCACATCCAGAAAAGGTCAGGTTCCCACCTGCTAATTCACACATCTAGTCTATTCTGACTCTATTCCCAGGTCTACTAGGAAAGCTACTTCTTATCCAAATGCACAACCAAGCAAAGAAAAGCCAAAGCTGCATTAGATACCTTGAATCTAGCCCAATCCAATCCTGCAGAAACCATTAAGATTTAATAACAGGGACTGAGAGGCATCAAAAGGAGAGAGTACAGAGCTGTTCAAGATGAAATTTCATGGGGTAAACAAAATTGGTATGAAAGCTCAGCCTATGCATTCAGGCTCCCTGTTGCTTTTTACATATTCATAGGACATAAAGGTTGTGTCGGCATGACTCAAACTTTCAGTTTCAAAGTGAATTTGGATTTGTTACCTATTCCCAAAATAATCAAATTTGTTTTTAGTTTTCAAGATGTTTACTTAACATTTTCACTTCTCATCCAGAGACAACCTTCAGGAAATTATGAACATCAATTGAAAAAACACAATTCTAGGTACGCCTGGGTGGCTCAGCGGTTGAGCGCCTCCCTTTGGCCCAAGGCATGATCCTCGGATCCCAGGATGGAGTCCCACATTGGGCTTCATGCATGGAGCCTGCTTCTCTCTCTGCCTGTGTCTCTGCCTCTCTCTCTCTGTCTCTCATGAATAAATAAATAAAATGTTAAAAAATAAACACAATTCTAGTCCTATATATTTAGGTCTAGAGAATTAAATTTAATAGGAATTTGACAACCCAGTTTTAAATTGTTCCTAGAATAGGGTTGTTATTTAGTTCAACAGAGAGGCGGACATCCATTTTTCTTACTCAAAGGTGCCCCACAACTACAGATTCCTATCCTAAGTCATTCATGTTGTGGTCAAGTGTGAACCCAAGAGGTCACAGCAGCAGGCAAAGAGACTCTTTTTTAAACATCTGAGTGAGAACTATCACACTGGTTTGATTTGACAGCCTAAGGGACATTGGCAGAGATAGTTTTGGCCATCAGATTTTTTTGTAGACAGCTCTAACTTTAATCCTCACATAAGCTTCATCTACTTTCTGGATGCTCTATAGAGAGACAGCTGAGGTCAAGACCAAGCCTTCCATGGGGTGCCTGGGTGGCTCAGTCAGTTAAGTATCTGCCTTCGGCTTGGGTCATGATCTTGGGGTCCTGGTATCGAGCCTCCCATCAGGCTCCCTGCTCATTGGGGAGTCTACTTCTCCTTTTCTCTCTGCCCCTCTCCGCTGCTCCTGCTTTCTCTCTCTCAGATAAAGAAAATTCCTAAAAAAAAGAAAGAAAAGAAAAGAAAAGGAGAGAAGAGAAGAGAAGAGAAGAAAAGAAAAAAGAAGAAAGACTAAGCCTTTCAGAGTCAGAACCACTATATACCAGAGATGCTTTTTTTGTCTCTCAAGTAATAATGCACAACTAGACACAGTGGCTTCCCAGGTACCACAGAGATTTTATGATGAGATGTGAAACTAAAGATAAAGCATTTCCAAGAATCTCTAAAATGTAGGAACTGCACTGTTTGCAGTGTGCTGTGCCATTTACTAGTGGACACCTATATTAGTCTCCATAACTGTTGGCTAATGAGTTCCAATTGACATATATAGAAACAATATCAAATTGGTCATAAATGTGACTTCTACTCTACGTCAGAGAAAAAATTAGGTGACCAGAATAGTAGGCTGATATTTGACGCTTACCAGGTTCTTAATATTTACATCTTTTCTAAGAGTTTTCTGTAGGTCTTACTTTTGTCTTTCTCAGTTAGCCTGAGAGTATAGGTCAGTAGCTAGATAATGTTACTACAAGGTAGGAAATTAAAGTTCAATTCCTAGCACATCATGGAGTTACTGTTGAGCAACTTAAAGTCTCCTGATTTTTCTCTTTTGATTTATAAGATTGGGAGATTAATATTTTTAACTCATAGGAAAGCTATGAAACTAAATTAAATTAATAACCAATAAATATGGAAAGGCTCTAAGCAAATGAGTAACAAGTTATTAAGTGCATTTATATATGGACATGTTTCAAGAATAGTGGAATGTAAATAAGTACAAACCTTTTAGAAGGCATTTTGGAAATATCTATTAAAATTCAGAGTAATAATATTGGGGAAGAGAAAAGGTACTTTTACTTTCTTTTTAACTTTATTACCAGTTTGATTTGTTTCTTTGCATGAGATTGTGTTACATTATCACTTTTAATTAATTAAAGACTACTGTGCAGTTTTGAATTTAGAAATGCTCTAAAGGGAAGTGAATCATTAATATTTGTTTTTATTCCTTAGAGGAAATGAAAACCAATTGGTTAGAGAGTTCAGGTTTGATTTTTATTTTAGAATGGTGACATATTAATGGCTGAGTGTGCCATGGTGACAGCTTCATCATAGGCCATCATATGCTGTATTCTGAGCATAGGACATAGTAGCTCAAGTAAAAATGCTTCTGGCCAGCCTCAAAGCACTTTCAAGAAACCCTCTTTCCATCTCAAATTTCTTTAAATTGTACTGTAACTGCTAATGTCAGGGATAGCAGCAAGAAGAACAGAGCAAAACCTGCCTCCAAATCTTCATCAATGAGTTGGTAAGGAACCTTCCTCAAGTTTTTATTGTTTTAGGAAGTGCTGGAAAATCTTGGGGGAAGAGAAAAGAAAAAAGAAATAATTGAATCCAACCTAAGAAAGGAGCAGCCTTGCAATATGGCAATAATAAACTGCTTTAGGTCTCTGCTTTAATTTTGTTCTCTGAAAATACTTTATGCTGGAAAATTCTGCTTTGGGTTTACTGAAGGCTTAAATTATCCTGTGTCAGTGAGTGCTGAATTAGTTTTTCATATAAAAAGCTTTATAACTCTTTTTTCTATTTTATTTATTTATTTTTAAATACTTTATTTATTTATTCATAGAGACACAGCTAGAGAGAAAGAGGCAGAGACACAGGCAGATGGAGAAGCAGGCACCATGCAGGGAGCCTGATGTGGGACTCGATCCCGGGTCCCCAGGATCACACCCCGGGCTGCAGGCAGCGCTAAACCGCTGCGCCACCAGGGCTGCCTTTTTTCTTTTTTCTATTTTAAAGCAAGGTATTTTTACAAACATTCTAAGTTATTTATTTTGCATAGTAATGTTCAAAACGCAAAATTAGGTTGTATTGACAATATGTGAAAGTTCAATTTCAGTTAAATTTATAATCAATAATATACTTTCTTTGGTAAGGTAGTTGATTAGCTAATGCTCTGCTTTTAGCTAACAGGCAGTAGATTCTATAGTTAAGCCCATGAGAATGTATTAATGACAATCACTATTTCATTTTTAAAATATTGCAAACCCATTTCTGGCATATATGAAATAAAGTAGATGTAGATTAAAAATATATAAGTATATATTATATATAATAACAAAGATATATACATTATATATAAATATATATATAAAATATAAAAATATTTAAAATTTCCCATTCTAGATTTTTAAATTCTTGCCAAACTCTGGCATAGATTATGTCTTGCTGTTATTCAGCAAGAAGAAAACACATTCAACATTCATGGGAGACTGCTAGTCATTTCCTAGTATCTGTTTTCCTCTTCTAGACTAACAGTTTTTACCTGAGCATGGGACCACCCCCAAATAAATACTTCCCAGACCCCTTTGACCTCGTGTTGCCATGTAACTTAAGTTCTGGCCAATAAGAGTGGAACTGTCCTGTGTCAGCTTGAGCACCATACCACCTGGACTGTCTGGCTAGACTTTAAAATGACAGAAAGATAAACATTTGTTCTGATTATGCCAGTGTACTTGGGGCTTTCTGTCATTCCCAGTCAAATCTAACTCTAAAGAATATACCAGCTTTCAGGTTCACTGAGTACACATTGGGAGCAAACCACTACCTATTTAAAATACAATGAAAAAGACACGATTGTCTTTGTTTGTTGTGGATAACATAGATAAAAAGGCAAAACAAACAAAAATAGACATCATAGTGGAGAATATTTTCTACAAGTCAGTTGAAATGTAAAGTGAGGCCAAAGTTCTTATCCCATTTGTATCACTAATTTCTACTTATTGTGTAATGAAATAAACTAAATATATAAATCATAATACATAGAAATTAGCACGTTATTTATTCTCCAGAGTGTGTGAAGTCATTTCATTCTGTGATGTCATAAGAGCACATTTACTTTTATTTATATAGATATAAAAATATCCCCATTCCAGATTATTAAAGTCAAATTGAATGCTAGCTGAAAGCTAGCTAAAGATATTGCTACTAATCTTTATTAAACATTAAAAAAATCAAATCTGAAATTCCTCCTCTTTCCTACCCCCAGCACACCATCCCCTGCCTCACTACACACACACACACACACATGCACGCACACACACTCAATAGATGATCATGCGTTTTCTCAGAGAAAATAGAAGCCTTCAGATGGAATGTTCCTCAATTTTCTAATACCAGATTTCCAAACTCACCTGTGTCTATCATCCTGGCTTCTTTTCCTCCTGTTACAATAGAAGAGATGTGTCTTTTCCTATCCAAGCTTCTCCGCCTGTTTTGAGTCCCAACACCTCCTGCCTTCTCAGGAAACATATGCTATAGATTATCACTTCTCTCTCCTGTATCTTAAATATTTTAAATGTCTTCTCAACTAGATTATTACCATCTGCTTATAAACAAGCTTGTTTCAACCACTAAATGAAAGTTTCCTGGCAAAGGCTCTCTTCTTCCTAGTGTTTAGGTGAACACTGTCAATGCTTGCCTCTGTGATTCTCTTTTCTATACTTTTATAGTTGACCACAAGGTTGAAAGGTAGGTCTCCATATTTAATCAGGTTACAGCCAAGTCTTCCGGACTGAGGAGACATTCTGTTTCTTTTAAGTGGTTGCAAATATCTGCTCCTACCCCTTTCATGTGCTAATTTTCTGGTTTAATTCTCAGAGGGCAATCTACTTTCCCAGTTTCCTTATTCCTAGAGTACCTCACCATGGCTACCAAATATACAGTGCTAGTTTTCGCAGTATTTTTCTAAGTAAAAGAATTCCTCAAAACTAGTATACATGCTTTCACTACACATCTAATAGTAGATTTTGATCTTATGGTTTTCAAATTTCATATATAAAACTAAGAAGGGTGGGACGCCTGGTGTCTCAGCGGTGTGATCCTGGAGTCCCAAGATTGAGTCCCACATCCGGCTTCCTGCATGGAGCCTGCTTCTCCCCCTGCCTATGTCTCTGCCTCTCTCCTTCTCTCTGTCTCTCATGAATAATAATAATAAAAATCTTAAAAAAAAATTGAGAAGAGCAATATTAATCGAATAGTTCCAATGGAAAGAAATGAATTTACTTCTAACAGACTTTATTGAAATAATTGGAATTTACATCAAAAGTTTATCAAGATTTCCTATTTTACAAATCAGCATTTAGCTACTTACATGGAACCCACTGCCACAGAAGTTAACAATATGGGGCTCCTGGCTGACTTGGTAGAGCATGCGGCTCTTGATCTTGGGGTTGCAGGTTCAAGCCTCACACTGGGTGTAGAGGTTGCCTAAAAATAAAATCTTTAAGGACGCCTGGGTGGCTCTGCAGTCGAACGTCTACCTTCAGCCCAGGGCATGATCCTGGAGACCTGGAGTCCCACGTCAGGCTCCCTGCATAGAGCCTGCTTCTCCCTCTGCCTGTGTCTCTGCCTCTCTCCCTGTGTCTCTCATGAATAAATAAATCTTAAAAAAAAAAAAAGCAATGAGAAAAAAAGATACACTTCTGATTTAAGCTGATCAGATTATTTATGCATTTTAGGAGCACACTTTCATTTACATGTCCCCAAATACCAACAATGAACCTAGGCATTAGGAATGGCTGTCTCATCTGAATTTTATGATGGCTTTCTGATTTGTTGCTATTTAAAGCAATCACATAAGGACAGCAAATCCCAAAAACATCAAAAAACGTAGTACTCAAAAATTCCAGTGTTAATTTCCTTCAGATGAACCTTCACGAGTAGGAATAATAAAAGATGGTCCTATGAACATGTGATGAGTTAGTAAAGGTCACTATGATTAAACTGGATGGTTTTCATTTAACCCACATAGTAAGTCTTAAGTGGCATTTTTTCGGAGAATCAGCACTGCACAGGTACTGCATTCAAAGGCTTTCGTCATCAAAAATAAACTACTGAAAATAATTTTCAATGAGAGTTCACTCTAAAAAAAGCTAAGCCTTTTCAAAGACTGAGGCTTGGGTTGCTTTTATGCATTTTATAGAACCACAACATAATTTTAAAAGTCCCAAACAAGCACCATGCAATTCAGGTTTTAAAATTATATATTTATACTTGGAACGTTTCTTAATTCCACCTGTGGAAATTTTGTTCTAAGCCTAAATAAGAAAAAATGAAGCCATTTTGGCAATCAGGAAGGACTTCAGAGATTTCTAGATGATTAAGTAATGAAATGGTGTCCTGTGACCTCAGAGTCTCATTAAGGGGATGAATATGAGAACTACCCTGGAACAGGTTTATTAGTGAGTGGATGGTAAAAACAAACTGGAAGGCAGACTGGCATGAGTTTGGAAATGGAAAGAAACTCAGGGAAGTTCTTCAGGGCTGGACTAACACAGTTACTGCCTTTGTAAACATGATGCTGTCAAACTACATGCATTATTCAAATATTAGGGATGATGGTCTCAGTAGTTTTTGTCAGGAAATGTGTTTGATGTATGAAGAAAAACTAACAGTTATTTACATTAAGGAAACTAATGTCATAAATATTAATATTTTCTACAAATAGTCCTATTAACTAAAATCATATTTAGTTAGTATGATCACATATGTTGGTTATATTGATTATTTAGAAATCTGTTACTCGGTTTATAGATTTTATAGCTGTGTATATTAGTTTCTGATTGCTGCTGTAACAAATTATTACAAATTAAGGGGCATAAAAGAATACAAATATATCATCTGGAAGTCAGAAGTTGGAAATGGCATTTATTGGGCTCCAGTCAAGGTGTCAGCAGAGCTTCATTCCTTCTGGAGGCTCCAGGGAAGAATCCTTTCCCCTGCTTTCTCTAATTTCTAGAGGCTACCTGCATTCCATGGCCAGTGACCCCTTCCTCTATCTTCAAAGTCAGCAGCACAGCATCTTTATATCTCTCTATGCTTCTGTTGTCACATCTCTTTTACTCTGACCCTCCTGCTTCCCTTGTATAGAGGTTCTTGATACTACATGGGGCCCACATGAGTAATCCAGGATACTCTCCCTATTTTAAGATCCTCACCTTGAACACCTCTACAAAGTCCCTTTTGCCATGTAATATTAAATATTCATAGGTTCTGGGATTAGGATGGGAACACACCTGGGCAGCCCAGGCGGCTCAGTGGTTTAGCGCTGCCTTCAGCCCAGGGTGTGGTCCTGGAGACCTTGGATTGAGTCCCACATCAGGCTCCCTGCATGGAATGAAGCCTGCTTCTCCCTCTGCCTGTGTCTGTGCCTCCCCTCCCCCGTGTCTCTCATGAATAAATTAAATCTTTAAAAAAAAAAAAAAGGCTGGGGACACCTTTGGGTGAGGGTTATTATTCTATCTACAGCAGTGTGGTAGACTGGAATATTATTCCGACTTTTCATTCTCTACAGAAGGACATTATATATCTGTATTCTTTGCAGTAATTTTGCAGTGTCTGTGGGTAAGGGGTATTTCCCCACTGGTTGGCTCCAACTTGCTTTGGCCAATGAGATTTTAGCAGTTGTGATGCAATCAAAGGCTTGAAAAGTGCTTATGTGACTAAGCATGCTTTCTTGCACCTCTATCATTGCCATGAGAACATGCCCAAGGCAAGCAAGTCATGTGAAGTAAGACTGAATTGCCCTAGCTGAGCCCAGCTTGGATTAGTTAATCTTCAGCTGACCATATGCCACTCCAAAGATCTTGGAAAATAAATTACTGTCGTTTTAATTCAGTGAATTTTGAGATAGTTATACCTCATTTTTGTGGCAATAGCCACCTGAAACAGTAGAGTTCTTAGATATTCCTCTTTTGTGATTTTAGTTTTCACTTATGGTTATTTTACTGCTAGATAGCATTTATTCACCATACGTTCAGTAATTATTTAACTCCTAGGTGCCAGGTATTATGCAAAGTTCTGGGCAGACAGTTGGAAGTTAACCCTCTGTGCTCCATTCATGTGGAGCGCACAGACATTCTTTAAGGAGAGGAAGGGCAGAAGTAAGAGATGAAATATAGGCTAAAATGACCGAAAATTTCAAAGTAACTGAAAGTTCAAATTATGAAAAATGGTTTTCAAATATTTTCAATTGAGAGGGGAATAAAAAACCCAAAGTAAAAACCACCACAACAAAAAAGTGAACCACAGGGGCACCTGGGTGGCTCAGTCGGTTAGATGTCCAACTCTTGGTTTCCGCTTAGGTCATGTTCTTAAGGTCGTGGGATCCAGCACTGCAGCTCTGTACTAATTGGGTTGCCTGCCTGAGTGTCTCTCCCTCTGCCCCTCCCCCACTTGCACTCACTCTCTCTCTCAAATAAATAAACCAATCTTAAAAAAAGTAATGAACCACAAATATTTGATAGATCAAGTTTATTTCAAGTGGGGAAATAAAATGAAATAACTTTAATATGAGAGCTAGAATTCTTATTTAAATCTTGAAGAGTAAGGAAGGCATCAGCACAGAATCTAAGATATTACTGTGGCCCGTTGCTTTTTCTGGTGCACCTAGATCATTAAAAAGTACATGCGTCAATGTGTTAATAAACACATTGTGGTAAACATTGTGTATTATACACGTATATCAAATCATCACATTGTACACCTTAAACCTACACCCTGCACCATGTTACATGTCAATTGTATCTCAATAAAGCTGGAAAAATTAAAAGTAATGATAATAACAATAAGAAAGCACATACCTTACCTACTTGTATGAGGATGAGGAGAAATGTGCTTAAATTGTTTTGTCACTGCACTTAAGGTTGTTTATATTCAAGTGGACTTGCCCAGTAGTTTTTTTTCAATCAAAGCTGAGATACATGAGAAAAGGACAAAAATTAAATGGGGTGGGGTGGGAAAGGGATAGCAGAATTAGAGATTAATAATATACAAAGGAAATTATAGGCAAATATAATAAAGCAGTGCCTAAAGTCCTGTAATTTTTTTTTCCCTTTCTGTTTGCTTAGTAGTGGGACACTATGGAAAAAAGGGGGGAATTTGGCTGAGACTTTTAAATTTTATTTAAATTTGCTCTTATTGGTCTTAGAGTAGTCATTTGTAAAACACTACTGTTTAATATTGACAACTTTGAAAGTCACCAAAAAAATTAAATGGCAATTTAATGTTAACAGCTGCTTATGGTTATCAAATCCATCAAAGCCCTTCATGAATATATTAAGCACAAACTCACTGAATTACTGTTGCTGAAGACAGCTTGGTATTTTAAAATTGCCAAGTGAGAATAGATGTACTCTAATAAGAAGAAGGACTCTGATCACAATTTACTGTTTTGTCTTTGTATATAGAAAGAAATCTAGGCCTGTTTCCAATTATTTAATGTTCTAAAAATCTCTGCCAACTTAGCTGTAAAATGATTCTAGCAGTGTATTAGAAAATTGTTTCCTCAAAATTTGTGGTTTTTTAAAAATTTGTGGTTTTTAAAAATAGCTATAACAAAACAAAAACAAGATAAAACTCCTGTAACAAAAATAATTAACAAAAATAATTAAAATTGAAGTAGTTCATATTGAGCCAATTAAGACTCAGACCAAATGTGAGTCTTCCAAAGTTTAATTAATAAGGCAGTCATGCTCTTCAGTTTCATTCTTCTAGAAGACTATCTTCTCCTTAAATGTTGGTAAAGATGCTGGGGGGACTGACTATCCTAAAGAGCAGGGCACAGCATAAAATATACCCATGAAGACCTTGCTTGCTTTACACAACTAGTCCTGAAATAATTCCTTGGAAGGTTTATGCAGTCTGCCTTCTCTCAGGATGTTTTAAATTCCAAAACACTGTTTCAGTTATCTTTCATCCAAAGCCACAGGGTGCTTAATCCAGGTATTAGAAAACTGAGGTGCACAGGGCGATAGCTATGCATCCACTCTCTAAAGTCTCTGATAGAACATCAGAGAGGGAGTTCAGGGTCATCCTAGAGAGTGGGGTGGACTGGAAAGGCTTAAATTATACTGAATACTTTTAAAAAGTAATCTAAACACCTGATGTGGGGCTCAAATTCATGATCCCGAGATCAAGAGTTGCACGATCTACTGACTGAGCCAGACAGGCAACCCTGGAAAAGCTTAAGTTATACCAGTGACCTTGCACATTATCTCTTAGTTTAAGCTCAAGGATAATTGTCTAAGTCTCTTCTGAGACAGAGTAAAATGGAATCCTTAAGGTCACTCAAGTGGGACTCTAAAGTAGAAAGTAAAGATTTTGAGAAGAATTAAGGGGGAAAATCTAAAGTTCTTGTCTTTTAATGCATCTACTCACAGTTCAAGGTAACCTCTCCAAACTACAGAGGAGTAAAAACAGTTTACATGGAGAGGAGGGGGAGGGGTCTGCATTCAAATTTATATAGTGTAAAGAATAAGCATTTTCTTGGCATGTTTTTAGTGTACGTACTCTGAGGACCAAGCCTGATTAGTAGAAGGCAACACAAGGATATCAGTCCATCCCTTCTCTGGAGATTCACTTCGAATAGAACACTGGACTCTAAATCAAGACTGTGGAGAGTCAGACAGAGTCATAGTCCAAGAGGGCTAAAAGTAATCAAAACAAATATGTCCCTTTACTGAAAGCAGGCATGCTAAAAGACTTGGTTTCAGAATCCAGGCAGGATGGGACACCTGGGTAGCTTAGTGGTTGAGCATCTGTTTTGGGCTCAGGGGAAGATCCTGGGCCTGAGGATCAAGTCCTACATTGGGCTCCCTGCGAGGAGCCTGCTTCTCCCTCTGCCTATGTCTCTGCCTCTCTGTGTCTCATGAATAAATAAAATCTTTAAACAACATCATCAACAACAACAACAACAACAAAGAATCCAGGCAGGAGAAACTTAGTTGCTAGAACTAGGATATAAGGCCAGAGCCAGATTACCATGAGAGTTGACCTTACAGTGGTGAGGTCTCCAGCACTGAGTCCAGATAGGGGAAATTCACTTCAGTTAAAGGGGGAAGAGGGATGTAACCTGGGGAGAGAACCAGGTAGCCCCTGGCAAGTCTGGAATGGAATGGACATTCTCTTACCTTATTCCTAATTTGTGGAATCCTAAAGACAGATAATATTTTATTAAGAACTCAAACCTGGTCTATATTAAGTTGCTTATTATTCTTCTATTAAAATGATTGGCCAGGGCAGCAAAGGGCCTAAGCACATGTTTGTGTATATGCAAATAAAATGGAGAGCAAAAGAGAATGAATGTGTTTCCTTATTTTGTTAATAAATGATATTAACAGGATTAATAATAACTATGCCCTAAAAACTGAAAAGACAAGTTAGTGAGCTCCATCTATCAGAATCTGTTGGTTTTGGTGGGATTGTGTCATATCTTTTAAGGCTAATTCCAGTGAGAATATAATTTTTTCTAGCTGGCACCACACAATGATAAACTCATACTTACCAGCCCTAGATGATTCAAATGAAGAGAGGGATAAGGATTTAGAAAATAAAATAAAAACAAACATTCATTTCTGAAAATTCTTAAAGGAGCCCTTACGGGATGACTTGAAAGACATTAAGAGGTTTAAAAAGTTTTTTTTTTTTTTTAAGATTTTATTTATTTATTTATTTATTTATTTATTTATTTATTTATGAGAGAGAGAGAGAGAAAGAGAGGCAGAGACACAACACAGGCAAAGGGACAAGCAGGCTCCTGACGTGGGACTTGATCCCAGGACTCCAGGAGCATGCCCTGGGCCTAAGGCAGGCACTAAACCTGAGCCACCCAGGTGTCCCTAGGTTTAAGAAGTTTTTAAAAAGTATTAGGTTGCAAAATAATGCAAGATTTCAATTGCTTCTTTTGTCTAATCCACTCTTTACACTGTTAATAAATAGTACAAATGTGTGATTTGGTGGCTTTGCAATCTGTCAACTTACTTTTCCTGGAATTCCCTTTTTTTCTTTTTCTTTTTTTGTCTGTTTCTGGCTGGGGTGGTCCATAAAAGAGATTCTTGTAGGAGATTTACAGAAGTGGCACAGTAGTCACTTTGTGGCTCATATATGTTGTTGCTTATCTGCTGGTTCACCTCATTAGTATGTGGCAGCTGCCAGGCCGGACAGCCAGACAGCCAGAACAGGGCAACTATTCTGTCTTCTGCTGGATCCTTCCTTAAGTTCTGATTCCTGGGTCAAATGGTGTTTAACTCTATAATGAAGGACCCTGACTTCCCCAGGACATCCATACCATCAGAATTAGCTTTGGTTTCAGGCAGTCCTCATGAACATGGCTTGTGCTTCTCATGAATCTCCTCTATCTTCCCTTCCTGACTCTCTGCCTTGTGGACATTAAGTTCCAGCAACAGATGCAAAGGTAACCATCTTAGAGAGACAGTTTCACCACATTCCACAATTATGGAGGGCTAAATATCTGTAACAAATTTTATTTCTTTTTTTTACAGATTTTGAGAGAGAGAGAGAGAGAGAGAGAGAGAGAGAGAATGAATGAGCAGGGAGGAGGGGCAGAAGCAGAAGCTCTGCCCTGCTTATGTTCTCACTCTGCTGAACAGGGCGTCTGATGCAAGGTTCAATCCCAAGACCCTGAGATCATGACCTGAGCCAAAGGCAGCCACTTTAACCAAGTGAGCCACCCAGGCCCCCCTGTAACAAATTTCTTTATATTATATATCTCCATCACTATATCCATTCTGGTAGTTTTGCTTCTCTGACTGAACCCTGACAGAGACTGAGATAGTGAGAGTACACAATGAAAAGAGGTCTTTGACCCCCAAAAGACCACTGACAGAAAGCAGGTGGAGCAAAACTCTGCAACTGAAAGTGTGGGTTATTTTTTACAGACAAGGAAAGATGACTGATTCAGGAGATAAAACCAAGATCCGTGGAGAAGTTATCAGGTGGGAATAGAACTGCTTTTAATCAAAGAACTTTCCACATTTTCCTGAGTTTCAAAACTGCTATGAACCATTGATCTCTGTATACTTCTTATTGTCCCTAACCCTTCTGAATAAGAATGTCTACAGTGGTTACCTTATGTCTGTCCTACTGTTGCATGTTACATGGAGAGCAGATAACTTGCCTTTTACTTCATAGGTCTATAAATTGAGATAACTGTACTCAAGGAGCTGTATTTAAGGAACATCATCCATACCTGGACTTGATTCAGATAATGAGATGCTGGATTTTGAGCTGATGCTATAATGGGATGAGACTTTATATGTGGCTTTGGGAGGGGATGGGTATATTTTGCACAGGAGAGACAAGTGAATGACTGGGGGCCAGAGGGCTGACTATGGTAGCCAGTTCCCAATATGGGCCCAATGATTCTGCTCTCCTGGTATTCACAGCCTTGTATAGTCCTTTCCTTCCATATACCAGGCGTGGTCTGTGTGACCAATACAAGGTAGCAGCAGCAATGTGATATGATACTGCTTCTGAGATTAAGTGATAAAGGCATTGCAGGTTCTGTCTTAATTGGGCTATCTCTTGGATCACTTGCTCTAGGGAAAGCCAGTTACCATGTTGAAAGGACATTCAAGCAGTCCTGTGGAGAAGTCTATGTAGTGGGGAACTGAGGTCTTTTGCTAACAGCCAAAGAGGAATGAAGGACTGTAACCAACAGTCCTGTGGGTCAATTTTTTTCAAAGCTAATGCTTTAGCTATGGTCAAGTCTTCAGATGACTGCAAGCCAGCCCTCAGCTTGAATATAACCTCATGAGAGACTGAACCGGGGCCATCCAGCTAAACTGCTCATGGATTCCTGACCATTAGAAACTATGTGAGACATTATGTGTTTAAAGCTAAGTTTTGCTATTTGGCAACAAATAACTACACAATGCCTAAGTATAAAATATAATCTTTCTCTCACATGCCTATGAATGCCAAACTAAAGGAAGATAAGCGGGGCAGAGAAAAAGAAGCAAATTGTGTTTTAGTTCATTGTTTTTCTTCAATGCTCATTTAGATTCTTTTAACCCTAGGCCCATGGGCAAATACTTATTCAGCGAAACCGAATTTGAAAAATGTACGGAAAGGGGTTAGCTTCAGTTATAGGGATATATATCTCTATATATCTCTATACATCTTCTTTGAATTGAAGGATCTACTTTTAAGAAGACAAATCATGAGATTTTTTTTCTCAGAGTCTAGGTCTCCTCTTTGTAGAATGGTAGGGAAGCTGTTATTCCTCTTACAGGTTGAGATTTAAAATTTCGTTTATTTTTCTTTTTTACCTAATATGACTAGTTTAAAGAATGTAAAGTATGATGTGATTTCCTTCTCAGTTTTTGTTATGGAAACATTTGGAAACAAGAGAAATAAGAATATATTTCTTCTAGCCTCTCTTTATTTCTCTTTCTGTCTTATAATCAATTTCAGTAACTTTAACAATAAACAGTAAAAATGATAGAGTATACAAAGCATTGCCCAAGTGAATCCATCACAGACCTGTATCTGAGAATGGTTTCCTAAGTAGGGGAAATGTGTTTCATACAAAAAGTCCATTTTCTGTTATTGCCTTTTTTATTTGGACTACTGGATGCTATATATTTTAAGGCAATCTTAATAGTTTCCTGTCTCTCACTAACAAGAATGACTTGTCATAATGAGCAGTGTAGACACTGTCCATTTGATCCACTCCAGAAAACTGTCTACTTGATACAAGAGTAAATCACTTCAATTCCTTTGTGGAATGAGTGGAGTATAAATAAATAAATGAGACACAAGAATAAAGAAAAAATGTGGTCAGTCTATCAGAAGGAAACAAAGGATAGGAACATTTGGAGGCCTGGTTTAATAAAAAATGTGACAAGACAAAGAATTATTTGTGATAACTGTAAAGGAAGGAAGAATCCTCAATAATATAAAACGTCCATGAAATAGTTTCTTCCTTCTTTAGGGAGGAAGATAATTTTGTAGTTTAAGAATAATAATTCTCAGCTCTTTGAAGTTGGACCTATGTTGTAAAATGACTATTTACTTTTACCTCTACCATACGGAATTCTAATTTTCAGCGCTTTTTCTATAATTCATCACATTTCTAAATCTGAGTAGGAATTTCAGACTCCATTTTAGGGAATGGGTTTATTTTTGGGGTGTCTTTTTTGTAGTTATTTTGTATGTTTTACTTTTATTATAAAGATTTTATCTTTTTTTTTTAAATTTTATTTTTAGTTTATTTGTGTGATCTCTACGCCCAAAGTCGGGCTCACAACCCAGAGGTCAAAAGTCACATGTTTTTCTGATGAGCCAGCCAGGAGCCCCTGTGTTTTGTTTTGTTTTGAGAGGACTCCAATATGTTCTAATTTTTCCTTTTCCTTTTTTTTAAAATTAATTTTTCCTTTTCCAATTAGTGTTTGTTGTGTCTTACAGAATTATGCAAAAATGTAATTGCATTTGACCACTTAATTTTTTACTATTACTGAGACTTTCTTTCTTGTACGAAGTATTAATAGAGCCATAACTCTATGTCAGATTTAGGGTTCCAAGTGAGGATGAAAGATAAGTTATGACAAATTTCAAGCTCTATAGGAGCTGGAAAGTGGTTAAGGTGATTCTCAAAATCAGATCTCAGGATGTCTAGAATAAGACCTACCCGAGGGCTTATTCAAAATATAAGTAATGAGGTCCCACGCTAAAAAGACAGAATCTCTGGGAGTGGGACTTGAGAATCTGCATGGTTAAGAAGTTCTCTCTGTCATTCTAGTGTAAACTGAAATTTAAGGACTATTGATCCAGTGAGGATGGGAGGATAGAGGAATAAGCAATTTACATTGTGCCTGGAACCACAATACAATCTTCAGAATACAATAGTAGCACGAAGGAAAGAGTTTTGTCGGGGCAACAGTTTCCATAGGAAGGGGAGGATGGAGATACACATTTATTCAGAATATACACACATATATAATACACATATACAGTATAGAACATACACACGCACACACACACACACACAATTTTAAAGGCACCAGGACGTGTCTTTTGGATTTTAGAGAACATCTGTAATAAGATTTATAGGTAGAAAAAAAAAAGATTTATAGGTAGAAGACATGCAATAAGTATTTGTGGAATAAACGGATCAGGTTGGAGTGAACACATTTTATAATTCCATTCTACTAATAACCAGCAATTTTCTTTTTGATGTTTAGAGATGGGACCGTAGTATCTAAGTCTATTTAGCTTAAAAAAAAAAACAACTCAGAAAAGTATAGTGACTACAACTTCTCTACGTTCGTAGTGGGGGGAACTCGCCCCAACAATAAGAACTCGGTAGAAGAGTAATCTGAGAGCCAATCAAATAGCTCTCTGGAGCAGCTCCAGGCCGGCTTCTCAGGGAAGACTGGCGGAAGACGGGACTTGGTTACTTCGCTGAGTCGGACAAAGAAGGCCATAATAGTTTGGGGCGGCCCAAAATTCCTCGTGGGTTACTGCGCGCGGTGTTAAACGTCGGCGGGGCTGACCTTTGGCCAGAGGCCCCTTAATCGGAAAACTAAGGGGCACTACGGACACCTTAGTTTTCGGGATCCCGGAGAAACACTCAGCAGTCCCGGGCGTGCCAGTAACCAAAATGGCGGCAAGGCGCTTCAGGCTCCAGGTCAGGTGACGCCGCCCGCGTCGGCTCCCTTCCCACAGCCGCCCCTCCCGCTTCCTGACGTAGACGTGGGCGCGGCCTCGGCTCCGAGGCTAGGAAAACCGTAGGATGCACATGCGCACTTGGGCCCCTCGGGCGCTGCGGGTCCCCTCCCAGCCCATCGCCCCGCCCCGATGCGCCGGGCGGGGCTGGGCCGAGAGTCCAGCGGCTGCGGGCTGGGGCTTCAGTGACTTCCTTGTTGCGAGCCCCGGCCCGGCAGTGTCCGGGCTCGTCCGTACCGGGACCGCTAGCCCGAGTCTAGGTCGCAGCCGCAACCCCAGCCCGCCGCTCCCCCGTTCAGCACAGGTCTTTGCCCCGCACGTCCCGCGCTCCCTAACATGCCCAACCCCAGCAGCACCTCCTCTCCCTACCCCCTCCCCGAGGAAATTAGGAACCTGTTGGCAGGTAAAGCGTGGGGAAGGGGGCGGGCATCGCTACCGGAGCGGGGGGGGGGGGGGGGGGGGACGGCGAGCCGGTGGGGACAGAAGCGTTCGGAGCCTCTGCCCTCCTTCCCACGCTCTCCCGAGTCTCGGGGCCAGTGGGAGCAGGGCTGGGAAGGGGACGGGGGCGCTGAGGACGGGAGTGGGCGTGTGTCGAGAGGTGGTTCGAGGATGGCGGGGAAGCCCTGCCGGAGGGCCACGCTGACGGGGTCTGGACGAGTCTGTGCATCCCGAGGACGTCGTGTGCATGTGTGAGAGAGGGAGGGAGGGAGGGGAGAGGGGGTGATGATGGATGCGCGTGTGGGATCGGGGAAGGAAGGGCTCAGAAGTCAAAGAAGTGGATCTTCGGTGGCCTGGCCAATGGAAGTGGAGGGTGTAAAGATGCACAAAGGTGTCCGAGCTACAGGTGTTGGAGGTTGTGGGACGCGCGTTTGGCCGTTTCTAAAAGTCTTCCCTTTTCTGAAACATCCATTGCGGTCCTATTTAAGACTTTCCAAGAGGGCCTAATTCTCAAATAGCCACTTGTCTTCACCCTGAGTAGCATATGAAAAAAAAAAAAAAAAAAAAAAGGAAGTATGTGTTATGGTCCAACTTCCTGTGTCACACGATGAAAGAACTTCATCTTTGCACCCTCATCTTCCCCTTTTCATTTCTAAGTGACCATTTATAGGAACTGACGTTGGGGAGTTAAAGATGCGGTTCTTCAAGGATATTACGAATGCACCACTAGTTCTTTACTAGGTACCGAGGTGTGTATTTCTGCACAGAGTAGAAAGTACACATTTTCAGGGCAGCACAGAACTAACCCATCCTGATGCTCTGGAATTCTTACCATCATTCACTTTGTCATAGATAGGTACATCAGAATTCGGGAAACTGAATTTTGGTGGTTTTACTTTAGTTGTCTCTTAAATATTTATCTTTAAATATTGGCCATGATTAAATCATGAAATCCAGCTGGATTAAAAGAGTTTCTTTTAGATGTCTATTCCAAGTTGCTTATTTTGACTCTTAAAAATTAGTCTCGCAAACGTGACATTTTAAATGGTAAGTTGCTATTATAGATAGCAGTGTGAGACCAAGTTTCCTAATATGCTGTTTTGCTGGTTAGCATCATGAATAGGATCAAGAGAATTCAACCAATAGTGTATGAACGCAGACTTAACGTTTGTCTGGACATGATTACAGTTTGATGAGTGCATTTGTGGTGGGATAGTATTTTACTCTAAGAAATGTTTATTGTCGTTAATGGGTACCACTAAGAGAAATATAAGGAACGGTAAAGGCTGATTTAAGGCAGCTTTTATTTCATTATATGAGAATTTCGCATGAATACTGATTTTGTTTTACTACAGTTAGCATTTTCATTGTTACTTTGCTGAAATTGCATGACTATTTTAATAACCAGACCAGAGAAGTGTTTGTCATTACTCCAGAAGTAGATGACACCACTTTCAGGATATACTAGTTAATGAATTTTTGAATTTAAGAAATAAAATACAGACCTCTGGGTGCACACCTTTAAGCTGTGAGAGCTCTAACAGCAGGCAGTTTGCTGTTTGGGTCCATAATCAGATTTTGGTAGATAGTATGACATGTAGGTTATGAAACCCCATATTTTCTGATTCCCATGGATCACAAATATTTCAAGTGGCTCTTATGTGTGTAATTTAGTTGAAAGCTTAGAATTACATAATATTTAAATTATCTACCAATGCTAACTTCCTATATACTTTAGTTATTTCTCTCTTTAGTCAGTTAATATGCGTGCATAATGTCTGAAGTGTTTTAAAAGCCTTTTTATTTATGTTTTCAATATCTCATATTAAATCATATTAAAACACATGAAGTATTAAAATATTAATTAGAAATTAATATTAAAATTTGGCTTACACTATTTTCAGAGGACAGTTTCAAGAGGTATGGATTTGAGGGACTATCTATACTTTTTAAAGAAACGAAACAAGCGAACCAATGTTTTTCAGTTCTCTTTTTTAACTTACTACTCAAAGAAAGTTGTTAACATTTTATGTTTGAATGTAATTAAAATCTTTTTAGAGGTAGGAAAGGTTTAAAGGATAAAGGTTCTCAGCTGCTTTTTCACATTTCCCATCCAAAAAATTGTTGGGATTGTGCATGATTATTTGCATAATTCCAACGTGTTGGATAATAAGTAGTACATGGTTAGACTTAAAATTATTAAAACTATAGAGGGAGAGCATTGGTTTGAATTTTAGAGATTGCTGGTTACCCAGTACTTTTCTTTGAAACTAGGGAGATACTGGTAGTGGTGGTGGTAGTTAACAGTGGAGCAGTCTGAGAATGCTTGGCACTGTGCTAGAATTTCAAGGTAGAGAAGATAAGGAACTAAACTTTAAAGGCACTTAAAACCATTGCCTGCAGAAAAAAAGGGCATAAAGTCAAAAGATAATACCTATCAAAATAACATTGCTCGTACAGTTCCCTTTGTGTTTCATGTGCCTATTATCCAAATCATTGTATGTCAGATGTGTTAAATGTTTGACATTTCAACTGCTTGATAGAGATAGGTGCTCAATGTATTCTTACCAGTTTATATTATTTTCTTTCTTTTTATTTTTTTTTCTGATGAGAGCAGTTTTAGGCTTCCTTTGGTATTTGTTCCCCTCTCATTCCTTCTCCTCTCAAACATTCTATTGAAATGCAAAAACCTACAGATACTATCATTCTTAACTTGCATTTAATGATACTCTTGAAAAAGTGGCTATATAGTTTTGACTATTAGAGATTTATATTTCTGTGGAATCAGTATATTAAATCTTGAAAGCCTATACTCCTTATAAGTGTTGTATTATTCTTTTGTTACATGAATAGAAAAAGGTTTATAGATTTTGTTAAAAGCAAATTTCAAACTGTCATATGCACTTCCATTAAAGTATGCACTTTTTTTTTCTTCTATTGTTCTCTCCAGTGGAAGAACAGGTTTAGCCTGGATAATTGGAATCAATGGATAATTCCAAATCTTGTCCATTTAATCTTTCCCTACATCCAAATATTTTGACTAGGACTAACAGCAAGAATAACCTTGATTTATGTGAGTTTTTTTTCTCCAGGCAGGCAAGAAAGTGAGAGGGACTAAAACCATGGGCTCCCAACCCCCTTCATTTGTTTAATCACCCTTCTGAATATTGGAGTGTTAGTGGTTTGCAGTCAGATATTCTCATTCATTTCTTTTAGGACATATTTGAAGGGAAAAGCTGTATGGGATGTAAATTTCTTTTTATTAAATTAGAAAGTAAACCCAGCAGTAATAGGAGAAAATACTGGTTGTCAGTACTCTGAAAAATAAGAACCAAATCAAACAAACAATAAACAAAGTGGCTATATGGTTTCTGCAAAGTGACCTTGAGGTTTTTTCACAGGATAGTCTTGATTAGAAATATTGCATTTTTCCCTACTGGGGATTTCCAGAACATTTTTTTTTTTTTGAACTTCACACATTAAAATTGATAATCCCTTTAGGGGCACAAGGTAAAGAATGCAATTTAGTTGAAAGAGAGGGAGAATTTTTCCAATGCTGAGAATAGTATGGTTTGATTTCCACCTTTCCTAAGTTCCATTTATAATTCGGTCAACATTTTGGGTTTATTTTTCCTATGAGAATTACTTATGTTACATATAGTGTCCCATAATTTGCTTCTGGGGCATTGGCTGAGTATGTAAAGGGAAGAGTGCCACCTACTGAGTCACCAATAGTCACCTACTTCTTTGGTACCTGGATTTTCCTACAGAGCAAGAACAAGCCTGCCCCATTTTGGCAGTAATAACTAATGAGCATAAAATTGCTATAAGGACATTTGATCTCAAAGTGAAATCAGTCTATGATACCTCTAAGGTTTTCTCTTCTAGCAACAGGAATATGTGTTAGTAAATCAAGAGATCAAAAATGTATAATTTCTTGAATGGGTTGAATAACATAGATGAATTAAGGTGTGATTTTAAGAAAATTATGTGCCTATATTAAGTGTATGCTATCCTACTTTTTCTTGGGAGGGGATCTTTGGCTGGCTTGTTTTCCAGCATCACTTTCCATTGAAAGTATTTTCATCTCAGATTACTGAAGAAGGCTCTTGATAGTACAGTTTTTATAGTTATTCAACCCAAATCCTCACTGAGTTTCTTTAAAAAAAAAAAAAAGAAATCTAAATATATTAAAAAATGAGAAGTGTATAAAAAATTTCCAATGGGTTTATCTCTACATTATCAGCATTAAAGTATTACTAGAAGGAAGATAGAAACAACAGCATAGGAAAAGCCTCTGGTGATTTGAAACACACTTCAGTTGTCTCTCATAAATTTAAGATTAAGTGTCATATATGGGTGATAAAAGTGGCATAGGCTAGTTTTTATATACTCATTATTCACTTAGTTTGTCTTTTTCAATTAAAGCCAAGTCTATCTTTTTCATTCCACCGAGTTTACATTTCTTTTTCAATCACATACTGAACACATTACAATAGATGCTACCTAACAGTGAATATACTGTAAATCTCAGACTAATGTGTTACTCACTGTGGTTTCTTTGAAAATGCGTGGTAAAAGATTTTGATTATTATAAGGTGTTATTTATCAAGAGCCATCTTTTAGAGGTGAAAGATGCTCATCTGTATTCTTCAGCCCAGTTTTCTATCAAAATAAATCATTTAGCCTCCAAAGCCAATTTTGAAAATTTTGTCAGATGATTGGATTGTAAGACTCAGGGATGTTTTACTTACTGTACTGTGAGAACTCCTTGTACTTGTTCATGTCTCTTCTTCCATGTTTGGAAGATCCACAGTTCAACCGTAACCTGTAAAAATGCTAGGTAATCAAGGGAAGACATTGACCAGAGAATCAATAACTTTTCACTTAGCCATTTTCCAACTTTGGGCATTGGCTCCATTGATCTACATATGCCCAGTCTAATTGATTTTTATGTTTTTTTTTTTTTTTTTTTTTTTACCAGTAGTGTTTGGTCAGACTGTACCTTCCCCTTTAACAGAGAAGAAAAGCTTATTATTATTATTATTATTATTATTATTATTATTATTTCTGATGTCAGCTTAAAGTTTGGCTAAGATTCTTACCGTATTAAGTCTGGCAATAGTACCTTAGTGAATACATAGTGAAACCGGGCCCAATTCATAAAGTAGAGAAGGATGTGGAATTAAGTAAGTAAAGCCATTTGCAGGTGAGGTGTAATTGGTTTTATACTTATGTTATTGATCTGGAGCTGAGCAAATCAGTAGTGGATTCAGTCCAATTCTTGTCCCCCCCCCAATACAATTCAGGCCATCACAAAGGCTGTGTGTGTGTGTGTGTGTGTGTGTGTGTGTGTGTATCTGCAGGCGTGCCATCTCAGGGTGGTATTAGGTGGCAGAAGGAGGCAGAAGGCATCAGGTGTTACCTTTGTGACTTATTTACAGCCTCCCAGGAAGTCATATTCCAGGCTGCTTGCTGGTGAAGGATGGTGAAGGCAAGTGGCCAAATCTCAGCTTTCTTCAAAAGTGGGAACCTGTGTGCTGAGCTTTGAAAAGGTGGCAGTTTATTTTTTCATTTGCAAGAATTTAAAAACTTTGAACCTTGTGTGGTTTCAAGTTTTTCCCTGTGTGATCCATATGGACGGTGGTAGAAAGCAGTTAACATTCCTGTGTGTGTGTGTGTGTGTGTGTATTAAATACCTGTCCTTGTGTGTGTGTGTGTGTGTGTGTGTGTATTAGATACCTGTCCTAGCTCCTTGGACTGTAGGGGAAGGTGTGGGGGTTGGGCAGTTTTTCTGGAGATCCAGACCTACAGAAAAAAGAAAAAAAAAAGGGAAAATTAGAGTACCATTCGGTGGTTTGGTGTGTGCTGTGTTTGCCTCTTAGGGGTTGTTGATGGCTTTTGAGAGATTTCTAACTTAAACTGCTGGAAATTGCTGAGCCAAGACATGATGTCATCTTTTAATTTTGTTTTCAGACCTTACCAGTTAGCTACAGAGCAGTTGTACGTCTCATCTTCTCAGATCTTTACAGTTGAGCTGGGAGATAAGGTTTATTCTTGACAGTGTTAAGGTGTAAAAGGAGAAAAACCCACCACCACGTTTACAGCCCCCGGGAGAACTTTTTCCCCGGTGATGGTGACTGGGGGCAGAGGCTGACGGAGTTGCGGCCCCTTCTGGGGCTGGTGCCCGGCGCCGACCTGCGGAGTGCGCGGCCGCGGGCGGGGTGGTGGTGTGGGTCCGACCTGCCGCGTCGGGGCTCCCGGGAACCCTGCTTTCTCCACGCCGGCCGGCCGGTCCCCAAGCTTCGATGCATGCGTGCGTGAGTGGAGACCCCTCCCTCCGAGGAAGAGGAATTCTAACCCGCCAGGCCAGAGGCTAGGGAGGAGGCAGGCTGACCTTTTCTCGCAATCGGATTAGGCTTCCCCGAATTGCAGGCGGTCTGCAGCCAGGGAAATCTACGGAGTAAGCGAGGGGCACGACCCCCAAGGGAAGGTAGGAGAGGGCTAACGCGCTCGCTAGCTTGTGGTTTGCAGGGCTGCTCCGAGCACGATAAAAAGCTTCAAATCTCTTTTCCAACCAGCCAGAGGAGCGCTTGATTCGTCCAGGACTTTTATTGCCCGCTTTTGAAATATTACCCTGGCTCTGAGCTACAAAGCCGCAGATCCAGTCCCATTTGTCTGGCGAGGGCGCTGCCCCAAACCCAGGGCTCCGGGCTCACAGCTCCGATGACGGGAACCCTGGGGTTCAGCACTCCCAAGTGTCCGGGGTTCGAGGACCGCAGAGCCGAAGGGAGGGTCTCCCAGGAAAGCCCCAGCAACTTCTCTGCGCTCGCCGGGTCTTGGCGCAGGGCGAGCGGGGTCCCTGCTTTGCGCAGGGTGGCGGCCGAAGGTCCCCTCGCACATCCAGGGGGTGTCCGGTGCCTGGGAGACACTGGTTTTGTTCAATTCGAACATAAATGGGCACAATGTGGATTTTAAGAAAAAATCCAGATTTTAAAAAACTTCAAAACCGACTGAATCGGTGCACACCAACAAAAATTTCAGGAATCAATTCTGCTTTAAAGTTCTTATATGTTCAAAAAGAGGGGAAAAAACCCCCACAAGAAAGCAGCAAAAACAGTTCTTACACTTTCACGTCTCCTTAGGAAATAATTTATAGCCCCCCCCCCCCGTGTTTATTAAATCTTTTTAGTTGCCTTATTCCCTTTCAGGGATTAGTTTAAGAATAAATACATCAAGACTGCTCGGAAAATATAGATCTTTTCCCTTGCTCCATCTCTGAATCTCTCCCCCCCCCCCCCCCCACCAAACAAATAACACGATTCTTCTTGCAGTCTCACACTCTTGCAACAAGCATTTCCTTATCACAGAGCATGGGTCACAGTTTTAAAAGTATTTTTTTGGAGCATTAGGAAGCCCTATGTAGAGCATTGCAGCTTTTTATGTTTTCTGAGTTTCTATAGAACTGAAACGACCTTTTAAAGAAATAACTCTTGGGCTGTAATTCCTTCTGTTATTGCTTCCGGAGATAGAAAATAGATCCTGTTTGTTTAAATTTGGATTGTGTAATGAAAATGTAAAATAGGCAATTAAATACTTGTGGATAGGGGAATTAAAGACAAACACTGAGTGAAAGTAACATTAAGCAGACCATTCACCAATCATTGTGCCGGAGTCTCCCAAGTATTGAGTCCAGCTGGAAGAAAGAATCAGCAGTAGTGATGCTACTCCTTCCCTTATTCCACTTTCTTAGTAGATTTATTGTAACCATCTCAGAGAACCCAGTGATCTTTTCCATTTCAGCTGTGGTCTGAATGTCCCAAGGTTGCTCATTTCTCTGGGTACAAAATTTAAAGAGTTTAGAGGAGGTGCTTTTTTTTTTTTTTTTTAAGTCTCATTTTTTTTTTTTTTTTTGAACTCACTTTAGAAGTCTGAGTCTAATTTGGACTGGTTATGGATTATGTCTCTATGCCCCCTTCTTCAAAATATAGCTGGCTCAAGGGAAGAGAAGCTGTGGCATTTTGCTTTCATTTCGTTTTGATGCTTACTTGTAACAGTCATTAATGGACTTTAAAACAGAAAGCTATTTAAAAAAAATTATTCCAAGATTAAATTTTAATTCTTCCACTTGTCATATTGATTTAGTGAAAAATTACCTTATACATTTATTATGACTGTATGGGATAACAGTTTTATTGCCTATTGGATAAAGATACTATTGTAATCAAGAATTTAAAATCAATTACAACATTCTATCTCAAATACTAGGTTTTAAATTGTTAATTATAAGTACAATTGAAAGACTGTTCTAATGCTTTGAATTAATTAACATATACTATTATCATATGCTTTGGTACCGTCTTTTTATCAGTGTGTTAGGAGTCAAAGTAGTTAAATAAAAAGAAAGTAAAACATACGTATGTTTCTTTAATATGAAATATGGATGGTTTACAGTCATAACTACTTTAAATTTTTTATGGTATCCTTTATATTAGATATCTCAAAGTAAGATTTGAACTTCAGAATATGGAATTAATTTAAAGTTGCACAATGATTCATGAACAATATGAATGGAGCTATTATAAAATCAAACGAGTAAGGACTAGTTGGAATTTTGTACTAGAGAGAACTAGAAAGCAGAATAATTTACAAATTAACTAAATTAAAAAAAAAGAGGCCTTGTGGAAATGTTATATGAAGCCATGGAAATCTTATTATATAGTCGTGGTTACTATATTTTTAAATAGTTGACGAATCTATTTTTGCTACTTCTTTCTTTATTTAAAGAAATATTTCCAGGTGGTAATACCAAGGCAGGAAGAAGAATGCACAAAGCCACATAGAAGATTGTCTTTTTTATTTGAAGGTGGCAGGTCAGAATGGGTGGGGCAATAGGAAGGAGGAGGGTTTGATTTGGGAATCTTGGCTAGAAGGGATTTATTTTTTCCTTGAAAACATTAACTATTGCATATACCTGAAAATGGATTACACTGGGAAAAACAGGTCCTTGCCAGAGACATTAGCTTATATTGATATAATATTGTGAATGACCCGTTCATACAGGAGCTTACAAAATACTATAAAATGATAGTAACACATGCATAAAAGCTCTGTGCTTGCTTTTATATGAAAGAATTTGTTTTATGGGCACCATAGTTTATTAAAACTTGTGTGCTTCTCCCTGGTTTAATGATGCCAAACATCCAAATAGCATTTGCTGTGCTAAGCATAAGTAGAGCATACAAATTTTATTAGCTAAGTGGTGAACAGATTTATCCAACTTAGTATTTGAAACATATTTCAACTGTTATGCTTGGGATTGATAAATAACTGTAACAAATTGTACAGATATTAACACTTATGGGTAGAAACAATCATTGTCCTATTTGTCTTCACAAAAAATGATTCTTTCCTATAATTTGTATTCTATTTCTTATATTTCATGGTTTAGATGTTGAAACATTTGTGGCAGACACACTGAGAGGGGAAAATTTATCCAAGAAAGCAAAGGAAAAAAGAGAATCCCTTATTAAGAAGATAAAAGATGTAAAGTCTACGTAAGTCACTTACTTGCTGTTTTATTACTTATTTCTTACTTAGAAGGAACTTTGTAGTTAACATTTTAATAAAGAATAATCATGGAATTACCTTTTTTATGTCCTAATTTAATTGGTGTTAATTTTTTTAAGGACAAAAAATATGTCCTTTATAATAAGTTTTTAAAACCGACATGCTTATCATATTATCCTTTTTTGGTGAAGGTTCTTCATTATATATTTTTTTCTAAGCATTCTAACAAAATCCAACTGTTTATTTTGATTATTTGAGGATATATTTGGTTTAAATAATAGGATAAAGGTAAGTTGAAAATCTTAGTATAAATACCTCTAGATATAGAAATGAATAAATGTAAGGTATATCGTGGCTATTAAAGATTTTGATTTTAAGAATACTTTAAGACTAAATCCATAAGCCTTTTGGAATTGTCATTTCAAGATAAGAAGTACTTTTTTCTCTAAATGTGTATTTATAATAGATTATAATATAGATTTTAAAATAGATTTGAATTATTGCAAACAAATAGACTTTGTTTTGATTTGTCAACCCTCATTTAAGATAGAATATTCTTGCTTTATTTTCCAGCTATCTTCAGGAATTTCAAGACAAAGGTAAATTTTCAAGTTTGTCAAACTTGAAGTTTTTTTACCTTGTGGAGATGTTCAATAGGGTAATCTAAAACATACTGAAATTTGATAGTTGGGATCAAAATTTAAATTTCCATATTGTATACTTAGACTTTCAAGATGAGAGTGCTAGCTCCCCCTGCTGAGAAAAAAATTAAAAAGCATATCCAGAATCTACTCTGCACAATCTCCTGATGCAGAAATTTTAGGTATTTAAAATTTTTAGGTGTTTTAATGTTTACAAGTGGCAGAAATTTTTAAAGAAAAGTATATACTTGCCATTACACGTGGAATAATTTGGTAAAGCAGAGGTGAGATACCATGCTAACATTACTCAACACATATCTATAGGTGTGATGGGATCAGGAGGGCCTTGGGGCTGGGGGCTCATAGGGAATGTTTTTAAAGGATAATTGCCTTTTAAAGAGTATCAATTTAAAAAAATAATAAGTATCAATTTTTGTTAAAAAACATGAGTAAATTCTTTTTCAAATGCTGATTTTTATTTATTGTGATTCTTTTGATATGAGTCCATTATGCTATAGAAATTTTCAGAGAAGGGAGTTCAATGTAATTTTTTCAAAACATGTGAGAGTGCTGGTAACCTGATTGACTTCTTGTAGATTTGGAGGATAATTATTTAGTGGATTGAAAAACCAAATGTGCATAGAAGTTCCTACTTTTTCATGTCTTTGGTTCTATAAGGGAAACTGAGCATGGCCCTTACTTCCAAGATGCTAATTCGCAGGTCATGACCTGAAGCTTGTGGATGCTGGTATGAGGGTCACAACATGAGGTCAGCTAACCTATGTGGAGTTAGGATCTGGGTTTGGGGAAAAATAGTATGGCATCTTCTAACTGGGGTTAGCAGATACCACAGAGTAATTCCTATCTCTGCCCGCTGATAAGTAAGAGAGTAATGACAGTTTCCATAAACCAAGTACTTAACCAGACAAACCTAAATCCAAATAGGTAAAAGGAAACCATAGTTTCTTTTCACGTTAAATCATCAAGATCCTTGTGACTGGAGGGAATGAGAAGAGATTTTTTTTTCATATCAAATTTGTAAAACTGTTAAATAAAGAGAAGAGGAGGAAACTCCTCTTCCCACAAATACCTACTTCTTTGTACTCCACAACCAATACTCAACTGTGGGTTTAATCATACTGCATTTTGCTTAATTTAATACAGAAATAATGGATTTATGCATTCTTATTATAACTTTCATACAGTGTGCTATTTATAGAGGAATACTAGATTTCAGGTTCTGTCTTAAAAGGCATATTCTGTTCCAGTGATTATTTATTAAAACTCCTTGTGACTTAATTTTTTGTACATTAAAAAATTTTAAGCTAAGAAAGCATGATAATGAAGTCATTGTAGAATTGTATATGATTCAATAACAATGGAAACTTTGCCTTTGATATTCTGGTTTAGGACTTGTTCAGATGTGTAGATATTAAAATTATATTGCTGAGATAGCCTTTGTCTCTAAAGAGAATGGAAATTTATATAGTATTTGATAGAAAGTGAAAAATGAGCCTAGAATAAGAGTTGAAATAGCACAGAAATCAGATTCCCCATAACCATCTTTCTCTGATAAGTCATTTGTAGTTCATTACTCCCGTATTGACTTAACTAATCACCAAGAGTGCCTGCTTAAAAGTAAGCCTGTGGATAAATTAGGTGTATACCTTGGAAAATATGAGAAGTGAAGTAATTTTATGCCATTATACTCTCAAAGTATATTCAGCTTTGTCCTAAAATAATTATTCCTGTAGTTAGAAGTAGCAACGCTAGTACAGACTTAATAGTTGCAAAATAATTATTCAAGACACATCTTTTTTTTTTTTTTTTAAATAGCAGATTAGTGATTATCAGATCCCTGCATTGAGTGGGTTCATCTAAATATGTTTCAATAGTGCTGGGTTTTTTTTTTTCCTTACATTTTCTCTTTAGGGTTTTAGGTTGTCTTTATCCAGGGAGACCTGGGCAGAATTTCTTTTGGCTGTTTTCCTGCTCTTTCTCTCTCTCTTTTTCTCCCTTTCTCTTAGGTCAATATGGGCTCACAATGAAGTAAAAAGAGGGTATTTTCTTCCATTTTATTTTTATATTCCTATTTATCTCACCTGTTTTGTCTTTTTAATGTGGCAGTTCAATACCATTTTAATATCATTAATGGAAGAAAAAAGGACCAGGTGAACAGTTCTTAAATAAAATGAATTAATTCAGTTATTCATTTCTAATTAGTGAATTATTAGTTTGTTTAATGTACATGGATGTTTATTATCCTTCCTTACTCCTCTATGTATCTCCTCCCTCCTCTTACACTGTAGGTACTACCTCTTTATCCTGAGATTTAACAATACAGAATTTATAGTTTAATGTTTTTCATTCTTAAAACTAGTTGAATTGATACAGTTGTTGAAACACTGAGCTGCATAGGTCTTAGAGGATTTTAAAAAAGTATTATTATTATTATTTTTGGTTAGAATAGTTTGCACTTGTAGAAACTTATTTTATTACAGTACTTTCTAGGTATTGAAGCTTGTTCAATTAAGTTAATTTTCTATTTGCTGTTTATATTCATTTTCAGGTGTTGTCTGAAAAGTTCCCATTTCATTTCTTTATTTTATTAAGGAATCTTGATTGTATCTCCTTCTATACTCAAGTCTAGATTCTCCATTGAGGTCTGATAAATTGTGACTTTAGAATACATTATTAGTTGATTTTCTAAGTTCCTTAATTTTACTTGTATATAAGAAAGATTTGAATCTAAGCAACTAGAACCCATCTTGCTTAGACTGGTCTCTGTTACTTATTTGTAAGTTTGCCTATTCTATCTAGAATAGAGAGCTCTTTCTTTCTTTCTTTCTTTTTTTTTTTAAGATTTATTTATTTGAGAGAGAGTGCGCTCACTTGGGGAGGGTCAGAGGGAGAAGGAGACGGAATCTTTTTTTAAGACTTTATTTATTTATTTAGAGTGGGTGGGGGCAGAAGCAGAGGGAGAGAGAAAATCTCAGGCAGACTCCATGCTGAGCATGGAGCACAACTGAGGGCCTGATCTCATGACCTTGAGATCATGACCTGAGCCAAAATCAAGAGTCAGATGCTTAACCAGCTGAGCTACCCAGGTGCCCCAGAGAGAGCTTCTCATATCCTTCAGTGATTGTACATAATGGGGTAACTATCCCTAGTTTCCTGTTCTTAGTTGCAATATAGGATAATAGTATAGAGTGTACTCCTGAATTTAGGCTTCATGCACTAATTATGCTACTTTCAGAATTATTTTGGAATGGAATTATGATTATTTTAGAATTTGTTCCTGTCTTGTGACATAGTCCTAAGACCCTTAAATGTGACCTGAAGTAATTCTTTTTTATTATTTTATTTTATTTATTTTTAAAAGATTTTATTCATTTATTATGAGAGAGACAGAGAGAGAGGCAGAGACACAGGCAGAGGGAGAAGCAGGCTCCATGCAGGGAGCCCAATGTGGGCCTCAATCCGGGGGCTCCAGGATCACACCCTGGGTCAAAGGCAGACGCTTAACTGCTGAGACACCCAGGCATCCCATAATTATTTTTTAAATGATAATATATTACTAATTGAGTAAAGACTGTTATTGACTGAGTATAGGACAGAATTTTCTAATATATGTTAGGTATATGATAAAAAGTTTACTTGTATCTTGCCCTTATATTAGTCTTTTTTTTCCTCCAGTGATAATTTAGATATGATTAATTTCTTTATAGAATGATTAAGATAATGTGAAAATCCTATCTATGCATGACACATGTCTACTGACATTCAGTAAATATTATATTTTTTTTTTTTTCAGTAAATATTATATTAATGTATATTCTCAAGTTCAATTCAATTTCATTTATCAAGAGGATTTAAGTTGATCTTGATTTATTTTTCAGTTTTAAAATAATTTTGGGGGAAAGAAGGACATATTAACATGAGATAAATATTTCAAGAGAATGTTTTCAAATTTGTAAAATTTTGCTGTCTATTGCTTAAAAACATGTTTATGTTGCTTTCAATTCCCTTTAGATGCTATAGCTAAAAAGCTCTCATTTTCTTCTTTGAAACATTTTCCTCTAATTAAAAAAAATTATGTAATCAATTTTGTCCTTGAGACTTCATTGATATTGTCAAATATTCAGATTTACTTAACAATTTCCTTTGACCTAATTTGTATTATTAAGTTTATTAGTGGACTAAAGTGCCTTTTTAAAATAGACTGTTAGGTAAGGAGGGATTCATTATAGTTTGTTCTTTAAGAACAGTAGAAAAGTCAAAAGTTTGGATGATGTTTAATTTCCTTTCTTTTACCCTTTCTAACATAGTATATCTGTTCGGTTGAAAGTTATCCCACCAATGAAATCTGAGCAAATAACTTGAGCACCCTTCTGCCCCCTTCCCCTGCCCATCTCTGGCCTTGTACAAATATGTTAAGGATGTCTGAAATTATGGGTCCTATAGTAGTAGAAATATATTTCAGAGGTAGTGCTTGAGAAATATCCTTATTGTAAAGCTCCACCTCATATTTGCATGCTATTAAGCTCTCCTGTTGCAGATGAGTTATGAACAGAATCTCCTTCCTTGTGATCTAAATCTTTCAAAGTTTTAAGAATTAAACTACAGATTCCCTTAAGAAATGACAAGTTGAATGTTAAATTCTGTTTAATTGTATGTTACTACTTGAGAAATTAATTTGGACTACTGAACAGAGTAGAGAATTAGAAATTAATTTGTTTTCACTCAAGTCATTTTTCTCCTCAAGTTTGTCTTTCATGTTCTAAAGAGGAAAAGACTATCACCTAAGTTTTAGGTATATTATTTAGTTTAATGCTTACCTGATTGTGTTTCAGCTAGGACCGTTTTTGACAAAACAAACCGTAAATTGGTTCAATCACCTTCAGCAGTGGTAGAGGCCATGACTGTTCAGCTGATGGTGGGCTTCATCTACAGGCATTTAGGAAAATGTTAATTGATAATGAACAATGTAACAAGGAAGGAATAATGGTGATTTGAACTTAACTATTATAAACTTAAAAATGTTAATCAGAGATATATGCAGCTGTGGTAAGATTCAGCTTTGATTTTGCTGTGATATTTAAGTTGTCACTGAAATTATAGAAGGGGAAGTCTTGGATCATTGTCTTTTAGACTGTTAACTTTGTATCGTTAATTAAACTTTTAAAAGTTGTGGGATAAATCAAATGGTTTTCTAGGGAAACAAGAAACAGTATTAATGAGCAACAACCCCATAATTATCCTTGTGAGTACATAACAGGGACACATTCATGTCTTGTCTTTGCGCAATAACTTTTACAAAGAAGTATTTTTAAACTGATCATTAATTTTATGACCACAGAAATGAGATGCAAAATTTATGCTGTTGTCATTGGCACAGGCTCAAGGCACCACTGACATTATGTGTGATTGTAATAGAATGGCTGCCAACTAATGATTCTGTAGACATTTCATTTGAGCATGCTTTTCTTTTAGATGTCTGATTAGGCTGTAATGCTTTCAATTATGTCTGTAAATTGTATTGGATACGTTTACCTGATGCCCATTGTTGCTTTGGAGTTCAGTTTTCTATTACATAAACACAAGTTGAACATTTACCTTTTAATTTATAGAAGTCTTTGCAGGTATAGCTGCAAATACTCAGCCCCTGGGGAGGAAAAAGAAAAGCTTTGCACTACTCAACAGCGACCCCTGTGTTCAATTAAAGGTCCTGATAGTACAGCTCTTTCTTGGGTTGAAAAAAAATAATTGGGAAGGAGGAAAAGGGATGGATCATCATTGGAACAGCAGTAAAAAGAAGAAGACCATTTTGAGCAATGATGTGTCCTTTTAACTTTATGCAGGTTGGAAAGGGAATAACCCTATGTAGATACTACAGAGATTTAAAAAAATCGTGTTTTTTACTTTCTGAGTTAATTCAACGGAATTTAAAAATGAGGAAAAAAAGGAGGGGAGGTAGGGAAATGAAGTCAGCAGCATTTGATTTATTTTATATTCGATAAATATAAATTATATTAATTACAAAAACATTTGAAATGAGTTACAGTTCTTAGAATGGTAAACTAAAGACAATTTCACTTTAATAAATAATACAAAAGGCTTCTTTTTTTTTAAAAAAGCATGAAAACCACAGAAGTCTTTAACATGTTAGTAACCCAGTTGTATAAAAGTATTCTTAAGTTATATTAAATATTATTTAATTTATGGCTTTAATAATGATCTTTTGATGTGATCATATATATAGAAATATAGATTGGTGTGTGCATGTGTGTGTGTGTGTATACATGGATACACTTATAAAAATATGTAATGGATATTATCAAAAGATAACATCTTAATTTTTCAAAACTTTTTAACTTTTATTTTTTTCTGTGTATTTCCACATAGAGTTTAATAGATGTAAGCCTGAACATATGACTCTTTTTCAAAATCATTTCCATGTGTTCATTGGTTTTACTCTTGTATTTTTATATTCATAATAATATAATATGCTGAGTGCTAAGCTCAAGTAATATATTTGAGGTATTCTGATGCTTTTTTCACAACAAAATTTATTTTATAGTTCATGATATGAGATATCCTTAGAAAATTCATACCATAGTAATTCTTACTTTATTAAGAATATAAGGATATTCCAGCAACAAAGAGCAATTGAGAATTTTGTGATCTTTACTGTATATTCCACAAGCTGTCGTTCCATGTCTGAACATATTGTTACTAGCACTTTATGAAGCTCTCTCTTACCTCATATTTGAAATCAGAGCATTTTCCTTTCCATAAGAGAAATATTGTAAGGGATCATTGAAAGTTCCAAAAAGTACTCGAAACATTTTGAAAGAAAAAGAGATTAAGATCTAAAGAATGAATAGTATTTACCCATGTTCCTTGGAATTTTATTTGGGGAAGAAACATCAGCCTATGGTACCTGGTGGTGGAATTACTAAGAACAGTAAGCTAGTTTTCTATATTCTGCTCTTTTTGCTTTGATGGGAGATATCCCTATCTTTTTCAGGATAAGGAAGATGGATGCCGATGAAATGCGAAAATTATAAAGAAATAGAGATGGATATTGATTTTTAAAAATTACTTTGACAGTGTTTTGAAAGGAACTATTTCCTCTACCAAAAATATGGTGAAAAATAGGGTGCCACCCATTAAATGGATGTCAGAGGATATAGATTTTTTTTTTTTTTTGAGAAACTAGTAGCTTTAATCTGGATCTACTCAGCAACCATGGTCTAAAAGTAATACTGTAGGTTCTCTAGGATTCCCATGGAGATTTTCATCATGCTTTTTGGGTAACCCCTGAGGTAGCCAGTTTCCTCTTGAATTGTTGACAGACAACTGATAACAGTATTAAGCATACATTTTTTCAATTTTATTGAATTTTCTTTGGATATGGTTATATATGGTTGAAAAATGAGTGCTTATATGTAACCAGGCTAGCAAATATATGATTCACTCTTTTTTAAAAAAATTATTCTAAATGACTATGTGGAAAAACCCAAACCACAACATTTTATGGTAGGGATTAAATGACTTCAAACCAACCAGCCAACCTAGGATTTGGAAATCATGTAGAAAACTGGCTAGAACATTAAAAAAATGGTAATGTGTCACTGAATGAAAATCGAAGGTGTCAAATTGTAAATCACTTTTTTTGAACTTAAAAGGGTTATATGAGTTTTAAAGTAGTTTTTCCCATAAAGAATTCCTGCTCTTGAAAATGAAACTGAGTATTTTTAATCTACTGTAATGTAACCCTGTGATTTTTCATGAAAATATAAGATGTTCATATGGCTTTGAATTATCAATTTCTCATTACAACTTTTCAAATTATTGAGTAGATAAGTGGACTTAACTTGAATTATTTTCTTTTTTGTACTTTCCATTTATTATCATTATTTTTTGCTACTTGTCTTCATTACTTTGGTTCTGTTTCTTTTGTTTGTTTGTTTTGGATACACTGTTTTACCCTGCTTCTACTTTTTTGTATTCATCTTTGTAGAGACTATCATAATTTTGGAACTTGTATCCTTTTGTGTCAGAAATAAGCAGTTGTCCACTGATTATCAGAAACTCTTACTTTATTTAATTTACTCTGGATATACATTAAAATAGAACCTGTTTTTACTCTGTTTTTCCATGGCAATGACTAGGTGTTAATAGTAAAATTTACCTCTTTTGACAAAGTAGCATTTTCTTTAAGATGGCTAATTTATAAAAGGCTCTTCTCTGATTCTTCTATAGGTGATGCAGAAGATGGAGAAGAATATGATGACCCTTTTGCTGGGGCTTCAGACACTATGTCATTAGCCTCAGAAAGATATGATAAAGATGATGAAGCCCACTCTGAAGGTATGTGATATTTTGCTGTCGGATATACCTCTTGACATTCCAGCACAAGACAATACAATGTGTAGAGGTGATGATCTTGTCAGAAAGCAGTAAGTGCAGAGGCTTCAGTTAACTTACCTTTACCAGAACCTTTTAAGGAACAGAAGAGCTCTCTCTAGTGGTTTTCTTAAGTATGTAGTTCCTTCCTTTCCTAGGAAATTTTCTTTACTAGAATTTTTAAGAGTGTTTACATCATTGTGTGAATATTATTACTAAGTTTGTTGGTTAATTTAATATTATCAGATTCTTGCTTAATTTTATTGTGCTGCTGAATGGCTTCTTGTATTATTTATTTTATAAATAATGAAAAAGATTTTTGATCTCTTTTTTTGAAAACTCCATATAAAATGAGTTCATAAAATATTAAATTAATTATTCTTACATTGCCTTCTCACATTAAGACAGGTTTTCATTAAATGTTTCTTTTAATACACATTTTCATTTTTCTGGATGTCACCTAAAAATACCCCACAATATGGAATAATATCATAATGTTTTGTATTAATTGAATTAGTAATAAAGTTGATTGTTTATCTCTTTGTAATTTTTAAAAACTCAGCAAAGTTTTGAAACTTGCTTTTAGTGTAGTGTGTGTTTTCTCTGTTATAGCCAGTTGAGTGCATCTGCATTCTATAGACCTTATAAGGGTGATATATAGTTATAAATTAAGAATGTGTATCGATAAATTAGCCATGCATATTAATTCGTGGCACTCAAAGTTTCACGGAGACACAGAAATGAATAATGCCTTCTGCCACTGTATGATGATCAAACTGTGCAGTTCCATCTCTAAATACAATTGCTGAATGAAAATATGCTTCCTGCAACAGAGCACTCCACATTTTATGTTATCCAGATTATTCCCTTTGGAAACATAAATTGCTTTTATGAGGTATAAAATTATGTCTATTGCAGAACAGGGATAAGTCAAGTACATGCATAAGTGATAAACATTCTAACCACTGATTCAGAACAACACAATCTTTTTTTTTTATATTCAGAACTTTGTACAATGTGTAGCAATAATAATCATATCCATTTTATGTTGAATTTTACATTTTGGCAAACATTTAATTTCTGTTTTTGGAGAAAGAGATTTCTTTCCCTCATATTCCCTATTTTTTTTTAAAAGATGCACATTTCTCTTCAGTCACACTTATTATCTGAAACAGAACATTATTACCCTTCCTAACCTGGTCTTCAAAAGCATTGCTACTAGAAAATGTTTTATAATTGATGAAATAATATTTTCAGGCAAAACTGTGAATTATTATTTGAGTTGAACTATTTTTCAGATACATTACAATGATTTGTTTTGCTTCTCTTAGGTGTTGGTAGATAGACATGAGTATGTGTGTATATGTATACAACATACAGAGATAGAATATTTATACTTGAGAGGATATATATGCACACACACAAAATGTTCATGGAATGTATATACTCAGAGTTTTAAAAAAATAGCATAAATTTTGAAGTATATGGGAGTACATTATGTACATTCTTAAAAAATATAATCTAAGAAATCCAATAATTAAATATCTATGAGAGCTAGTGTTTTGTTAGAAAAAGTGAATTGTTATAAATTATAATACATTTGCATAATTATATTTTCTTTATTACGAGTAAATAATTTATCATGTTTGTTTTCATAATCAAACATATAGGAAATACATCAATAGCATGAAAAAGATTTATTGTTAAAAGGTTACATTATCAGTATTTGAATATTATTTAATAACATATTTATGTATAGCATTAAATTTTTTGTTAAATATAGGTACATTTTCATTAGTGTTGGTATAAGCGATTCTTAAGCAGATTGAAAATTTAACTTTTTAGTATTATTAATTTTGGGTATAGAAAAAAATCCCATATATGATAGTTTACATTCTCTTCTAAGAATATTTTATTTTATTTTATTTTTTTTCTAAGAATATTTTAAATTAATTTAAAAACTACCACTAGGACTTTTAATTTCCACTCTGAAATGTCATCTAGTCATATCACTTTCTCTCCTTTTAATGTAGGTTTAGTATGTGTCCTCTTTCCCTTGCCGAATAAATTTTCCTTCATTATGGGACCTCAGTCTAATGATATATTAATTATAAAAAGATAATGCATTTAACAATAAGTATAACTAAATTAGCACAGGTCACCAAAAGGCCTTTTGTCAAATCAGATTGTTGTTTTGTCCTTTTGACTTTTACCTTATGGTAGGAACTAACAAAGTATCTGAACTTTGATGGATTATAAACTCTAAACATGATATGTATTTTTCATAATGCTAATGTAATTTTCAAGGTACTGAAAAGGTCAAACCTGCACATCTTTGTGTGCATTCTAAGTCTGTCTTTTCCTTTAATATTTCTTTTTCTCTGTTCCTCTGGTTCAAAAGTTCACTCAGTTCCCAAATGGCTACCTAATTTTCCAGTTATTCCCTCAAGCCATATGTGTTTTGGTTTCTTTATGGTTTATTAGGTACTGTAGGAAAGTAGCATAAGTTATATCTTCTAATGAAATTCAAGCACACTTCAGTGATGCTTCGACTTGATTGCTGGTAGCAATTAAATCACAGCCAAGGAGAATAATGCATAATCTCACAAGGTCCAGACACCCTATAGAAATTGAAAGGGGATGAAAACAGAAAACAAAAACAAAGTCTTCAAATCCTGCCAGACACACTGTTTCCAGCCTGCCTTTTTTTTTTTTTTATTGGCCAACTGCCTGATTGATAGCAAAATCATAACTTGCTGCATGCTAACAGGCAGAGTTCACTTGTAGGTTATTGTGAGCTGATAAAGGGTTAGATGGAGTTTTGATTTTCGCATTGGACCTTGGTACACCAGATTAATGGAATTTCAATGAGAGACTAGAGTAGCCACAGCTTTGTCAGAGAAACAGATGGAGATTCTATAGTCATGTCTACTCATTAATACTAGTTGCCTGAAAGGTGTGCTGCTTCTCTATACAAAAGAGTTGATATAATTGATTTTTGAATGGTGCATCGAAAAAAAGTACCTTATTGATGACTGGAATTGCAACATAGATGGTGACAGATTTTTGTATAGTTTGTAGCATAAAAATATTGTAATTTTTTCTTCTCTCTCTTTGGAAACACTTTTTATTTCTTGAGGGGAAATACATTTTAAGACAATAGCAAAAAAAGGAGAGAGTGACATGCAAAATTAGCTTTTAAGAAAAACAGTAAGAGTCTATTTTATTTATGCACAATTGCATGACTGCTGTTAGTTTCATTTTGATGTTGGTAATATTTATAAAAAATTATAATTACTAGAAATTTCATTTTATTAACTTTGCGCCTTATCTCTTTCTGGGAAATTTGAAACAAATCATAATGGTTTCCATACTAGATCGCTGTTAGAAGTTTTATTGTATTGTGTGACTGGATATATAGAAGTCGTAATATATATGGTACATGTCAGTAATCAGATAAAATTAGAGAAAATCAAACTCTGAACCTTAAAGAAGAATATCCCTTATTGTACATATGTTAGAATGCTGGCTTGGGCACTAAGTATTCTAACTTAGCTACCCTGCATCTCACTCACTAAGGTAAGAGATGCAGGGTAGCTTTTAGACACTTTATAGTGACTTGGGTTTCCATTTTTCTGTTCTGAAATCATTTTTCATTCATTTTTGCCATTTGTGAAAGAAGGCTTCTAACCATGTAGCATTGTGAAAAGTCCCTGAGGTGAGGTGAACAGATTCGATGAGCTAGAAGACATATATTGGCTCTACCCGTCGATGATAGGTCGAAGAATCCCAGTGGACATTTGTTACAAATCTGATTCAGTCCTAAACCATAATCACTTTGTGGATAAGAATCTGGAACCTCTAGGGTGTGAATATAGGAAGGCTAAAATGAAGCTAAAGATATAAAGCAGTCATTTATTGTCCTGGTATCTTCCTAACTAAAAATTCCCAAGTATAGGATACTGAAAACTGTAGGCATTGCAAGGACATAGCTTTTATATGAAAAAAATCTTGGTTTAGGAATGGAACTATTTTTTAAAGCTTAGGGATTAAGAAAAAAGGGCTAAGATGTCTTGATAATAACTTATAATAGTAAATAGTGATTTTTTTTCTTTTTTGGTATACTTTAAGAAAATCTAGTGTATGAAAATTTGGATTTATAAAACATAACAAACACTTATTCCAAAGGATTGCCTTAAAAAAGATGATCTCTGGGATGCCTGTAAATAATGAGCTCTCACAATGCATCTAAAACAAGCTTAGATTTAAATCCATCGATGTGCACACACATAAATTTAATGTGTAAATTTCTACACATTGCACACCAAATGTTTGAGGAATATATCATTTTGTGGAAAATTAGGTTTAGCACTAATCTGTTCTTGTAAAAGCCAAGCAATAGATGCTTTACTTTTCTCTGGATTCTGGTAGAATATGAAACAATGTTTAAAATCAGGAGAAAAAAGGTTCCTTCAATAACTTACCATTTAGGGTAATGGTTTTTCTACCATAGTATCATGTGATTTTTGATACTTAAACTCCTATTTTAAAATTTTATTCTGAGAATTTAGACTAGTTTGAAGTTTGCATATATCTTTGTGTACATAGCATGCATTACTGTTGCACTTGAGGGTTTTTTATTTTTTTTTTTACTTTTTTTTTGTTATTTCAGTATACCAATTGCTAGCTTGTGTGTGTTATAGCAATATAAGAAAAGTGATTGCTCTAGTCCTTCTGTAATGTTATAACAAGTTTCAAGTACTTTGGTAGAGGTGAGGGGTTATAGTTTGGGGAAATAAAAGTAGGAAACATTTTTAACATTTAAGATAATAGATTGTGTGATTGGAAATATAAAGTACACAGATGTGAAATATTTTCATGATATAAAGGTATATATGAGTAAATGAAAACATAATTATTGAGAATCTTCTTTCTAAGTTTTATGTGAGTGGGAAAATACATCAGAATAAAAACAGTGTATTCTTTTATACAACAGAATAAAATATAACAAAGTGGACTAGATAAGAAAGATCAGAAAGGTGATAATACTCAACATTATGAAAAAGTGATGCATCTTTAATACAGTAAATTAGCAGTTGTTTACACAGTCCATGAGGAAGTGCGCAAAATACCCTGACAGGGCAATGGGGAATTCAAAGATGACTAAGACAAAGTTCCTGTTTTCAAGAGACATGTAATTGAGATGGAAGGAGAAGACGGTCACCTAAAATGAGGTGGTAATTAGCAATCTAAGTTTCTATAAGGCAGAAATAGCAACCAGTATGTGTTACACTGTTCAGTTGATCTGGTCTGTACCTAGGCAAAAAACCAGGTTTCGTTGGTTTTCCTCTCTAATTTGTTGACTGAGTCAGTCATTATGTTTTGGCACTATAGTGAATAAGCCAAAGCATAAATTTGATGCCTATATTCTGAGAGGTTGTGGAATAGATTGTGAAGGGGAGGGCAGAGCTTTAAGTGAGTTTTGCATGGTTTCTGAAATTTGCTGGAGAGAAAGTGGGGAAAGATGCTGAAAACATTTGGAACCGAAATCCAGGTCTTCATCAGTAACTGCATGTTGATAGGGGCAGTGCCTTAACTCAAGGGACTTTGGCCCCACTCCCAGACCTTCAGGGCTCAGTACCAGGCTGGTGGTACAGGTGTTTTTGGCTCCTTCAGAGCACTATATCTCATAAGACGTAGGCACGTAAAAGGCTTTTCTTTCTTGTTGTGTATATGTGGATTTGGCCTGCAGTCTTTTGAGTTTGGAGATGTTGCAAAATATGGCTTCCTGTTTTCAGTTGTGTCTCCTGTTTGTAACCTGAGCTAAAGGGTGAATTTAGAGTTTAGAAATCAAAAAGCAAAGGTTCTTTAAGACAGTGGACTGACAGGGGCACCTGGCTGACTCACTCAGTAGAGCATACAACTCTTGGTCTTGGGGTTGTAAGTTCGAGCCCCACATTGGGTATAGAGATAACTTAAAAATAATAATAATAAAAAAAGACAGTGGACTGATCAATTTGATTTCAGGGGCAGGCATGCCAACCTGCACAGGATTCTAAAGATTTTTTTTCTTAAGATTTTATTTATTTATTCATGAGAGACATAGAGGCAGAGACACAGGCAGTGGGAGAAGCAGGCTCCATGCAGGGAGCCCAATGCAGGACTCAATCCAGGGTCTCCAGGATCCTGCCCTGGGCTGAAGGCGGCGCTAAACCGCTGGGCCACTGGGGCTGCCCTCTGCACAGGATTCTAAAGGGAGCTTCCCACCTCTTCCTTCCTTAGAGGTGACTGTGCTGGTGGTCAGGGTAGCATCCTCAAGGAAGAAATAGATATTTATTGAGAAATTAGTCTGGGTCTGAACTAGATTCTTCCATGCATATTTCTTCCTTTAATTGGCTCAGAGCAACCTTGTAAGGGAGATATTTTCCCTATTTTGTGGTGGAAACGGAGACTCAGTAACATTTAGGTCTGTTGACCAGAACATCCAACTCTTAAAATAGCAAACTTCAACTTCTCTGGTCCTTCTATGCCATGCTACTTAAAGAATTAGACTAGTTTTTTCTTCTAATTACAAGAGACATGCATATGGTTAAAAAAGAACAGAAGGATATTCAATTAAAGTAAAAGCCTTCTTGTTCACCCCACCCTAAACTGTCTATTCCCAAGTAGTCACTTGTTACAGTTTCTTCTGTAGTTACCATAATGAGTTTGGATACTGTACTGCAGTATAATATAGAAGTATACTCATTTGACCACCCTTAAGCCATGTCTGTTGATTCCCTTTATGATAGATGAATCTTCAAACCTCCTCTCCCACTTCTGCCTCCTGTTTTTTAATTTTTAGTTCTGGTTGTGTTTGCTCTTGACTTAAATAATGTTCTTATTCTGTAATGTGCCAACCTCCAATTGTACCTATTGACTCTTTGCTATAAAAAATGAGGAAATTTGTGCACCTAGCCTTTTTCCCATTTCTCACTCTTCAATTCCAATTTTCATAATTAAATTATTTTTGCATTGTTAAAGTCTATAACATTTGTATTTGATTCTCCTAGGTTGATTGTGCTTTGTCTACGAGTTAAGTTTTAAACATTGGTCCTTTTCCTTCCTGCTAATGGTCTTGCTCAAATGTCTGGAAGCCTTGGTCATTGCTTCACATTTATGAGTGAAGGACCCAGTTCAAAGAGTATAGGTAGCGTATGTGGAGTTCCTTTGCTTTTGCATGTCTATTATACTGTAGGCCTTTTCCTTTGAATGGAATGTTGTGAGTAAAATGGGCAAGATTTGACTATAGGCAGCTTTGCTACAATGCTCTTAGAAGCAGAAAGGCAGACTGGGGTGGGGGGGTCCCACAGTTGTCAAAATAAGTAGGACAGGCTCAGGGGGAAGTAGAATGCTTTTATTTAATTCCTAGTGATAGATTTTTAAGCCTCTATCCTTTTTTGGTGTTGGGGTGTGGGCAATCTGGAATCTTAAGCTCTGCTCACTCAGCTTTAGTACCTTCACCAGGAGCCTTCCTCAGGGAGCTAGCACACTTTGTTCAGAGACTAGAGTTCAGAGTCTGGACACAAATGCCTTAATTGCTGGCTGCTTTTGAGGACAGACCTACTGTTCTAGCTACTTTGATTACAGTGTCCTTCTTCACCATCCTGTAATTCTGCTTGTATTTCTGAGGCTCCTTTAGGGGAAACTAGCACTTACTTTCCTTGGTGTTCTCTTGAGCTCTGGTAGCTTTTGCTATGACTTCCCCACTTTAGTCTCATCTGCCTTCTGGTTGCTAGGAATTACTCAAAATTTTTGATCCACTGAAGATACTCTTTATTACCATGTTATTAGGGTATTATTCTTTAAAAACAAACAAAAAGAATTTCTGGGGGGGACTTTTAGGAGGAAAAGTTGGTGCCATCTGTGTTCCTTTTTTTTTTATTTTTAAGATTTTATTTATTTATTCATGAGAGACAGAGAGAGAGAGGGGCAGAGACACAGGCAGAGAGAGAAGCAGGCTCCATGTAGGGAGCCTGACATGGGACTCCATCCTGGTTCCCCAGGATCAGGCCCTGGGCTGAAGGCAGCACTAAACAACTGGGCCACCCGGGGTGCCATTCTTTTCTAATAATATTAAGAGGCTGCCTTGTCCTAAAACATTTTCCCAATTGATCTGCTGGAATCATCCTTGGGGAAGAAGTATGCTCCTTGGCCACAGGACACCAGAAAGTGTCAGCCAAACCTTAGATATGCTCACTTAGAGCAAGTGCTAGCTTTCTAGAAGAACCTAGATGCTATAAGCAGTGGAAAAGAACTGTCCTTTTCCTTAAAAACGTTGTAGTCTTATTGTGGATGCAATACATATACATTTAATGTTTGGAAACTTTATCAACTTTGCAAATATAGAAATGTGTGGCATTGACACTAAATACTCTAGGAGGTCGGAAAAGGAAGAAGCTATTGTAGACTAGTCTCAATGAATATTTTAGGGGAAAAAATGGAGTTTGACTCAGAACTTTAACAAGGTAGAGTTTTAATTATTAAAGAATGGAGGGGATAATGCTTTCCAGATAAGGTGAGGAAGTGGAGACAATAGGCAACAGAGCTGGAAATGAGCGTCCTTTGAGGATCTGTGCAGAGACCAATATGGTTTAGAGAGATTGAAGAGGACTGGCGGTTGTGGATTGACAAGGGTAGCGCATAACAAGCATTGGCTCTCACCTCAGCTCCTAATTTGGTAACTGAGTTATTCTGGCTAAGGCACTACCTTTGTGAATTTGTTTGTTTCTTCACAGAGAATTCCATTATTTCAGGTAAGGGAGAACTTAATTATTGAGGACTTTAAATGGCATCATGAGTTGAGTCAATAAGCAAAATGAGTATCCATTTTAGACTTTTTGAGCAAGGGAATATTAATGGTGAAAAGTGTTTTAGGAGTATTTAATTAGTTGTGGTATATAGATGGGCTGAAGAGGATGGAAACCTGTAGTCTATGAGGTAAGACTATCCTCTTAAGCCAGATGTGAATTGAAGAAGGGGACCAGAAAGGATAGTGAAACTAGAAAAGAAATACATCTGAAGGAGAATGGACAGGACTTGGTAAGTGGATATGTGTAGAATTTTTTTTTTATTTTTTTATTTTTTTTAAATTTATGATAGTCACAGAGAGAGAAAGAGAGAGAGGCAGAGACATAGGCAGAGGGAGAAGCAGGCTCCATGCACCGGGAGCCCGACGTGGGATTCGATCCCGGGTCTCCAGGATCGCGCCCTGGGCCAAAGGCAGGCGCCAAACCGCTGCGCCACCCAGGGATCCCCGGATATGTGTAGAATTTTAAAAAGAGAGAAGCCAAAGATAATTACAAAATTCTAACTTGGATAGCTGGAAGAATCAACTGAAATATGAACATGGAGAGAACAAGTTGGGTGGAAGTTGCAAATGTTGATGAGTTTGGGTCTGAATAGTTGAGTTTGAGACAACAGTGAACATCCAGACTTCCTGGTAATTATCTAGATATATGGGAATAGAGCTTAAATGAGCCTTATCTTATTCTTCTCTTTCTAGTTTCATTCTTTTGGGGTCAGATATGGGATGAGATATACCCCAGTCACTTGAAAAATGAAGCACAGTAGTTGATACACTTTTTTTTTTTTTTTAAAGAATTTATTTGTCAGACACACACAGAACAAGCCAGTGGAGCAGCAGGCAGAAGGAGAGGGAGAAGCAGACTCCTTGCTAAGCAGGGAGCCTGATGTGGGGCTCGATCTCAGGACCCTGGGATCATCCAGGACCCTGAGATCATGACCTGAGCTGAAGGCAGATACTTAACTGACTGAGCCACCCAGATGCCCCAAAGCAAATAGTTGAGAACAGCTTCTGTGATAATACCATCTGGGTTAAAATACTGGGCTCTTCATTATTGATCTCTGTGACCTCCAGCAAAGTTGTTTGACCTTTTTGAGTTTCCTCAGCTAAGAAACTGAGAATAGTAACACCACCAATGTCCTAGGGCTGTCATGAGGATTAAATAGGATAAACATATACAGAGCTTAGAACACTTCCTGCCCATAGTAAGGACATATTAAATGCAAAGTTTTATTGACTTCCAGCCTATTTATCTAAGGATTGTGTTAGATAAATGCTTCTTTCTGTGTTTGACACAGCTATGTGCCTGAGGTGTTGTCTATCTTTTGTACTGTTTAACTCATAAGTTTCACAGGATTTTTCACTGGATTTTATAGGATTTGCAGTTGGAAGTTTTAGAGATTGATAATAGATGATCATTTTTTGAATTGAGTGTGTTGAAAACAGTTACTAGTTCAGTTTTCTATAATAAGTGGATCATTCCTTTGCTAGGAACCATTCAGTCTTTCTGTGCCTTAAGTTTTCTCTATTGAGCAAATAATGAGATTATGAGAAAAGAAATTTTATATTTGGGAAAATTCTGTGGATAAGCATCGGGAGCCCACGGAAGGAGTCACTCATTTTGTATATGAACTCAATAGTTACTAAAAAACTTGCAAACTTTTGAGAATATTTTAATAAATTTGAACTATATTAGAAGATTCATAAATCTATACCTGGAAAAAAACAGTGGGGAATAAAGTGGCCTGAAATTATTAGGGAACAAGGGTACCAGTCAGCGGTCTCATTTTCTTCATTTCAGAGTCAAATGGGATAAAGTTAAAGACCATAACAGGTCTAAATAGAAAGAATAGTACACACAACTCAGATGCAAGGCTGGAAAGCCATTAAAAGCAAATAAATGCTCGGTTAATAAATAGAACACAGAGTGGATAAAGGCAAAAATTGCTTTTTAAAAATTTTTACAAAGATTAAACATGGAATACAGTCTTTGGGATCTGCTTATCAAAGTATTTTTTCAAAATTAAGAGTTGTTATCAGGGTCCTTGCTTCAATGCTTCAGGGAAAATGGTATATACATGCTGTAGATTTAAAAATAATATAGGTACTATTAAAAAATGTCTCTGTAAGGAAGGTATATGAATCAACTTGAGTAAATTATTTTTTTGAAGGGCTTTTCTCCTACATATGAGTAATGCCTTGCAATACAGAATTGGGGGTGGGATTGAAGTAATTCCTTTATTAATCCTAAAATTATGGCTTTTGAGAAGATATACCATTATTACGTTAAAAGGGAAGACTCATTTTATGGAGTCCATCAACAGCCTGGTTGTAGAGTCTAGGATTCTGAGAGTATTTTATTTATTTATTTATTTTTTTACTTATTTATGATAGTCACAGAGAGAGAGAGAGAGGCAGAGACATAGGCAGAGGGAGAAGCAGGCTCCATGCACCGGGAGCCCAACGTGGGATTCGATCCCGGGTCTCCAGGATCGCGCCCTGGGCCAAAGACAGGCGCTAAACCGCTGCGCCACCCAGGGATCCCCGAGTATTCTATTTTTAAAGAGGTAATCCTATTGTAGATTAATATAACCATATAATTTACCCATTGAAATATAAAATTTAGTAGTTTTAAATAAATTCACAGAGCTGTGCAAGCAGCACTCCAATCAATTTTAGGGCATTTTCATTGTCACAGAAAAGAAACCCTATTCTGTGAGCAGATACTTCCCCTCTCTCCCTCATGCCCCATGGGCCTAAGCAACCATGACTGCTTTCTATCTTTATAGATTTTTGCCTAATCTGGACATTTTTATTTAAATGGAACCACAAAATATGTGGTCTTCTGTGTCTGGGTTCTTTTACTTAGTATAATGTTTTCGAAGTTCATCTGTATGGTAGCATATATCAATACTTCATTCCTCTTTATAGCCGGATAATGCTTCCGTGGTATGGATATCCAGTATTTTGTTTGTCCATTCATCAATTGACAGACTTTTGAGTTGTTTCTTTTTTGGCTATTATTAATAATGCTACTATGAACATGTGTGTATAAGTTTTTTATGTGAATGAATATGTTTTCATTTCTCCTGGGTATATACTTAGTGGAATTGTGGGTCCTATGGTAACTCTGTAAGTTTCACTTTTCAGGGTATTGTCAAACTGTTTACCAAAGTGCTATATTATTTTGTGTTCCCACCTGCAATGTGAGAAGGTTTCCATTTCTCCACATCCTCTTCAATACTTGTTATCGTCTGTTTTTGCTTTAGTCATCCTGGTGGGTGTTAGGTGGTGTCTCATGACAGTTTTGGTTTGCATTTCTCTCATGACTAATGATGTTGATCATCTTTTCATGTACATATTGGCCGTTTGTATATCTTCTTCAGAGAATGCCTACTCAAAGCCTTTTCTCATTTTCCAGTTAGTCTTTTTAAGAGTTCTTTATATATTCTAGCTACCGGTCTCTTATTTAGGTATATGATTTGTGAATATTTTCTCCGGTTCGGTGGGTTGTCAATTTCACTTTCTTGATGTGTCCTTTGAAGCACAAAAGGTTTTACTTTTGACGAAGTCTAATTTGTCTATTTTTTCTTTTGTTGCCTGTACTTTTGATATCATGTTTAAGAAGTTCTTACCTGACTAAAGATTCTTAAAGTGTTCTTAAGGCCAAATTATTTCTTAAAATGCTGAGTTCTTTTACTCTAAAGAGTTATGAGATTAATATAGTAGTTAAAACAAGGACATATTCTAGCTCATCTTTGATGCTATTGTTGGTGCATATTTAAAAAATTGTGCAAATAGCAAAAAGTAATTTTCTTGCCATGTCTTTCAGCTCAGTGAACTCTTGAATTCTGTAGCCTTTAGCATCCTTTTAAAAAAGGATTTTTTTTTGCCTATGATATCACTTCTCTCATTTCTTGCCATATGTATTTGTTGTATTATAAATATAAATATAAATGTCTAATCACATGAATCTTCTTTCATGTCACTTTCACTTCACTTTAACAAATTATTTCAGAGAACATGTGATCGAAGTACATATTTTGTTCATTTACTGGCTTTTTTGTTGATTTTTCAATGTATAGTTAGTTATATGGGCAGGATCTAAAGGGTACTGGGATCATTGCTAGAAAAATTGTTACTATGGTTTCAAAAAGCAAGTTGATTTGTTTCTTTAAATTCATCTCTTCTTGTTTGTTAAGGATTCCTCCCCTGCTCCCCGCATGTGTCAGTCACCAAACTTAGCAGTCTTGCCAGACAAGGGAACTGAGACACAAGGAAGCTATGTGAATTATCCAAGGAGTGCTTGCTACTCAATGTGTGGTCTGCAGACTGGTCTGGATCTGTGATCTATTTGTTACTGGCAACAACATCAGTACAGAAGTTGAGAGTAAACACTTAGAAATGTTTATAGCATTTTTGACCTTCTGCATTATCCCCATACGTGGTCATGATTTTTTCCTATTAATTCACATTTATTATATATTTCAATTGTTTATTTATTTATTTATAACTACAGTATAATTTGTCATGTTTTGGGGAAAAAACTCTTCACCTCAGCTAGAAGCGTTGATCTAGAGTCAGAGAGATAATGAATTACAGTAGTCTCAGAACTCTTAACCTTTGATTTTTGGTTAATTTCTCAGGAGCCCTGTATCTTTTCCTGTATCTTCATCTATAGTCACAGTCATGTTTAATTTAAATATTAGATCATTGTAACTATGGAGAAATTTTAGGGATCCTAATTCCATATTTCTTGTCAAATATACTTAGAAATTCCAATGTTACCATCAGATATTTAATTATACGTTTTTAGGGAACCCTGGGTGGTGCAGCGGTTTAGCGCCTGCCTTTGGCCCAGGGCGCGATCCTGGAGACCCGGGATCGAATCCCACGTCGGGCTCCCGGTGCATGGTGCCTGCTTCTCCCTCTGCCTGTGTCTCTGCCTCTCTCTCTCTCTCTGTGTGACTATCATAAATAAATAAAAATAAAAAAAAATTAATGATACGTTTTCATGTGGAAGTCCTGAGAACAATCTCCAAACTTAAATGTTAGGAAGCACTGGTGCAGTCTCAAAGCTTTGTAATTGGAATAACCAGCAGAAATGTTAATATAATTTCAATACCATCTAGTTCTTTTCCATGCCTAAAAAGCAGAAACAGATAGTCATCTTTCAGACTCTGTCAGAAAAGTAATTTCATCTCAGAGATGTGCTTTTGTGTCATTTTGTTTAAATGTCTTTAAAAGATTCTTCTTACTTTTTTTTTTGTGCCCCCCTCTGAGGTACAAATTTACTATTTTGAACATGTCATGCCTATCACTTTCTTTTAACACTAAAGGAGGTTAATAAAAATAATATTTTAATATAAAAATAGTGAAATTCTTACCATGGGAACAAAGAAACACATATATATTTCTTTCATTGAATAGGACTTGTTTTGGTATTGGTATCCTGGGATCTATGTCTTGGGATCTATGTATGCTATAAGCCTCTAATATGCTTAGAATAGGATTTCTTTGCTGAAAGAAAATGTGTTTTATAGGAGGTAAAAATTGATTTTTTAAAATATAAGTAGGAAGAAAGGGTAATGATGTATGTTTTAGGCAGAGTGCTAGATGGAAAAAAAGTTTAATTCAACAGATTTTACTGTTTGTTTTGTTAGACTGGGGGGAATAAATGATTAATAAGACATGTCATTTCCTTTAAGGATCTTATAGATTAGTAGAGGAAAGAGAGATATAAATATCAACTCTAATTCAAGGCAGATTGGTGTAATTGTGCTGCAACACATATAGAAAGAGAAAAAAGATGTTAATTATGATCGGAATGAAGATAGCTGTGGTAGTGGAGGTGGCATTTCAGCCAGGTCTAGGAGAACAAGAAGGCTTCTGATATGTGGGACATGGAGGGAGTAGCATTTCAGATTTGTGAAACAGCCTGGTAAAGGGATGTATTGGTTCAAACTCTTTCAGTGCATGGGATAGAAACCCAGTTCAAACTGGTTTAAGCACATTTTATTTTACTTTTTAAGTTGGCTTCATGCCCAGCATGGAGCCCAATGTGGGGCTTGAACTCACTACTTGGGATCAAGACCTAAGCTAAAATCAAGAGTCAGGTGCTTAACTGACTGAGCCACCCAGATGCCCTTCCAACTGGTTTAAGATCCCAAGAACTCACTACTTGGGATCAAGACCTAAGCTAAAATCAAGAGTCAGGTGCTTAACTGACTGAGCCACCCAGATGCCCTTCCAACTGGTTTAAGATAGAGGAATTTATTGGTACACCTATGATAGAAGGGTAGAGTTGGAGTCTTGCTTCACGCCCACCTGGATCCAGGTGAGTATTCAAACTGTAATGAGCATTCTCACTAACATTCTGCTTTCTTGTGTGTAGATTCCTTTAAGATGACCACTAGCCACCAGCCACTGGCAGCTTCTTAGTTATTTTCTGTTAGCTCAGCAGCTCTTATGGAAAGAGAGATCTCTGAATAGTTGTAACAAGTCCTTGGCTTGGGTCATGTGTATTTTGAATCAATCACTATGGTTTGGGTGGGGGATGAAAGGTGGGGGATGTGGGGGATATGGTGCTGCAGTTGGCCAGAACTGGGTCATATGCCCAAAAAGGAATTGGGAGGATGGGGGTGCGGTCTGTCCCACCCACCCTACACAGAAATTGGGAGAGGTGTCATTCTCCACAGGAAAATTGACATAATTTGACTGAAGGAGAGAAGCAAGTCAGGGCAGGCAAAGCCAGATACCTATTATAAGGTGGAGTATTCTGAAACTTTAGTGCTGTACATGCATGTGTAGAGAGGTAGGAAAATGAAGGACTGGGATAGACAATATTCTTAGATACATAGCAGTAGGGCGCTGGTTAGAGGAGAGTAATGTCATTAAAGTAGTAGGTTAAAATAATTACTTAGCTTGCTAAATCTTGAATTGATTTATAGAGAGAAGAGCTGGAGGCAAAACGAAAGATGTTAAGAAGGCTAACTGTCTAGACTGGTTAACTTTTTTTTTGTTGTTGTCGTTTTAATCTCCAACCTTTCTTTAGGGTTGATTTTCCTGTTAGTGAAATTTTTTGTTTTTTGCTTTTAATCTGTTTGTTCTTTGACTGTCTTATTATTTATCTCTTTTTAGCAGTATATATGTAGAAAGGATTACTTAGATGAAAAAACTGTTAAAAATATAAGGGCTTATAAATAGGAAAAATACAAAATATTACAAAATAAAGGCTTAAGTGGGTGGAACAGTTGCCTACTTAAAAAAAATTTATTTATTTATTTATTTGGGAGAGAGAGAGAAAGCATGAGTGATGGCAGGGGTGGGGGCAGAGGGAAGGAGAGAAGCACACTCCCCACTGAGCAGAGAGCCCTACTGCAAGGGGATGCTGGGCTTGATCCCAGGACCCTGAGATCATGACCTGAGCCAAAGACAGACACTTAACCGACTGAGCCACCCAGGCGTCCCGACAATTGCCTACTTTTTAACATATATATAAAAAGATAGGATTGTATGCATAGCTAAGCAAAAATTATATTTTTAGGTTATTTGAATTTAATTTGTCCTTAATAAATCTGCCTTTTATTTTTATTATTTTTTTCTAATTTGTATTGTTTTACCAAAAACATGGAGGCAGTTAACAAAGATAAACACATTACTCAAAGGTTAAAAAAAAAAAAAAAACAAGTTAGGAAATCAGGGATGGAAAGAAAGGTAGGTAGGAAAAATAAAGTGAAACTAGGATTAGTTCACTTTATGGAACTAATAAAGTGTGAAATGCATACCCTCCATACTCTAGACTTCTGCTGGAGACCAACCACTTACTTTGGCCCTTAGCTTTCTATCAATCAGTGCAAAGAGGGAAAACTGATCAGATGCATGATTTATACCATCTTTGATATAAAAATAAGTAAGATGCCTAAAAGTAGTACAGGACTTACTAGTATTAGAACCAATGAAATTTCAAAGAGGCAAAAAAAAAAATGCCATGTGATGTGATAAATTAAACCTTCCATAATACTTCAGTAATACTCCGGAGTTCTTCCTTAAAAGATCTATCCACACAAGTATAGCATAATGCCAAAGCAGAGTTTAGGGCAAGTCATTTGATATGGAGTCAAAATAACATGGGTTGGCAGCCTACAGTTCAGGGGGAAAATCCATCCTGCTATTATTTTTATAAATATTTTATTGGAATACAGCCACACCCATTTATTTACATATTATCTATAGCTGTTTTTATGCTACAGCAGCAGTAGTAAGTAGTTATGACCGAGACCAAGTGTCCTGCAAAGCCTAGAATATTTCTATCTCTGATCTTTTACTGAAAATGTTTGTCAACCCTGGGTTACATACATAACTTCCTGATAGATTAGTTTAAAATTAAGATAGCATATAAAGTATTCAGAACAGAGGTCTCTATCAATGTATTTTGTTTGGCCAAATCAGTAGTTAGTTTTTTGAAAATTTGTGCTAACCCAGAAAAATTCGTATTTCTGGAAAAATTGGATGGCAGGCAACACTGGATTTGAATTGTGTTTGTTATTCACTTTACAGACACCATCTCTTTCTAATCTGCATTCCGGATTACTGTTTTACCTTCCAGTTCTGATCTCCTTCACATACTTTTTTGGTGACTGGAGAGATTTTGGTTTTGGCCCCTGAATTAGAAGAAAAGCCAAGCCGTACATTCTTCAGCTGTTTTCAAATATATTTCTTAGAATGGTACTGGACAGCAGAGAAATTTGGGATATATTCTTTTTTTTTTTTGAGATTCTATTTTTAAGTAATGTCTACACCCAAAAGGAGGCTCGAACTTACAACACTGAGATCAAGAGTTGTATGCTCTACCAACTGAGCCAGCTAGGCACCCCAGGATATATTCTTTGACTACTACTTGGAGTGTAGTTATTCGGTGTTACTTATAGTTATATCTTTTTAGCCAGCAGAATTAGAGGTAGGGTTGATGTTCTTTTAAGAAGACAAGGAGCTTATCAAGGATATGTGCCTACATAAAAGACCAACACACCTGTATGTGAAAGTGGGCTAAGGGATTTGGACCAGACTAAATTTTCCTTAGAAAAATAATTCTAGGGCAGCCGGGGTGGCTCAGCGGTTTAGTGCTGCCTTCAGCCCAGGGCCTGATCCTGGAGACCCAGGATCCTGGTCCCACGTCAGGAACCCTGTATGGAGCCTGCTTCTCCCTTTGCCTGTATCTCTGCCTCTCTCTCTCTCTCTGTCTCTCATGAACAAATCAATAAAATTAAAAAAAATAATCCTAGTTTTGTCCCATTAAAAAGACAGTAGTAGTTGAGGACCAAATGGCTCATCTCTTATATTTACTATTTTGGCTCATCAGTTGTATTTAATTAAGGTAATAATGTAAAACGGGGAGATAGTGGATTAAGCAAGTAGAGATAAGAGGAATTGTGAGGAATGTATCATAAGACAAGTAAAAATTTAATCTGTCATAGGAGGGGAGCTGGAAGCATAGGAAGGAGGCAGGGATTGGTGCACTTCTCGGGAGAGCAGGCCTGAGAAGGACCTGGCTGGAGGCTTGTGGTCGGTCACCTGAGGGATGAAGACAAGGGACAGGGAAGGGTAAGTACAGAGAAGGAACATAGGGAAGAAGCATAGACTTCAGGTTAGACCTGTGACACTGTGTCAGGTTAGACCTGTGACACTGTGACACTGTCAAAGGTGAACTGTGATACTCAGATTCTTTTTTCGAGGAAGTGATAGCATCTATAAAGAAAATGGGAAAGTGGATTAGAAAGATCAAGTCTGTTGAACTTGAGGGAGTATTGAAAAATTCAGTCAAAGATATTTCAGAGGGAATCTGAGATATGGGATAGAGATATGGAGAATCATTGATTTATTTGCCTAAACATGTTGAATGTCATGAGAAAGATAAGACTTGCCAGAGATCATAGAAGGAGATAGATTAGGGGGTTCAGAATAGAGACACCTGCTCCAGTTTTCCTCACTGGTACACCAGGAGTCTTGCTGCTTCTGCTTTTGCTTCTAAACATGTGAAATGAAAGCTTTACCTCACCATGTTCAGGGAGCTGTTTTCTGAAATAAAAAACATTCTCTATTTACTGAATGCCCATTATGATTACATAAATACAAATTTCATTTATTTGTCCGTAGGTTTAAAGAATTTGATTCTAATTTATAGAATTTTAGAAGCCATTAATTACTTTCATTCTTTAGTATGATTATATAGATATGGGGATACATTCTATCTTGATAATCTTCTTTGGCAATCATTTGAATCCTGTTATGTTCTTGTTTTTTTTTTTTTCTGTTTGTTTTTATTGTCTGATTATTTTCTTTCTTGTAATTCAGGCATCGTGTTTATTAACTATGTTTTGCCTTAGTCACTTAAACAATAGTAAGCAATATTCAGGGCAGACCGGATGTACTTCTATTAACTGGAAACTAAATTTTGAAGGGCTTTAAAGAGGATAAATTTTGTACTTTATTACATCAAGGATCAAATTGTATTGTAGTTAAATGCATGGATTATGGCATCACATATACCTGGGTTCAGTCCCAGTTTGACATTATGACTTGGAAAATTATTTTCTTCCTAAGCCTTATTTTCTTAATTGATAATACTAGGGATACTTGTAGCATCTCTTAGGATTGTTATAAGGGCAAATGACTGCCTAACACATAGGACTTGCCCATTATTAGCTCATGGTTATTATAATGTCACAAGGCATTGGATGATTAACTTGGTTTTAATATATTTTTTCACTGGAATTTTAAAAAATTGAGGTACGGGTTGATATAAAACATTATCTTAGTTTCAGGTGCACAATGGTAATGGTTCAGTATTTGTATACACTGCAAAATTACCTGGAATTTAACCTATGTTTGGGCCTCGGCAGTTTACATTGTATTCGATAGTATTTCATTTAATCTTGTCATGTTGTTAAACAACTAAAAGATGAGTTGATAGCTCTAGGATTGTTTTTATGATTTAATATTCAACTTTTCCCTATGATTATGGCAGGCATTTTAATGTGGTTCACACATGTCACAATCTGTGTTAAATTTCAGTGTTCTGTTTCTTTTTTATTTGGGTGAATTGTATTTAGCTTCCTGTCTCTGTCAGATAATAGGGAAATAATGAAACAATAGTGTATGAATTGGATAAAAATGAGGCTTAACCCTGAGAACCGTTAACAGGATTATTTTGACAGAGAGATAGCAATGCAATCAAAATGTGTATAATTTTGAAATTCTAAATGGCTCCATTCTTTGGTTGGATACCTGCATGCTTGGTGATCAACAAAACCAAGATATTTAGTGACTATAGAGTTTTATATTAAGACAACATTTTATAAATCAAGTTCATTTAAAGTGTTCTAGGAGGTAACTTTTAAGAGAACTTGTTAGTGGATCCTATTTTGTAAAATGAAGAATTAATTTTTGCAATAATCATTTCCATTTTTAAAACCAGCTTCTCAAATAGTTGATTCTTTTTAAAAGAAATAAACCTGTATCATGTGATTATATGTTTCATGATTAAATAAAAAGTCTTACTATTGTCTTGAATTTAATCCGCTAGAATTCTGATCCTGATATCTGCAAAGTTATCCTTTAGATGGTAAAATATATGAAATATAAGTTAGTGTTGCTCTTTGTATGCATAATATTTGCATTTTATTTAATAGTATCTCCTTTAGTTAAAATTGTTCCTCAGTATATTTTTTTCTTGCTCTGTTTTACTACTCATTGAGCTTTTATGAAGTGTCTGGTATCATGAACTATTTCTTCTCTGTTGACATTATTTTAAATCCTGTACAGTACTCTCTGTTCTGTCTGATTTTCATCCAACATTAAAATACATTTTAATACAGTGTGTGAATACAGGCACTTCTGTAAACTAGCTGTATTCCCCTGAGACTATAAAAACATTGCTAGTCGGTTATTTAGTCCAGAAATATGAAGGTGGAATAGCTATTTATCCCAAAATTATGGTGAGGGAATGTGTCCTAAGAAGTTGAAATGTTGAAATGCGGATGTCCATTTTAAGGTTTATAACAGCATTTCAAGCAAGCTATTTGAAGTATACATATACAATTTTAGTTAGATAAGGGAAAGTGAGTTAGGTATAGTTTAGATAAAGCATATCCTCAGAGATTAATTTTTCGATCCCTGTGGCTGTCAGTGCCCACAACAGGGATTCAGATAGTGCATTGAGCAACTCATGTTAGCAATTCATTTCCTGTCCTTCTGCAATATGCTAGAAAATGTATTGGAAAAGGTTTCAGTGAACATCGATCAAATTAGTGTGTACCACTGATTTGACTAATCCTTTTCCAGAAGCCTTGTAAATTCAGTCCTTGCTTTTACACTTACAAACTAATTAACCAAAAAACTTTTTCATCTTACCAAATTCATTTATTAATGAAACCTAATCTGTTGCTGATTGATTTTTGAGACATCCAAAGTCTGTCAATGTAATTGTTAATATATTAAATGAATCAACATATTTATATTGTAAAATGATATATTCTTAGAATTAAAAAAATCAATTTTCTAATTTTTAATCTTTAGTATCTTAATATTAATTTTCTTATTTTTCAACCTACTTAAGCTAGAGTAATACAAAACAGCTGTATACATACATCAGCAATGGTAGGCCAAGGAAACAAGGTGGTAATAACCCCTCCCCCCCAAATTTTCCCTCAGCATAAACTTTGCCAGTCACTGCTGAGTATATAACCTTTTTACACTTCAAAAGTATGACTAAAAAAAAAAAAAAGCAAAAAACCAAAAGTATGACTAAAACTCATATTAAATTTCTCATACTTGCGTAAATAACAATGTATATTATCTTTCTCCTATCATGATTTGACTTTGAACATATCTTGAGATGTTACTGTTTTTTTTGGCATTCCTTAGATACCACAAAGTTGGAAGTGCCTTTTTTGTGTGTATAAAAAGTAAATGAAATCTTTTTTTTTTATTAAACATCTATGTCAGTTGTTTAGTCAGACTATCATATGTAGTCATTATCTACCCATAATTCTTTTTTTGGAAAATTATATAGAATTTTTACACATGCCATCGATGAATGAAATGCAAAAGAAAAAAACAGAAAAAAAAGATAGCTTTATTTTTCACTACAAAGCCATAGTTAAAAATACCGCAATACTCGTTGCATGTGGATCTTATGCAGTTATGTCAGGTTATCATGTCCTTTGCTAGGGCCTGTGATGGAAGACTGAGATTATCTTTTACTTTCACTACCTATTAGTTTATCATCCCTACATTAGTTGGGACTATCTAAACCTTGAACAATTCACTGGTATGGTATTTAAAATCCACTACTGGGTATGATAGGAAAGATGTAGGGAGTTGGTGGTAATTGATTTATCCCCATCATACTGAACCTCCCGCTCCTCTTCCACTTTGTCCTCCCTTGGGCAATAATCACAGGGTCGAGCTGCCAATCTGTAGACTTAATTTTTTCCAGCAGTACCATCTGGCTCCTTGGCACCAGAAGTTATATTGGTTCTTTGTGGTTGCTGCTGAATTTGTCATATTGTTAGACAGCTGATGGGATGTTTCTTGCTATTTGATCCTAATTTTCTTTTAACTAATTATTGATTTTTATTTAGAGAATCTTCTTTAGCCATTTATGAGCTTGGTAGAATTTTATGGTGAAAAGAATAGAATGTACCTAGACAAATACTATGTGTCATCCTTGAGATTCTCCTCTCTGTATTGTGTTCTAGCTAGTTCTTTAACAACCCTCCCTTTCAAGAGAGATTAATTTAAAGTTAATTGTGGGGGTTTTCTGTTTCATTTAAAGCCTTCTACCTCTGTTTAAGAATTATTTCAGTGTGTATTTAAAATCCTGTTACGGTTGCTGTCATTTCCCAATAATGATTATTTAGAAATCCCTATCAGTGGCAAAGATAACCTTCTAATATCCAGCAATACTTTATCCCATTTAAAAGAATGACCATTTGTGTGTACCTTTTGTTTTATTTTGCAAATGATGTGGGTTTTTTTTTGTCATGCCTAATAACATCTATAAACAGTTTAAAGGAATAGTTGTGAAAAAAGCACATCTGAGTTTTAGTAATTAAAAAAAATTGCTGAAGCACACATTTCAATACACTTAAGCAGTTTTTTTTCATATTACATAGTAAACTGTACATGAAAGCAAAGAATTATTTGATTTTATCTATTTGTTTCTAAAGTAAAGATTATAAACAAGAGTTATTTATTGCTTAAAGTCTTAAAAGCAGCTGCGCATAAAGCAGTTCATTTTGACAAGTATTTATCATATTAGATTGTATTCATTTTTGAAACAAGTCTTTTAAAAAGTTTTAGAGGTACTCATTCATTATGAGTTCTTCTCCTGAGTTTACATTAGGTGTTATTAATCTACATTGGTTATAATAATGACAGGATACTTATATGTTAGAAATAATCATTTCATATCCTTATTGTTATTGGTATGTGGATGCTAGTGAGTTGGCTTGGATTATTTTAATACCACTGTACTAGAACCCTTCTAAAACCTGAAAAACTGAAGCCTATTAAAAACCTACTAAAAACTGGACTCTGTAGAACATTTTCATTTTATGTTAGATAACATATACAGCTAAATTGCTGTAATTTGGTCATGTTGTGATGTTAAACCCAGTTGTTTAATTGCTTTGGATTAAGTATATAGAGAAAAAGGAGCAATGAATGTCACTGTGTAAGAAGAGCTAAATCAGATGTCAGTGAAATGATTCATGTGCTAACTGGAATAGTTAACATGCATTTTACTCGACTGTCTAGCAGGAGGAGGTGGGCTATAGAAAAATGAATTCTTCACTAAATAATTTACAACAATTATATCAAATTTTAATAACTTCAGCTAGGAAGGCACACATGATTCATGTTCTCACAATCACCTACATTAGAGATTAATTGTGCTTTCTTTAAACAAAAATGTAGTCTTATAAATGTTTTTAATTGGTAAATCATGATTAGTTTTATCTTTATAGAACAGCATCATTTGATCAGTTCTTAGCTATAACTTAATGTGAAGCTAAAATATTGCAGTTAATCTGTTGTCTCAAATGCCAGCTCATTAGAATTTGCCCTAATATCAAAAAAAATGCTCTGAATTGTTTGTTGTCTTTATCTTAACTCAAATATGTAAAGGGGACAGTAGAGCATTTTTCTTTGGAATCACAGAGAGTTCAGTGACCTTTCTGTGGCAAATTATGTAGAAAGAAAATATTTATATTCATTTAAAATAACCTCCGTGAAGAAATAGTCTCATTACCCTGTTTGATCAATTTCTTGTAGCCTGAGCTGTAGCATGCTGCTATTGCCATTGGTTGATGGAATACACTGAGTAGTGGCTAATGGTGATGGTGCTCATCAGGAAGGGTTCAGCCAGCGGTCAGCAACAAATAATTCAAGACTGTTTCTAAGTTTGTGGCTGGTGGAATTTGCTTCTTGCCCCAAGCCAGCGGCATTGCTGAGCTGGGCTATTTGATTAGAAGAGAGGCATATTTGCTTCTTAGCAACTGCACATTTGCACAACCCATAGTCCTCTACTGCCTCTAAAGGTTTTCCTTTTGTGATGGTAGAATAATACTTTATTGTTGATTGATAGACAAAAGAGGTTCTAATCCAAGCAAGCTTATAGCCATTTTTGTTGTTGTTGTTGTTGGCTTTAAAAATTTTCATCTACACATAACATTTTTTGAAAAAGTATAGAATAAATATATATATAACGTAATAGGCATGGAAAACCCCAACAGTTAGAATTTTAATATGCATATTAGCAAGAAGGTTTGCACAGCATGAATACAATCACATACTGTTACTTCTTGCCCAGCAGGTTCAATGATAGGAAATCAGTTCTAATCCCAGTGTATGTTTGTACATGTATTTTTCCTGTTCTGGGTGTTTGTATCTTCTAACTATAATTAATCCTAGAGAAAATTTAACTAATAATATTGAAAGGAAAATTAATGTTACTAGAGCTGTTCTATATGGCTTTGTCAAATTTAGGAACTAGTCTTTATATGATTGGAAGTTACATTTTAAATTCTGATACAATGTAGATATAGAATTTGGAACATATTTCTGTAGCAATGAATCTGCAGAAGAAAACATATGTCTTTAATAGAAGACAAAGGTATTTATAACCCAGTAGTTAAGAAACAAGTGAGAAAAGATAGATTCGGGAAGGACAGTCTGAGTTTTACGATCCTATGAAGTCAGGACCGGAAAAAAACAGTTTTTTCCCCCCCATGGTTTTATGGCTTTTCTCCTTCAAACTATATGGTTAGGACTTGAGTTTCAAGATTTTAAGGAAGATGGTATAAAAAGTGATATGAGCGTAGATTATGTTAATTTTACTGTTGCATTATTTTTTGATAATTAAAAAATACCTACTATACCTTAGAGCAATAACATAAAAGCTGTTCGGGCCCATATATTTTGATATATAATTTAAATCCATTATTTTGTATAAATTGTTGAGATAATTCCTAGTAAAATGAAATTGCACGTATAGGACATATAAGGTTGAATTTTTTTATATTCTTCTATGATGTTATATTAGAATGTATGACTTTTTTCCAACTTAAGGGATTTTTTTTTCTATTTTGTCTCATAAGCTTCATGACAGGTATGAGAATTTCCATAATTTAAAATGAACAACAAAAAGTGCATTGGTGTGAATTTTCCAGTTAACAAATCTTGTAACGTGTTTTGGGATTTGGGGAAAGTTAAAGCAAGTGCAGACATTAACACAGACATAAAGTGTATATGGGCAAATACTCTCAATTCCCAATAAAAGGACCTTAGGGCATATCAGTATGCATAATATGACCATCACTGTATTTACTTTCTAATAAATAGCCACTTTAGTGGCAACCTAGAGCCCAAAAAAGGGAAAAGGAGTGAGGCTGAGTGATTTGATATTTCAAGGCAGTAATATGCCCCATCGTATCAAGCAGCTGTCCCTTTGCAATTTCAGTTAACATCCTTGAAACAATTCCTTTAAGAACAAATTGGACCTCCAGGAGGAAATGGAAAATACTTTTAAGAATGATTTTGAATTGTTTAAAAATTAACATGCCTGCAAGTAAATTGCCAAACTTAGGATGTGAGTTTGATGTTATTGAAATTAAGATTATGGCTTTTACGAACATTTTATTTATAAGGTAAATTATGGGAATTTGATGTATTAAGGAAAATGTTCTTTAAATTACTAAACTATCTTGCAAATAGTTGTAGAAATGGCATTTTAAAAACTCTAATCTACTACATTAAAATTACTTGTATTTATTAGTCTATATCATTAGGTGACATTTATTGCTAAATGTCCTTCCCCCTATTAATGATTTCTTATTTTGGGGTACATGGTAAAAGGCAGTTTTCTTAGTGGGGCTTTATAACAATTGTCATCTACAGATAGGGGGAACAATTGTATCATTAACTATGTTCTTCCCGCCATCTTCCATTGTGACTGTAAGTACAAAGTAATGTACAAAATGATGGCCTTTTGAACTTCAATTTTTACACATAGGTCCATTTATTGGGAGAGAAGAGTAACAGGGACAAGTAAAGGTTTCTAATTCTCTTCTAGGTAAGGAGAATACAGGAGTAGGTAAGGAGTAGTTAGCGGCATTGAAGCAGTTGATGGGATTTTATTAAATCTTTATCAGAGATTTCAGTGCACAGTGATGCTGAGCATCTTTTCAGGTTTGTGGGCCATCTTTATGTCTTTTTTGGAAGAATGTTCAGATCCTTTGCCCACTTTTTAATCAGATTTTATTTATTTATTTATTTATTTATTTATTTATTTATTTATTTATTTATTTATTTTGGTGTTGAGTTATCTAAGTTCTTTATATATTTTGGATATTAACCTCTTATTGACTCTATCATTTGCAAATATCTTCTCCCATTCAGTAGGTTGCCTTTTTGTTTTGTTGATGGTTTCCTTCACTCTGTAAAAGATTTTTATTTTGATGCAGTCCCAATAGTTTGTTTTTGCTTTTGTTTTCCTTGCCTCAGGAGGCATATCGAGAAAGATGTTGCTATGACGCGATGTCAGAGACATTACTGCCTATGTTATCTTCTAGGATTTGTAGTTTCAAGTTTCACATCACATTTAGGTCTTTAATCCATTTTGAATTTATTGTTGTGTATGGTGTTAGAAAGTGGTCCAGTTTCATTCTTTTGCATATAGCTGTATAGTTTCCCTAATACCATTTATTGAAGAGACTGTCTTTTCCCCAAATATGTAAACAGCCTAAGTACCCAACTACAGATGAATGGGTAAGGAAGATGTATGTGTGTGTGTGTACACACAGGCACACACACTCACATATATACACAATGGGGTAATATGCAGCCATAAAAAGGTTGGTATCCTGCCATTTGCATAATGTGGATGGACCTAGAGGGTATTGTGCTAAGTGAAGTAAGTCAGACTGAGAAAGACAGATACCATTTGATTTTACTCATATGTGGACTCTTTAAAAACAAAATGAATGAATAGACAAAAAAGCAGAATCAGCCTGTAAATACAGAGAACAAACTGATGGCTGCCAGAGGTTGGGGGAGTGGTGAGCAAAACTGTTGAAGAGGTTTGGGAGATATAGGCTTCTAGTTATGGAATGAATAAGTCATGGGAATTAAAGGTACAGCATAGGGAATAGAGTCAATGATACTGTAATAGCCTTGTGTGGTGACAGATAATAGCTATACTTTTGGTGAGGATGGCATAATATATGGAGAAATTTAATCACTGTTGTACATCTTAAACTAATGTAACATTGTATGTCAGCTATACTCAGAAAAAAAATTAAGAAAAAAAAAGAAACTTCAGTACACAGGTGGCTTCCTGAGGTCTTTAAGGTAAAATCTCTAGAGAAATATATCAGAATAAATTTCAGTGGCATACATACATGTTACCGAAGAAGCTATGTCTCAGAGAGATTAGGTGATTTGTCCAAAGCCACACAGCAAGAAATGGTGGAGTTGAGGTAGAAATTTAGGTCTTTTTCTTTTTTCCTCCAAACCTATTATCTTTCTTTTTTAGAGCACTAATACCTGTCCCTCAGGCTTGTAGTATTTAGGAACATGTGGCTTGGATGCTGACATGCAGATGAAACCTCTGATACTAGCTTTGTGACCTGGCCAAACTATTTGGCTTCTTCAAAGTTTACTTTCTAGTTAGATTAACATAAGGATTATAATATCTGTTTGCATGAGGTTGAGGATCAGAAGAGATAATCTGTGTACATTTTGTGAATCTGAAAATACTTTATAGTAAGTGATTATTGTTGTCCTAATTTAACAGCACATCTAAGTTCCAGATAGTTCAAAGAAGTTGAATTCGTGTTTCTTGATTTCTATCCATGGGAATTATAGACTTTTCAGTTCTGGAAGGAACTTAGAAAACCACTTAACATGCTATTTCCTCATCTTATAAGTGAATATCTATGACTTATTATGCTTAGTTGGCTTCTCAGGGTCACCTGTCAAATTAATGGCATCACCACCACTACTAGCACCATTTATTGGACTTTTATGTACCAGGCACTGTGCTGGGTATTTCCCATGTATTATTTCGAGTCCTAATAATATCTTTATGTAGGAAGTGTTATACCTATTTTGATGATAAAGAAAGTTAAATTTAGGATGATCTCACTTGCTAAAGTAGAAAAGCCAGGATTTGAACCAGAATCTATCTGACTGCAGTGGCCATGTTCGTAGTACAATGTAAACTGCCTCCCAAATGCCAGGAATGAAACTTCAGCCTCTGACTCCAATTAGTGAAACATGGGCTTCTCACACCACATCTAAATTTTCTTTAAAGAATATGTTAGTATTAACAAGTGTAAAATTTGAGTCATTTAAGTAGCCTTTTAAAAAATGAATTTCTTTTCTAGTTATATGAGAGGATTCCAAGATGATAGGATTCCTATATATATATATTTTTTTTTTTGAGAGAGAGTGCATGTATGTGCATGTATGAATGGGAAGGGGCAGGGGGAGAGGAAGAGGGAGAGAATCTCAAGCAGACTCCATGCTGTCAGGGAGCCTGACTGGGTGGCCCTCAATCCCAGGATCCTGAGATCATGACTCCAGCCAAAATCAAGAGTCTGATGGCTCAACTGACTAAGGCACTCAGGAACCGCCCCCCATGTTGGTTTTTTGAATGGATTTCTTTTTCAAGGATAGTTCTGAAAAAGAGGTCTGATTTGTGGTTATCAAAGGCAGGGGGTAGAGATGGTGGGGAAATTGGATGAAGATGGTCAAAAGGTACAAACTTCCAGTTGAAAAGTAAATAAGCACTGGAGAAATAATACACAACATGATGGCTGTAGTTAACACCGCTAGATGGTATATTTGAAAGTTGCCAAGAGAGTAGATCCTAAAAGTTCTCATCACAAAGGGAAAAAACCATTAAAAAAAATTATTGTTGTAACTGTATGAGGTGATGGATGTTAATTAAATTTATTGTAGTGGTCATTTCACATTATATGTATGTCAAGTCATTATGCTGTACAGTTTAAACTGATACAGTGCTATTTATCAACTTGTCAATGGGAAAAACATAAAAGTGATCTGGTCACCACTTGGGAGGCTCTTGAAATAAGAACCAGATGAAAAAATCCTGGTTTTTGCATTTTGATTTTAGAAGGTAGAGTGTCAAATCTTAAAAACAAGTCAGAGGAAGTTGAATAGACTAGGTAATGGACACAGGAAAAGGAGGGATCAGAGAGAACTCAATTTAGGTTCAATGACAAGAAAATTGATTTTGGCATTTATTCATTCAGCAAATATTTAGGGAGCACCTACTCTGCTTGATAATTCCTATTATAAATGCTGGAGGCACAACTCTGAAAGGATAAATGGTTCTTGGCAGTGATGATAATGTTGGGTAGGTTGGTTAGAGCATGGATAGTGTAGATGCTCATGGTATAGCCAGGTGAAGATGTTTGTTGGAGTCCTGAAACTCTGCTGTGAAGTTAGAAGATGAGAAGACAGGAGTAGAGATAAGAAAGATGAGGGCATCTCTCTCTCTCTCTCTCTCTCTCTGGTATATTTTTTAATTGGAGTTCAATTTGCTGACATATAGTATAACACCCAGGGCTCATCCCGTCAAGTGCCTCCCCCCCCAGTGCCTGTCACCCAGTTACTCCAACCCCCCCACCCACCTCCCCTTCCACTACCCCTTGTTCGTTTCCCAGAGTTAGAAGTCTCTCATGTTCTGTCTCCCTCTCTGATATTTCTCATTCATTTTCTCTCCTTTCCCCTTTAATCCTCTTCACTCCATATGAATGAGACTATATAATATTTGTCCTTCTCCGATTGGCGTACTTCACTCATCATAATACCCTCCAGTTTTATCCACGTCGAAGCAAATGGTGGGATTCATCATTTCTAATGGTTGAGTAATATTCCACTGCATAGAGACCACATCTTCTTTATCAATTCATTGAGGGCATCTCTATAAAATATGAGGTCACCTGTAAACTCATCAAAGGCATAGAAATGTAAGAACAAGGGGTATTAATGAGAAAGAAAGAAAAAGCTGCAATAGCATTGAGAGTAATTTGAGTGGGAATTAGGATGGCAGTATGTCAGAGAGAAGAAAGAGACAGCTTACATTTAGAGAATAACAGAAGAAGTAGGTCGGTCACTGGATGTGAGAACTGAAAAAAAATGAATGTATTTAACAAGGAGAAGATTATTGTTGATCTTAAAGCAATTTGAATTATTTTTGCTACGTTATTACTCACTAAAGCCCATGCTTAATTCAGATTTTCTTGGTTTTTACCTAATGTCCTTTTTCGGCTCCAGGATCCTATCCAGGATACCACATTACAATTAGTCAGTATGTCTCCTTAGGTCTCCCTTAGCTGGAACAATTTTGCAGACTTCCTTTGTATTTAATGGTCTTGACAGTTTTGAGGAGTATGAGTCATCTATTTTATAAAATGTCCCTTAATTGGGATTTGTCTGATATTTTTGTCATGCTTAGACTAGGGTTCTGGATTTTTGGGAGGAAGACCACAGAAATATAATGCTGTTTTCATCATTCATATCAAGATACCTGCTGTCATTATGACTTGTCACTGATGGTGTTAATCTTTACCTCCTATCTGAGCTGTAGTGTCACTCAGATTTCTGCCCTGTAAAATTACTCTTTTCTCCCTATTTTAATTATTTTTTAACCTGTTAAATTTTGATATAGTTTCCATTTATAGAAAAGTTACAATGATAATACAAGGAGTTCCTTTATACCCTCTACTTAGATTCACCAAGTGTGAATCTCTCCATATATATAAAAAATATATCCATATGTATACATATATATAAAATATATATATATGTATTTTTTCTTTTGTTCTGAACTATCTGGAAGTAAGTTGGCAACATTGTGCCCTTTTATTCCTAAATAGTTAAGTATGTATTTCCTAAGCACAAGAACATTTCTCTTTCATAACCTGTACATGATTGTCATTAGAAAATTTCACATTCATTATTACTATATTATCTATCCATAATCCTTAGTCAAATTTTATTATTTATTCTAATAATGTCCTTTATAGTTGTTTCCAATTCTAAGATCATGATCCCATCCAGAATTACAGATTGCCTTTAGTTATCATGCTCCTTGGTATCTTTTACTATGAGACAGTTGCTCGGCTTTTCTTTGTCTTTCTTGACTATGACAGAGTACTGGCCAATTATTTTATTGACTGCCCCTCAATCTGGGTTTGCATGATGTATCCTTGTGATAAGATTTGGGTTGTGCATTTTTGGCTGGACTTCCCACAGATGTGATGTTCTGTTTTTTTCAGTACTTTGTATTAGGAGGCAGATGATATCTGTTTGTTCCAATATTAGTGAGGTTAACTATGGTTACTTGGCTAAGCTGATGTTTTTGTGGTTTCTTCACTCTAAACTTCCTGTTTTTTCTGTTGTAATTAGAAATTAAGAGAATACTTTAAGACTTTCAAAGTAGCCTGTTCTTCATTGAATTTTCACATGCTAGTTTCAGTATTCATTAATGCTTTTCTAGTTGTATGTTTATTGGCATTCCATTAAGAAAATACTTTCCTTTCTCAGTTTATTTATATTAGTATATATTTACAGGTTATTATGTTATTCAGTGTTTATAGTCTGTTACTGTCCTTTACTGTCATTATTTTGATGCTAAATTGTCCCAGATATGGTCAGTGGGAACCCTTTCAAGTTGATTACTGTGTCCATGTAATATGTTCCCATTAGTTTTTGAGTACTTCATATAACAAGATGTATCTGGTCCATTTGTACCCAAGTCCTGGAATCAGCCTTTTCTTTAAGAAGCCTTGGTTCATTTTAGTGGTGAATGATATTTAGATACCAAAATCTAGGTGCTTGATGTGCTTAAGCTACTGGTGAGTCATTGCATCTAAATTCTTGTAGTTGGACAGAGCTAGAAAATATGTCTTCTACATGAATATTTAAACATATTTGCACATATTTGTATTTATTTTTCTGTCTTTTGTGGTAACTAGTTTCCAAGAGGTCCCCTTAGTGAGCCATATTTTTTAGTGTTCACATTTTCCTCTAGAATCTGGGCTGGCCCTGTGACTTGCTTCTGACAAATAGAGTATGATGGAAGTGATGCTATGTGACTTCTAAGGATGGGTCATGAGAAACCTTGCAGCTTTTTCTTGGGCCTCTTAGAATGCTCACTCTTGGAATGCTTTCTCTTAGAACCCAGCTGTTTTGCTGTGAAAAGACCATGTGCACATGCTCTGGTTGGTAGCTCCTGATGAGCTCCCAGCTTGTAGACAACACCAACTGTTTGCCATGTGATTAAGCCATCTTGCATGTTCCAGCCCAGTTGAATCTCTGGATGACTATACCTCAAACAGTATCACATGGTAGAATAGTGAACCTAACCAGTCAACTCATTAGACTATTTTCAAATGTAGCTTTTATTATTATTCAGGTATGGTGAGGCCAAAAGATCAGGAGATGACTGCCATTGAAAAGATAGTTTGTTACATTACCTAAGAGGAGGAGGCACACCATGCTATGCAGGGCCACATGGGGCAAGCACGAGGATTATTCAGGAGGCGGAGGGAGAGAGGGGAAGATGTAGGCAAGAGATTTTATTGTAGTTTCTCTGAGAAAGGCAAGGGTGGATAAGTAGGTTTAGGATTGGCTAGTTTGAATAATTCCAGTAAGCTCTTTGGACACAGCAGGAGTCCCTATTTCTCTAGTAGCTCTGGAAAGATTAAGGCAGGTAGCTAGTGACCTGGAGTGTTAGAGCTAGATAAAGAGGTGATGGTGGTGGTACAGGATTTAGGATTAGTTGGTTTGCATATGAAAGTCACAGAATTGTCTAGTCCTGGGGGGTACTCTCTTCAGAATCAGCTGTCTCAGGTGCCAGAAGATCAGAAAATACAGAAAATAAAAAAGGTATGATTAACACAATTATAGGAGATAGCAAAATGATTATTCTTTTAAGCTACTACTTAGTTTTGTGATAGTTTGGTATGCACCTTGTGTATCTAAGACTGTCTTTATTTACCCATCTACTTATCCACCTATCCACTCTCCTACCTACCTACCTACCTGCCTACCTGCCTACCTGCAATAACTATTTTTTTTTTCCTGCGATAACTATTAATTCACTTTGGTAACTCCAATTCCAGTCTAACACCACAGGCTACATTCTGGTCTTTTTCCTTTCCATTTCTGTAATTCTCTTCTTCATTAGTGAGAAACTAAGCTGCCATCATTCTCGACATATTTACTCTGTTCAAACCTTTAATTCAAAGAAAGTAGCTTCAGAATTGCTAACCTATACAATGAGAAGCAAATTTATAATTAGAGTTAAGTGTTCATAGTTTATTAGATAAATATTACATACAAAAATGCATAAATTATAGTTTGAGGCTCAGTGACTTCTGAAAATGCATACACTTCATGTAACCTATGCTACTCTCAAAATATAGAATATTTCAATTCCTCAGAACATATCTTCATGCTTTTCTCCAGTCAGTGCCCAGCACTTGCCCTATCCCACCCTAAGCTGAGCCTTCTGCTTTTTCTTTGCTAAAGGTTAGTTTTACCTGTTTTAGAATATTCTTAATACTCTCTACCTCCTCTACTGGTACTGCCCTATTCTAAGATACCATAATTTTTTACCCCTTGGCTTCTAAAAATCTCTGTACTTATAATTTAATTGGCTGGTTCCTAAGCTTTTCTCCACATTAGTATCACTTAATCCCAGATATTTTGATTTAGGTGGGATGGCTGTGGCTTTGGCATTGGAACTTTTAAAAAGCTCCCTGCGGGGATGCCTGGGTGTCTCAGCGGTTGAGCGTCTGCCTTTGGCCCAGGGCGTGATCCTGGGGTCCCGAATCGAGTCCCGCGTCAGGCTCCCTGCATGAAGCCTGCTTCTCCCTCTGCCTGTGTCTCTGCCTCTCTCTCTCTCTCTGTGTGTGTTTCTCATGAATAAAAAAATAAATAAAATCTTAAAAATAAAGCTCCCTGGGAAACTCTAATGTGCAGCCATGTTTGGGAACCACTTGTCTCATCCGTTTCAGAACTTAAGAGGACCTAATTATAGGGACTTCCATTATGGTGGTCTTCTCTGTTATATTGCCTCTCTAGTTCAGTAAACATTGAGAATGTGCTTTGGATTGGCTTTAATCAGACATAAAAAAATCTAAATGATGCTGAGGTTATCTGTTGACAACAATGTCATTAATATAGCAATATATTAACCACTAAAAGAAATTAATTTCTTTTAGTGGTTAATATATTGCTATATAAGACATGATATACATCTGTCATTAGTTGTAAAAAAATAACATTTTTTCCATTTATCAGAAACTAAGCATGCTCTTTTTATTATGACAATATTTTTTGAACACTTGCTATGTGCTAGGCATAGTGTTAATTGCTTTATATGGATCATGTTGTTTAATCTTTATAACAACTTTATACAGTAGGAATTGTTATGCCTCTTTTACACAAGAAGAAGTTGAGATATAAAGAGGCTAGGTCACATGGCTACTAATATAGTATATATTAGTTGTATATAGTTTGATGAGGTTCATCAAACCTGAGCAGTTTAATTCCAGGACCTGCCTGCCTTTTTGTTTTGTTTTTGTTTTTGTTTTTTCCTATTGTGATAGAATGCACATTACATAAAATTTACTATTTTTTAACACTTTTAGGTGTACAATTCAGTGGTCTTGAGTACATTCACAATGTTGAATAACCACTGCTGTTTCCAGAATGTTTTCATCATTCCAGATGGAAACTCTGTACCCATTTAACAATAATTCCCATCTCCCCTCCCCCTGCCCCTCTACTCTACTTTGTATCTCTTTGAATTTGCCTATGTTAGGTACCTCATAAGAATGGAATTATATAATACTTATCTTTTTATGTCTGGCTTTTTTCACTTAGACATAACTTTTTCAGGGTTTATCTGTGTTGTAGCAAGTATCAGAATTTCATTCCTTTTTCAAGGTTGAATAATATACCACCATATGTATATCCCACAATCTGTTTATCCATTCATTTGTTGATGGATACTTGGGTTGTTTCTACCTTTTGGCTCCCTATGAATAATGGATAGCCTGCACTTTTAACCACAGTCCTATACAGATGTGTAGTTATTTATTGCTGCCTAGCAAATTACCTAAAACCAACATATTATATTATTTTTTTATTTGTTAGTAGATAATAAACATTTTATTATTCTCACATTTCTGGGGGTTAGGAATTTGTGACTAGTTTATGGTTCTGGCTTGGGCTCTCTCATGAGACTACAGTCAATATATTAGCTGAGGCCACATTCATCTGAAAGTTTGACTGGAGGTGGAGAATCCACTGTCAAAATGACTCATTCACATGGCTACAAGTTGGTGCTGACTATTGTTCTCCTCACATGGGCCTTTCTGCTGGCTGCTTGAGTGTACTCATGACACTTTCCCCAGAGCCAGTGATGCAAAAAAGAGCCAAGTGAAGGCTATATCCTTTTTATGACCTATCCCCAGAAGTCATATAGCATCACTTGAGCTGCATGCTATGCATTAGATGCAGATCATTGAAGCTGACTTGTATTCAAGGGGAAAGGTATTAGTCTTTATCTTTTGAAGGAAGGAGTGTCAAGGAGTTTGTGAACATATTTTAAAATCACCACAACTGGTATACATGAAGAAGAAAATAAGCATTAGTAACAGAAGTAATCCCTTCTAAAATTGTGGTATATATCCGTCTAGAGACATTTTTGGTGTATGTCTAACCTCATATATACTGTTTTATATTCTGTTTTTTTCCATATTGTATACTAGAAACATGTTTCTATGTATTGTGTTTTTCTATATACTGATTGTTAATTATTCAAATATTTGTCCCAAATGGTATTTCATTGTTGTTTTAATCTGCATTTCTTTTTGTCTCATTTTTGAGATATAACTGACATATAACATTGTTGAATTTTTTTTTATTACTAGTAATGGTGAATGTTTTCATGTTATTATTTGTACTTTTTGTGAATTGCCTTTTCATATATTTGCTCATGTAAAAATTTGGCTTGTTATTTTTCTTTATAAAATGCCCATTATGTGTTAAGGATTCTAAAACATTATCATTAGGTTGTAAATATTTCTTCCTTGCTTATTATTTGTATTAATGGTTTAAGAAAAATAAAGTGTAGAATTTTAGAGTTAGGTTAACAAAAGAATTCTAGTCCAAAGCTTCTGATTTATAGATGAAGATGCCTTATTTTCTGTTTCTCCAGACTCATCCTATCCTTCTTCCACCAGATCTTAACCTATTATATTCACTTGCCCAGATATACTGTGCTCTGCTCACTAAAGAATAGCATGGGGACACCTGGGTGGCTCAGTGATTTAGCACCAGCCTTTAGCTCAGGGCGTGTTCCTGGGGTGCCGAGATCGAGTCGCACATTGGGCTCTCTGCATGGAGCCTGCTTCTCCCTCTACTTGTGTCTCTGCCTCTCTCTCTGTGTGTCTCTCATGAATAAATAAATAAAATCTTTTTTAAAAAAATAAAGAATAGCCTGCATTTGTTGCTATTTGCATTTAACAGGGAAGCCTTCCTTAACCCCAATTAACCACTGATGATGTATTAGTAAAAGCCACCAGGTTGTGGGAGAGGTTTTGACTTTTTAAAAATTAAGCAACTTGTGGGACACCTGGCTGGCTCAGTTGGTAGAGCATGTGACTCTTGATCTCAGAGTTGTGGGTTCAAGCCCCATGCTGGGTGTAGAGATTACTTTAAAAAAAATAAAAATCTTAAAAAAAATGTAAGCAACATGCTAGGTTTCTTCAATGATGCTCGGTATGCTTCCTGTATCTTTTCATAAGACCATATTTTGATCATGCGTTTGTTGCTCAGCAAATCTAGACAGAACATGGGGGCTTAAATGACATACTGTTGTTTATACTTCATTTCTTCCCAAAATGGAATTGAAGAGACTGAACTTTCATTATTTCACTTACAGTGCTGAGAATTTTACCTTGTTAATAGATAGATGTTGGTTAGATTAAATTCACCCCACTTCTAAAGTTATCAAAATGAGGTACTTATTAGTGAGAAGAAAAATTCAAATATCTGCTTATGAGTTTATCCATCCTATGATCTAAGAAAAGGTTAAAATATTTAATACTTAGATAATTAAATCTTATTACAAAGCTTAGAGATTTCTGGTGGGAAAATGTGGTATGACTTAATATTAGGATATTCATCAAAAGGAATAAATTATTTACTGGGAAGGAACAACATCTGAATCTTTTACATTCTTCTTTGGCTGTATATAATTACTGAAGTGTATCTATCACAAGTGATAAAGAACTTGGCTCAAGTTTCAAAGATGCGAGAATTTGATTGTATAAACTGAAGGAAGTACTGTGTAGCAAGAGTAATGCTGAGTTTTGGTGACTCTTATACATGGTTAGGATTTTTTCTGTTTATATGATCGAATGTCTTTAATTTGGACACAAACATTTTATCTACTTTCAACCGATCTTGTTTTCTCTACCCCTTTAAGCATTTCTCCCTACTCCATTATATGAAGAAAATTATTATAGATGATTTATATTGGCTTTATACTTTTTTTTTTTGAGATTTATTTATTTACTTTAGAGAGACAGGGTAGGGGCAGAGGAAGAGGGAGAGAATCTCAAGCAGTGAGATTGAGATTGAAGTGAGTATGAAGCCCAGTGCACGCTTTGATCCCAGGACCCTGAGATCATGACCTGAGCCAAAACCAAGAGTCAGATGCTTGAGCTCAGTCAACTGACTGAACACTCAGGCACCCCAGGCTTTGTACTTGCCATAAATAAAAATAAATAAAAACTCCCATAAATAAAAACTTAAATTTTACTAATCCCTGTACTAAAAAATATAAAAGACCATGAATTATACCATGTCCAAAAAAATGGGAGTGAACTTTAAAAATAATTGGGCTCCTGCCAGGGTTAGCATCTCAATTGATTATAGAACCAGATGACTTTAGGGAATTTTCTTCTTTGTTTTTAATTTATTATAAAGATTTTCAAATAGAAGGATTGGATTAAGCAGCTTCAGCTAATATATCAGATTCTTCATAGATACTTACCTAATCTCTTACTCTGGTCTTTGTTTCTTTTGAGCTCTAATTTCCTAGGATAGGCATATTTCTTGACAGCCAGGAGAATTAATTGTTCTTAAAGCCTGGATCTTGCTACTTAAAAAGTCCATCAATGGGGGAACCTCGGTTGCCCCAACCTGGCTCACTGGTTGAGCGCCTGCCTTTGGCTCAGGTCATGATCCTGGGGTCCTGGGACTGAGTCCCACATCAGGGTCCACAGGGAGCCTGCTTCTACCTCTGCCTATGTCTCTGCCTCTCTCTGTGTCTCTCCACGAATAAATAAATAAAATCTTAAAAAAAAAGAAAAAGTCTGTCAGTGTTAGCAAGTGCAGAACCTGACTCACCTCATTCCTCCACTTTTAGAAATTAAGAATGTTTATTTTGATATGTGTGAGAATCATCAACTGTGAGAAGTAAAAGTGGTCTCATAGATTATTTTACAGATGAGGAGACTGAAGGACTGATGTGCTAATAATTCATCCAAGATAACAGCCTATTAGTGGCAGAAATGCTTCTTTAATTGAACGATGTGTCTCTCATTTAGGATTAAGACTTTTTATCTCTTGCCCTTATTGGCCTAATTTCCTTGCCAGATGATATGCAATAATAGCCACTACTTTTACTGTTAAATAAAAAATAATCTTTTTTTTTAAAGATTTTTTATTTATTTATTCATAGAGACACACAGAGAGAATGAGAGTCAGAGACACAGGCAGAGGTAGAAGCAGGCTCCATGCAGAGAGCCTGACGTGGGACTCGATCCAGGGTCTCCAGGATCATGCCCTTGGCTGTAGGCAGCACTAAACCGCTGAGCCACTGGGGCTGCCCAATAAAAAATAATCTTAAAACTCACAATAAAGAAACCTTTCATACAGGATTTGCCGAGATTTCATATATTGTATGATTTTTTCTTAAGATTTTATTTATTTATTTTACAGAGAGAGCATAATCAGGGGGAGCAGTAGTCAGAATGATAGGGAGAAGCAGGCTTGGCTCCCCCCTGAACAGGTAGCCTGATGTAGGTCTCGATGTGGGGCTTGATCCCAGGATTGGGATCATAACCTGAGCCAAAGGCAGACACTTAACCTGTGGAGCCACCCAGGTGTCCCACTCATGTATTATATGGTTTAAGAGTTGTCAATCCTCTCCCCAGTCTGTGGTGGTAAAGTGGCTTCTCTTTTCTGGATACTGAGCTGTGAGGACTTTTTATGTAAGGGTAGTTCACTTAAGACTTTCAATTTCTAATTCTAGGGCACAAGGTTAAGGAAAGAGCACTCTGGAGGCTCTCTGAAACTTTTTCTTATCTTGGAGAATTAAAGTTTAATTTCTGGTCAAGCTAGTTTTGTTAAGGAGAGTTGGTAACTGCCTATTTCACATGCAGAATTTTCAAGTCAGGGGGAAAGTAAGCTTATAGGTTATCCTAGAAATAGCAGGTAGGTAAAGAAGTTTAGCATTTTAGAAATAAGGTCCTCATTTCTAGCAAACTCCATGTCACTGCTAGTCTGAAGTAGCCTAATTGTCATTAGGAAAGAATTGGTTTCTTAAAAAGGAAAAATAATGGGGAAAACTTCTTAAGAGCTTTATTACATTCTTTCTCATGAAATTATTTCTGCAACGTATTGATTAATATCTAACTTTAAGAATTTTATGTAGGCATTTCACCATTATGATTTTGAAATATGGAAAGTCCTTGCAAATATTCTTAGATTGCCTTCTGTCTGTCTGCCTTGTAAAAGATCCTTTTAGTTAAATGGACCATCCTCCTTAAATGATGTCATTAGCTCAGATTGAAAAGACATTGCCTGCAGGGAAATCATTTAATTGAACTAAAGTGCCTTATTTCTGTAGATCTGGGAGCATCTCACTCACTCTTATCTTCAGATTAGATAATTTATATCAGATAATTTTTTCAACTCTATGAATGATAAAATGTTGAGAAGTAATCTCCCTTTTAAGGTATTTTGGTGTTTCATAGTTTTCCATTTATATCAAAGTTAGAATCGATGGTTCTTAATATGTAGACTAAAGTCTTATTTTCAGATTAAAAAGTGTCTTATTTCATTAGACTAAGTTATTTATGCATTTGCATTATACAGGTCAGTGGTTTCAAAATAAATGTTTGTGACTTCTATAGAAATAAGTAGTTTTGCTCTTGAGATCTTTCCTCACTTTTGCTATCATTTTTGTTTGTTTTTTTTAAGTAAGGTTTATTGAGGTATCATTTACATAAAAAATTCATCCTTTTATATGTGTAGTTTGTTGGTTTTTGACAAATGTATGTGGCTAACCACTACCGCAGAGTCCAGATAAGATATAGAACATTGCCATCACTATAAAGAGTTCCCTTATGCCCCTTTGTAGTCAATCCCTTGTTTCCATTTCCAGCTCCTGGCAGCCATGATCTAATTTTTGCTCCTATAGTTTTGTCTTTTCCAGAAGGTCGTATGAGTGGAATCATGCAATTGGTAGCCAGGGAAGTTTGGCTTCTTACAATATACCTGTGTTGTTGCGTGTTTACTTCATTTCTTTTTATTTTTGAGTACTCTTTCATCATTGTATGGATGTACCACCACTTGTTTATCCATTCACTAATGATGAATACTTGATTAATATAATATGAGTAAACCCACTATAAATGTTTGAGACAGGTCTTTGTGAAGGCATATGTTTTATTTCTCTTAGAAGTGGGATTTTTGGGTCATATGATAAATGTATGTTTAACTTTGTAAGAAACTCCCAAATTGGGGAGCCTGGGTGGCTCAGTGGTTTAGTGCCGCCTTCAGCCTACGGCCTGATCCTGGAAATCCAGGATCAGGTCCCATGTCAGGCTCCCTCTGTAGAGCCTGCTTCTCCCTCTGCCTGTGTCTCTGCCTCTCTCTCTCTCTCTCTCTCTCTCTCTGTCTCTCACAGATAAATAAAATCTTTAAGATAAAAAAAGGAACTCCCAAATTGTTTTACCAAATTGCCATACCATTTTGCATTCCCACCAGCAATGAGAATAACAGTTGTTATGTACCCTCACCAGTGCTTGTTGGTATTTTCTGTCTTTTCATTTTAATCTTTCAAGTAGGTATATTAGGGATTGTGCTACTTTTTAATTCTACTGCTTACTTATCATAATTTTAATCCTGAATCATAAGAATTTAAAATCAGGAGCAACCAAAACATAGCAACTACCTACTTATTAGTTGAATCTGTTTAAAGATACTGGATTGGTTTGGTTCATGATTCTAAAACTGATTATAATCATCCTAGTTAAAAAAAAATTCAGTTGAACTCAGTGCATTCTAATCACTTTGGTTGTTGTAGAATTGAAATCATTATCATCAAGTATACCAGTCATATTTCTAAATATGCGACGTAATAATGCTGGTTGAAGCAACACATGACTCTTCATCTCTTGGAGTTTGTCCTGTTAAGAAAGATTTTATTGAATTTTCTTGGCAACTATGTATATGCTGCTGCTTTTCTACTTGGATTAGCATTATTTTGAAAGGGGGATATTTACATGTAGGTTAAGGGTGAGTGAATATGGTCCAAAGTTTTCTTTACAATTTCCAAAGCATTAATTGTTTTGTCTTGGATGCCTGAAAAAACTTAGAAATGCCAGGATATTAGTAGTAAAACATGAAATGTTTTATTAAAATCACTAATATGTGAAGTCTCCTATAGCACCAAATAGAGCAGTAGATGAAATCACGTTGGTAATTGAATTATGTCTAGTAAAACCTATTCCCAGGATTTCTTCTGAAAGCTGGTTTGCTCTTAAATAACTGTGCTTCCTATTTTCCTGTATCAAAATGTTTTGTAACTCTTGATGTAAAACTCACATGTAAGATTTCGAAAAGTTCACCTTATTAAATTCAGATGATTTCATGTTATACCGCACTTCTACAATCATTTGATATGAACCTCACCAAAATCAGTTGCAACAACATTCAATTTTCTCCCAGTCTCTAGTTCATTGCTAGGTCAGCAAACTTGTATGGAGAAGAGAATGAAAGGGCACACTGGTCTGAAACAGGTAATAGGCAGCTTTTTGTATCCAGGTGAGAAGGTTCTTTGCTTCCAGACCTAAGTAATTACGGGGGTAAGAATCCTCCGATAATTCAGCCAATAAAGGTGTTTAATGATAGAATGAACAGTTAGAGGTGATGATTAATTAGCCTGGGCACTTTGGGCTGGCCAGTGTGCACACAGTAGTACATACTGGCCATCAGCTGGTAAGCACGCAGTCTTGTAAAGGGCTTTCTGCTCTGACACTGGTCATATATCATTGCAGCTGTGCCCTTTGATTACTGGGAGGGCTTGCAGAGTGATTAATAGCCAGGATCAATGTTTCTGCCCAGCACATGACATTTGGTCACAGAGCAACCATATACTTATTCCCCTTTGGCACAACGCTTAGGAGGAATGAAGGATGAGACCTGCCAATTTATAGCTGAGGAGCTTCCAGTTTATAAAATGAGTCAACTTTGACTGTACAAAATTATTCCCCATTGAAATAATTAGTGCAGCATTAAACACAATTAGAACTAAAACTACAGGAGCATGCTTGCTGAATTCAAGCCAGTTGACAGATGGTTAAGTCCTGATATTTGGCTGCCTACGATGACCAAGAGTTATTATTTTGCTGAGAAAATGAAAAAGCTTGAAAGTAAACAGTGGCTACTCAAAAAAAGAGTAGGTAATATGATGCAAAGTGCCCATTGAAAATACACTGGAATGTTAGCATGTTCAGTGTGACAACTCTATAAATGTCTGGAACACACATAATTGAGTATCTTTGTGTGAATGATGCTTATTATTAATATAGTACACATCCATTTAAAGCATATTGTGTTTAAAATGAAGTCGGTTACATGAGGGTTACTTTAATATGATATGGTTTTGTTTTATTACATATGTTGGGGCTTAGCCTACTTTTAGGGCCACTTATAAGCAAGCATTGCTGGAAGAGAAGTTTTGCTTTATATCAAATACCATGAAAAATTTTACTATGTAGTAAAAATGTTTGAGTTAAATTTTAAATTTAAAACCTTTAATTTGGAATGATATGTAAATTAAGCTCCCTTGTGTTAATTATGTCAATATAATGGGAAAAAGATTATTTCTCAACTTTCCAGCTCTTTCATCAATTAAAATCTATATAACTCTAAGAAAGTGGAACCTATATATTGTGGCCTTTGATTTTGATAATAGTACTTGGCTAATAGTGGTTCACGTTGCATTTGAAGTGCTGGCATTTATAGTTTACAGTGTATTTTGCCATTCCTAATACCAAAGCTAGATGTGCTGAGTCATTTTACATTCTGTTCATAATTACTCCAGAGAGGCTGCATTCAGAAGATTGTCAGGGTCTGTTGAGTATATCATATCATTTTATGATTATTTCCAAGATATTTGCATATAGATGTGTATGTATTTATATGTGAATTAAGCATATGCTTTGAGGGGTGTGAGAATTTGGGATTTGGAAGAAACTCCAGGAAATTTATATGAATAGAATTTCAGTTTTCCAACCTCCACACTTGATTAGCTAGAGCATTTTGTACTTATGGAAACAAAAAATCGGTTTTCTTACTTTCTTGTAAATCCTTAAAAAGGGATAGAAGACTAATACGCTATTTGATATTTATATGTCCCTTTATTTGTAGTTAGAAACATACAGGGCCAATTTAAATTTTGGGAGTTAATCATTTAGTTTATGACATCTCTACAGTTCTTAATCTGTAATGTAAGAATGAATAATCCAGATAATTTCATCTGTATTTATATATTAGCTTTAAAAATTTTTTTAAAAAGAATGCTTCCTGCTTTCTGATTTCTCCTATAACATTCTTTTCTTTTCGATTTTTTCTCTTAACTGCTGGGAAGACTGGATACAAAAGTTCTGTGGCTTATTCAAGACACAGCTGTTATAAGAAAGTAGGACTTACTTCTAATTATTTACCTACTTTTTTTTGTAATTATGACTTTGTAACAAAATATAGTCAGATTTCACGAAATCGAATGAAACATTTTTAATGATATTTTATAAATATCAGATGCATTTTCTTCTGTTTCTTGAAACTGTGGTGATTCTGTTCTTATCTATCTATACATCTTATCTATTCTCTCTTAATTAATATATATTTCCTGAGTTGGTAGGAGTTTAAAAAGAGGTACTTAGAAGTCATTTGTGGCTATGAATTAGAGCAAAATTCTGAGCCTAAACCAAGGAACTTGGCTTTATTCTTACTTGTTTGCTAATCAGGGATAGCTGGACATTGAATACATAAAAACTAAAAACGAATTTAATTGATTCCTTGAAGGCCTTGGGTTTCTACATTTACTTTATTTCCTGTTCCATGTGGATATATAATAAGTGTTCACATGATTAAAAATTAGTTATGGGTAAAGGAGATGCAAAGTGTTGAGTTAATTACAGATTAGATAGTGGCTCCCTAAGAAAGAATGATCTATGGAAGAGAGATAAGATTTTCTTAATCTTAAAAGAAACCTGGAGAACTCCATAGTTAGAATAGAGTAAAAAAATTGTATGCTGAGAGAAACAAGTTATTCTAGAACTGTCAATCTGGGGAGAAAGTATTTGTTTAGATAGAGGCCATAACCTGATTCTGGCTAAGGCACCTGTTTATTACATTAAGGATTTTCCTCTTTACCTGGTGCATGCATGTGCACACATACACAGACCCTTTGAAGGTACCAGGCTCACTTCTGCCTTGGTTCCTAGTACTTTGCCTCGTGTTCTCCTCCGTTCTCCACATACTTCAAAGAATTTTACATGAATACCTATCTGTTCACCACATAGATCTTATGTATAATATTTTTCTGTTTTTGCTTTAGCACCTATCAGTTTCCACATCCCTCCATCTTGACATGACTGGCTCTGTTATGCTCTTCAGCTCAGTGATCACTTGTTTAGCACCCTCTTTCTGGACCACCCTTTCTAAAGTATCTGAGTCTTTAATAAAAATTGGTTTAATGAATGAATTTAACTTTATAATCTATAATTTTTCATTTCTGTACTTGAAGATGGGAATGGCATGGAATTAAGTTAGGAGTTTTTGTGCTGTGTTTGTCTCCTAAAAAGAAAAGTTTTGGGGGTGCATTTCCTCTTGTTGTGATTATCACTTGTTTGTATGATATTGCCCATATAGCTTCTAGACCAGACAAGAGGGGATCTTGTTGGGGCCCTTCTCTACTTATACCCATTCCCACAGGTCCAGTTATTGGAGTCAAGGTGAGGTGCCCAACTCATGTTTATACTTCACCTCACCTTATCTTCTGAACTGTGCCCTGGGTACCAAGGGTCCCTGAAACCCCTGCCCCGACGGCCCTAAACTTGCTCCCAGAGTCTGTATGGGCCTCTTCCCTGGGTCTATCCTCTGGTAGGTTTGGTAGACTGTATTACTGGTAGGTATACTCATAGGCATAGGGAGTCACCATGGGTTTTGTGCAGGGAAGTATGGAGAGATCATGAAAAGGTGGGCATATGTCCAAGGCTCCTTGGAGGTGTGGGATGGAGCCAGGGGGAGGAAGAAAAAAGATGTGGAACTCTCAGGAAACAAGATTCTCAATATGACCCTGCTCTTCCACATTATCATGGTGTGGTGTACGTTTGTCAAGTTTGAAGGATAGACTATGTTTTATAATAGTTTTGTTAGCTTGATATATAATTTCTTTTTTAAAAAAGATTTTATTTTTTAAAATTTAAATCTTTAAAAAGATTTGTTTAAAATCTTTAAAAAATTTTTTATTTAATTATGGGAGAGAGAAAGAGAGAGAGAGAAAGCACGAGAGAGGGAAAAACAGACTCCCTGCTGAGCAGGGAGCCTGATTCTGGGCTTAATCCCACGACCCTGGGATCATGGCTCAGGACCCTGAGCCAAAGGCAGATGTTTGACTGACTGAGCCACCCAGGCACCTCAATATATAACTTCTTAATGTTTAGTATTAACCATATGCTATGTAGGTCTCCATTTGTTCCAGGCCCACAGATATCAGGGGAAGGTTTGAATATTGTATCTAAAACTTGGCTTCCTCAAGATCCAAAAAGGCATGGTCCTTTTTGTAGAACTTGAGTATACTGAAGGTGTTTAGCAGGTTGTAAATGTAGGAAAAAATATTTGTACACCTTATGAACAACGAATGACAATTCGGTTTTGCTACAACATTTTATTATGAAAATTTTCAAATATACTTGAAAGAATTTTACACGAATACCCATCTGTTCACCATATAGATCTTATCTTTAACATTTTTTTATTTTTATTTTTTTCATTTTTCTGTTTTTGCTTTAGCACCTATCAGTTTCCACCCCTCCATTCATTCATTCAATTCATCTTATTTTTTGATGCGTTTCAAAGCAAATTGCAGACGCAAATATACTTTCTCCTGAATACTTAAGCATGGGAATTCATTTTTAAAAAATATTTTATTTATTTATTCATGAGAGACAGAGAGAGGCAGAAACACAGGCAGAGGGAGAAGTAGGCTCCGTGCAGGGAGCCCGACATGGGACTCGATCCCTGGACTCCAGGGTCACGCCCTGAGCTGAAGGCGGTGCTAAACCACTGAGCCACCCAGGCTGCCCTGGAATTCATTTTTTAATAGGAGACTAAGTTAAAAAATATAGGAGACTAAGTAAAAAACCTCATTGTATACATTTATGTTTTTAAAATAAATTTTCCCTATAATTTGGTAAACTTTGTTATGTTCAGTCATCAGCAGTGAGTTTGAGCTCTTTGTTAGAAGATGCCTATGTTGGCAACTGTTTATTGTAGCTTGACACAACACATGATGATTTACATCTGATTTTGTTCAAGTAAATCCGACTTTGAGAGTGCAAAGGTGATTATGAATGGCTCATGCCCTTCAGAAACAGATTCTAGTAGGGGACCACAGACAGCAACATGGAGCGTTATAATGCAGAGCGATAAATAGTGATTTTTCTGGTAAATGTTTAATCACTGGCTCTTGGAAGGGGTGGGGAAACACTCTGATGTGGAACATTTGCTGATTTTCCTTGTATAAATACTCCCACCATGGCCGTTGGGAGGAAAAACCTTTCCTCTATTAACTTAGGTCTGAATGGCGGTGGTGGTGGACGGTCTCCTCTCTATTAACTGACAGGAGACAGATCGAGGGGAGGAAAGAAAAAGTTCATTCCCTCTTGTGTGGGAGCACTCGGTACTAAGTAACTCCCTGAAGTACTTAGTAAAAGTTTATATACCATATTTATACACACACACACACACACACACACACACTCGGAGGTAAAAGTTTATATACCAACTTAAAGGAGAGGGCTTTGGGCTTCCAAGCATGGAAGGTTCCAGTGAGGCTTGGTTACAAAATATTTTTGAAATGTCCTAGTGCCCAAGGTTAGTCATCTCCCTGGCTGGAGACTTCTGGAGTAGATGGGGTAAAGGGTGTTGTGTTGTAAAGCTCTGTTGTTCAATGAGGGCAGTTTCAGTAAGATTTCTTTCTGCATCTGCTGTTGGGTTTTTGGTCCCTTTAGCCTGTTTCAAGCAGCCAACGTGATGTCACTGCAGAGTTATGAAGAGATCGTGACAGCTGGCTTGTGATTCAGCTCCTGCTGCTCCAGCACACCACCAGAGTTTTATAACAGAGGGGTGTCTGTAGGAGGGATCTTCAATCCAGAGGGAGATGTCTGGAAGAGATGGTACTTAAGGATTCTTAAAGGATGAGTAAAAGTGAAATGATGAAGAGTGGGAGAATGAGCTAGTTAATACTGGATTAACAGCGTGTTTATTCAGATCCTGTAGGCTCTTACATATGTTGCCAAGGAGTTTAGAAGTCACAAGCGAGATATTGGAGGATACCAGGTTAGGGCAGTGGCATTTTTTCCCCCCAAAGCATCAGCCTAGTAACAGTATGCCTTGGAGGAAGACCAGAATAAAGGCAGGAAGGATGGAAAGAGAGGAAAAACAAGAGCTATTTAGGAATGTGAGTAGATAAGACTTGGTGACTGACTTGGAGAGGACCAAGTCAATTGTAACTCCTGGATGTTGGCCATTGGCAAATGAATGGGGAATGGTACATTTCACTGTGGCAACTCAAGGAGGAGGGATGATTCGGGAGAGCTAAAAAAATTACTTTGGAACTGCTTTGTGGACACACAAGTAGCAATGTCAGCAGTTTGATTTGGGTCTGGAGCTCAGGAGAGCAATCTAGAATAGTAATATAAGTATTTCAGGAAAGGCCAAATTTGGTACATTATAGTATTCTTTTTTGTGCATGTTTCTAAAATGCATTTTTAAATATAATCTTTTTTTAGTTACTTTTTTTTTTTTGGTAAAAACAAAGACTAACCAATCTCTTTAGAAGATGCCTAAGATAATATTTACTGATTATAATTTGATTTATCATATGGTGATTTACATTTGATTTTATTCTGGCAAATCAGATGTTTTGGCTGATTGAGACTTATCACTCATTACCTTATATTAATTATCAGTTACTTAACTATCAGGTTAAGGTGATTCTTCAGTGCCAACAAAAAAAATTCCTCAACATGTATACAAATGATAAAGTTTTTTATAGCATTTATAGCAGTTAGTAAAATCATCAAACTCTTGTTAGCTGCCAGGATTGTGCCAGATTTTGGGAATATATCAGCCCTGCCCCCATGAAGCTTAAAGGCTAGTGGAGAAACTAGACATTAACCACAAGGCATAGAAGCATTTAAAAAGAGTATCATTTACAGGCATATGACATAAAGGAGAGGTATATGATGCTAATAGGGGAATCTAACCTAGTAAGATGGTCAGGAAGGCTTCGCAGAGGAAAAAGAGTTGGGCTGAGGTTTGAAGTGTGGCTAAAGAACAGTGTGCAGGACAGCGATCATAGGGGGTGTTGCTAAGGAGCTGTTTCTGAAGTCTGAGGAAGAGATGACAGTAGCTTCATCCAGAGAAGTGATAGAGTTGGTAACCAAGACAGAAGTGATAGAGATCCTTAAGGAGGTCAAATCATGGGACTTGGTGATGAATGAGCGGAAAGGGAAGTGTCAAAAGTTGAGTCTTAGCTTTTGATTTAAAGTCCTGTGTTTTTATTTAGGAGTTGGCATTGATTCAGTATTTAAATGAAATAAAAATGGCAGCTATACAAAGCCTAGATATCATACCTAACTTCCTTTTAAAAGGTCCCCATTAATATGCCTCTTTTTGAACTAAGGGTTTGTTGCAAAATTGATTCATTGACTGTTTAGTAGCAGGTATATATGCAAATCTCTCTGCCAGGAGCAGGAGCACTCAGGCTGGCATTTGCAGTTCCATCTTCTTTTGACAGATATATGGGATTTTTACTGTAATGAATTGTAATTGTATGCAAAGTGAACAAATATGCCTTTATTTTTTCAGAAAGAATTCATCTTTTTTTACTAGGAGAAAAGTCTCACAAAACATTATTTTTTTCCACTGGGTTTTAGATGTACCCTGCTCTATTCAGAGTTAATGTTATGTAAGACACACTGTTTGACAGACTGTCTTGTATCACATTTGTATTGATTGTATATTGCTGAGGGATAAGCTTCCATCTTCCCCTTTTATTAAAAGTATGTCTGTTGGCAGGGATTTAGTGAGATTGGATAAATATCTTCTTTTGTTGTGTTAATGAAAACTGGCAGCAGTTCTAGTTATCTTGTACAATAAGCATTGGTAAACAATGTTAATATCACAATAGAAATTTTTATGTTACAGTTATGGACTTTGTAAGCTTTAAGTTGTGTAGCTGTACCCTTAATACAGTAGCATAGCTTCAGACCCAAAGGAGACTTAGTATAATGGCCTTTTGCACTGTTTTAGCCATGATTTTTCATTGGTATGTTGCACTGTAGCAAATTGGAGAAAAAATTGAGCCCATGAGCTAGATATTTTCTTTATGTGAAAATAAATTTTGCTATTTGAACATTTAGAAGTTAGGAAAGCTGATTACATTCACTTTGGTTTTATATATGGAGAAATTATGACTGAAAGAGTCATATGTTTATATTATAAGTGTCTAGATTGGCAAACCATGGCCTGCCACCTGTTTTATATAGTCTATTTTACATAGTAAGTTCAGAGTGGCATTTTAAATGATTGAAAAAAATCAAAAGAATAATATTTTGTGACACATGAAAATACTATGAAATTCAAATTTCAGTGCCCAGTTTGTGGGACACAACCATGCTCATTAATTTATGTATCACGTATGGCTACTTTTAGGCTATAGCAGTAGATTGGGTAATTGTAATAGAGTCTTTCCAGTCCACAAGTCAAAATATTTACTACCCAACTTGGTCTAGATAGCCCCTATGCAAGAATGGAAGTATGTAGGTCATTTAGAACCCATTGCATGGTTTTCAGAGGGATGATAGAAGTATGGATTGAACTAAGCATAATAAAACATCTGTACCAAATAACAGCAGCAGCTAACATTTATTAAGCATTTACTTTTAAGTACTTTATATACATTAACTCATTTAATCCACACAAAAACTCTGAGTTACAAGTCTGTCTCATTTTACAGGAAACAGCATATAGAGGTTAAGCAGCTTGTCCAGAGTCAGTCCATACTGAAAACAGGCTCATTGAGCTTTCAAATTTATCCTGTGATTTTCTCACAAGGATGTATTTTATAAATACTTTCTATTGGTGTTACATTTCCTGGATAAGAGAAAAGGGTGTGTTTCTTTGGTTCTCACTTCCAGCACTCCTGGGTTACAGTATGTTTGTGCTGGTAAGAGCTTAATCAGTATAGTTCATTTCCTTCAAAGTGAAATTATTTCAACCTGTTTTTAGTGATGACTTTAGTAGATTGGATTATTGTACAATAGATTCTCCAGTCTTAAAACATAAATTACTTGTTTTGTGGTTTTTAAAAATTTTTGTAAAGATTTTATTTATTTATTTATTTGTTTATTCATTCATTCATTCATTCATTCATTCATTCATTCATGAGACAGAGAGAGAGAGAGAGAGAGAGAGAGAGGCAGAGACACAGGCAGAGGGAGAAGCAGGCTCCATGCCGGGAGCCGGACACGGGACTTGATGCTGGGTCTCTAGGATCACGCCCTGGACTGAAGGTGGCGCTAAACCGCTGAGCCATCGGGGCTGCCCTGTTTTTTTTTTTTTTTTTTTTTTTTTAATGGACTTCAAGTCGGGGTGCCTGGGTAGCTCAGTTGGTTAAATGCTCAACTTGATTTTGGATCAGAACATGATCTCAGGGTCATGAGATGAGCCATGCATCAGGCTCTGTGCTCAGCATGGAGCCTGCTTAAGATTCTCTCTCCCTCTCTCTCTCTCCCCCTCTCCCAACTGCTTGCAAGTGTTTTTTTTCTCTCTCTCTCTCCAAAAAAAAAAAAAAAAGGATGGACTTCAAGGGTTTTTTTTTTTTGGTTTATATCTATTTTTAATTTTTTCTCTATTTTACTTTAGTTTTTTACATTTTATGGCATTTCCTAGATCAGAATCCTCAAGTGGTTTCCCATTACACTGAAAAATGAACTTTCAGGTTTTTTTTTTTTTTTAAGATTTCATTTATTTATTCATGAGAGACAGAGAGAGAGGCACAGGCACAGGCAAAGGGAGAAGCAGGCTCCCTGTAGGAGCCAGATGCAAGACTCAATCCCTGAACTTTCAGTTTCTTAACAAGGCTGATGTGTATTATCTTACATGATGAGTCTCTGCCTCCTCTTCAGTCCCATGCTGTGCTGGGCTTCCCTTCCCTTGCTATGCTGTAGTTCACTAAGCTACTTTAAGTTTCTTGAATAAACCAAACTTTTTCCTGATTTTACATATGCTATTATTTCTGCTAAAAAACGTTCTTAGTCTTCCTTTCTGTTCCTTCACATTGTTAGGTCTCAGCTTAAAATTCATCTCCTCAGAGAGGCCTTCTTGATCATCCTTTCTTTTTTTTTTTTTTTAATTAATTTATTTATTTATGATAGTCACACAGAGAGAGAGAGAGGCAGAGACATAGGTAGAGGGAGAAGCAGGCTCCATGAACCGGGAGCCCGACGTGGGATTCAATCCCGGGTCTCCAGGATCGCGCCCTGGGCCAAAGGCAGGCGCCAAACCGCTGCGCCACCCAGGGATCCCTTGATCATCCTTTCTAAACTGATTCTCCTTCTTTGCCCTCTGCATCCCTGTTTGTCTTGGAATATCACTTGACACAATTTGTAGTATTTGTGTTTATTTGTTCTTCTGTCCACCTCCCACACTGTATTGTAAACTCCATGAAAGAAGTAACGGTGAGTCTTGTTTATCATTGTGATCTTCATGCTTAGCACAGGACCCAACATATAACAGGCTCTTGCTATGAAAGGAATGAATGAAAGAGAGCTACTTTCAGTGCTACTATTTTATCTGGGGCCTCATCACAAGGAATTACTGTGGCTGCCTCCAAAACTAAAAGATCTCTTAAATTCATTTCATGCTCCCAATTCCATCCTGCCAGATTGATTTTATAAAATACTACATTGATAGAATCATTCCCTTTCTCAAGATCCTACAGCAGTTGCAGATTGCCTACTGAATCAAGTCCAAATTCCTTTACTTGTGTTTTAAGTCTCTCCATAATAATAATCTTCTACTTCTCTATCACATAACCCTTTGCTTTTATTAGGCTGGCCTTTTCATAAGCTATCACCATTTGTCCTTTATGCTTACTATCTCCTAACACTCATAGAGGCCTTACAGCTTCCATGTCTTCTCCTATAAATCCAGCCTTTCATTCTGAAATTCCCACTGTAACAATTGCCTGACCCGCATTTAGAACTTAGATCTTGATTGTGTACTTGAATAGATTCTCCAATACAAATCTCGTTTGTGCAATGATATCAAATGTCTTTTGTGAAAGTTTTGCCTCACTATTCAAAAAGAAGCTAATCCTAATTTCAGAGTATATTTTATACATGATATGAATGGAGGTGCTTTGTTGTATGGATATCAATATGGGGATTGGAGAAAGATTATGATGATACTGTTTCTGTCTTGGGTATTAATTGGGATATTGGATGTCAGTGAACAAAGTTTCATTTTATCTTTATTAAACTTCATTGAGTATAGTTAGGGTTCAGATTTTTCTGATCTATGGCATATCGAGAACTGCTTACAAAATTAATGGAATCCCATTCCTATCCCATTTGTGGTAATAAGGGCAGGGTGTTGTATTCTCTCTGTAAGAAAAGTTGGATTTACTCATGGTGCAAAAAAAGGTTGTATAAAAATATCTTATTAGAATCATTCTTGTATTTTATGAACAGGTATTTAATGCCCAATTGCAAGTAATCCTTAACAAGTTTTTAAAAACTTACTATCCCCCACTACAAACTTTATTTGGAATTATTGATAGGTTCAAATTTCTATTCACAATAAAATAAAGAACATAACATCACTGTGTTTTATGAAACACTTTTTAAAATACAATTTTGTCATCCATTCAAATTCCCAAATCCTTTGAAATTCTAGATGTAACTTTAGAATTTCTTGGCTATTAAGGCAGACATTACATTGTCTGAAAAAATTATTTTTTTTAGCTGCTTTTAATGTTGACAATAAGGACCATTGTAATTCATTTATTATTTAAATTATATCAAATCGTTGGAGGGGAAATATATTTTTGTTTTAAATTTATTTTATATATACTGTAGTATATATGTAATGTTTGAATTACATTTACATTGCTTAATCACAAAATATATTCCTTTTAGACCCATTCAGAAATATATTTCCTGGTATAAGGTGTTATCTGCCTTCCCAGAAAAGTAACTTGTCTGAGGTCATCCAGCTATTGAGTGGAAGTTGAGCTGGGAAACTAGCCCTGTCTGACTCCTGAGCCCATGGCTTTGACCAGTATGCTATGCTCTTCACTGACATATGGATGATTTCAGTACTTAAGAGTCTAAGTATGTGTGTAGCACTGATTATTAGCAGAATTACAGAAGAGATACGGAAACAAACCTGGAAAACTGTCAAATACTGTTCTTTGCTTTACATAATTTACTTCATTTAATCTTCAAAATAGTCTTCTGAGATTTGTGCTTTTGTGATTTATTCTGCATCTGGGGAAACTGAGGCTCAATAGAGGTTAAATAACTTGTGTTCCCAAGGGAGCCCACACTAAACCCAGCTCTGTACTGTTTGTTAAATACAATGAATTCTGTTTCCCTGAAATGTTTTTTTCCCAGCCTTTAAAAGTAACTGCTTTCTTATTCAGTAATGATTTTCCTATAACAAACAACTTTTAGGCTTGTCACTGTAATTCTTACAGCACGGCAGTGTTTTGAATTTGGCCTCAGTGGTCAGAAATCAATTTGGGGTCATCAAAGAGGATTCTGTACTATCTTTTGCTGTAGTAGAACTTATGTAAAATGTAATTGCTGGGATTGCCATGTCAGATTTATAGCTCACAAAATTATATATTTCTAGGATTCTAGTTTAAATACATACAAATCAGTTCATCTCTAGATTCTGAATTGTAAAACAATGGGTGTGTAGTATTTTACCAGGAATTTGGTCTGTGTTCCTGTTTTTACCCCAAAATAGCATCCATGCTTCTCTTTGACATGTTTTCTTATTACTTCTCCCTATAAGTATTTTGTTGTTTGTTAGTCTCAACACCACACTCTGGATTTCTGCCACAGGCTGTTATCCTCATTATTTAGTATTCTTATGCTTGTATACAAAAAAGGAAGCTTCTTTCTACAGACATTTTGGGTCTTCTTTTACATTCCCACAGTGGTGATCTTATTTTGAAACACACTGCTACCCTGTGGATAAGCAGAAGAATACACTGCCGGGGCGGGGGTGGGGGGGTGGGGGGTGGTGGTGGACTGATCAGTCTGTCATCAGTGCCTAAAGGCATGGCAAAGATAATGAAAGAAGATTAAAAATAAATCTTTGGAAGTCCTGCACATCTGAGGAAATGTGAAAAATTAAAAAAAAACTCTTAAAGTAGACCCTTAATATTTAGCAAGTTTTGTCAGAAGCAAATTTTATTTCCCTTTTTTCCTGTTATCATTTAGTACCTTTGGAGAGCAAAATATCTTTTAATACTTCTGAAAAATCCATAGTTTAGACTTTATTTTGTGTTATATTCATGTGTCTGGAAGAGTATATCAGCCACCTTACTTCCTTTTCTGGCCTATTTAGGAGGGCATTTGAATTTCATCCTTTGGAGTTGAAAGAACCAAATAGGTGCCATCTCCAGAGAAGCTGTATTTTATGTTAAAATTTGAATTTGAAAAATTGAAATTGAAAAATTTGTCTCTTAAATTTAGAATATTCTTAAACATTTTGTTTGTTTCAAGTTTTTATTTAAATTCCAGTTAGCATAAAGTGTAATATTAGTTTTCATAGAATTTAGTGATTCATCACTTGTAATACCCAGTGCTCATCACACGTGCTTTCCTTTTTTAAAAATTTTTATTTATTTTTATTATTTTTTTATATTGGAGTTCAATTTGCCAACATATTAACATATTACCCAGTGCTCATCCTGTCAAGTGCCCCCCTCAGTGCCCTATTCTTAAACATTTAAAATTTCTTTTTCTCTAAATAGCAAATCAATTAGTGATTTCACCTCTTGACTTCCTAGAAGTCCCAGCTACCATTTTGGTTCCCTCAGAGAGCATTCCAGATTCTACATTTGGAAACCTGAATCACTGATTTGTAAGACAGAACATTTGGCAATTGCAATTAGTTTGGAATGTGAGAGCATAGGACACAAATGTATGAAAGATGAAAGAACATGGAGACACAGGCAGGGGATGGTTTTTTAAGGGCCTTGTGCATTATTATGCCAAGAAGTTAGGGTTTATCGTATAGACAACAGGGAGCCATTGTAAGACATGAATGTGGAAATGACCTTATCAGATTTGTATCCAAGTAAGAGCACTTAGCCAAAGTTTGAAGAATAGTGTAGAAAGACCAGAAGGAGGGGGAAGCTGTTGTGATGATGCAGATGAGACATGATAAGAGCTTAACCTTAAATAAATGGTCCTGGGAAGTGAGAGGAGGGAATAACTTCAGAAAATATTTTAGAGATAGAGTTGATGAGACTTAGTGATGTGAAAGTGAAGGAGAAAAAGTTGAGAGGAGTCTGAAATTTTGGGATGACTAAACAGATGTGGTACTACCATTCATTGAGCCAGGGCCGTAGGAAGGAGAGGAAATGGTTGGAATTAGATCATAGTGAGGAGGAAGTGGGTTAGTTCAGTATTGGATATACTTGATTTAGAAGATGAACCATCTAGTCATTTGGAAACATGGATTTGGAGTTTAGGGAGAAGATCTTGGTTAGCATCTTAACATCTAGGGACCAATGGAAGTTACATGTGTGGGTGAAATGACCTTGGGAGGGTGTGGCAATTATAGAAGGGCAAGCTCTGAAGATGGAATGTGGGGAGGATATGAGCATTAAGGACTTTGATGATGATGAGGAGAGTCTATAAAGGTAGACTGAAAATAAATAGTGTAAGAAGACAAGAGAGAAGTGAAGGGAAGAGAGATACTCTGAGGGGAGGGATGAGTGGTCAGTAGTGTCAGTTGCTTCAGAAAGACCAAGAAAGAGAAATTTCAAAAGTTGCCCATTGACTATGGAAATTAGGAAGTTGTAGTGGTTTTATGAAAGGATAGTAGAACGTGAGAGCATAGAGCATTACTCTACTCTGTAGAGTAATATGGACAGAAGTCAAATTGCAGTGGGTTGAGGAATGAGAAGCAAGTAAAAGAGAAGCAAACTATTTCTTTAGAAAAGCTAGATAGTATCAGATGGTGGTATACACACACTGTGGAATCCTACTCAGCAATACGAAGGAATGAGCTGTTGATATACATAATGACTTAGGTAAATCTGTAGGCAGGTATGCTGGCTGAAAAAAACCAATCCTGAAAGGTTGCACAGTGTGTGATTCCATTTATGTTCCATTTTTGATAGGATACAATTATAGAAATGGAGGAACAGGGTAGTGGCTACCAGAATTTAGAGGAGGGGGGCCAAAAGTATAAAAGGGCAACAGAGGGGATCCTTGTGGGTGTTGGGACTATATCTTGATTGTAGTATGTACATTAACCTATACAGGTGATACAGTTATGTGGAATTTAACATAAACACATACAAGCTCATTTAAATGAGCACAAGCAAAACCGGGGAAATCTGAATTATAATGGGAGTTGTATCATTGTCAATATCCTAGTTGGGATATTATAGTACAGATTTGTGAAATGTTACCATTGGGGGAAGCTGGGCAAGGTATGTGAGGGACTCTATCTTATTTATTATAGCTGCATGTGAATCTGTAATTATCTCAATAAAAATTAAAAAAATTAATCAGTGGAGTAAAGAGGGTACAATAACCAGAGAATGAGATGCAAAGTTAAGAGAGGGATTTGATCATGTTTATATTTGCAGAGGAGGCAGCACTGAAGAGGGAGAGATTCAATATACAAGGAAGAGACAACTTCCTTTAAATCACGAGGAAAAGGATAAGGATGAGTGTGAAAATAAATGTGGTATGTGTATGTATGTATATGGAGAAACCTGAATTTCCCTTGATTGTGTGTCTCCCTGATTCATAAAAAATGACCCTAGTGACTGCAAATTAATTTTTTTAGATCAATGGATGTGATAGACTTGAATGTCCTGTCTTTAAAAAGATCTCTTTAAAATAAGATTTAGCAACTCTTTATTCCATATCAGCAGGATGTGCTGCTATTTATCCACCAGTGGCAATAACAAGTTGTTAGCTTATGTTAGTGGCACTGTGCTCTTTTGTATTGCAATTGCCATCTAATCTAATTCAAATATTTTCAACGGGGCTAAAGAATATAAACAGATTCTTGATGCTATCCCTATTTTTCTGAGCTAATATCTGAATCATCCCACAGTACATGTGTTACTGTTTATAACATATTTTGAAACTCAAAGTTTTAGGATGGTATTGCTTGCTTATTAGGCGTTAGCAATAGAGCCGTGCATGACTTATACTCATTTGAGAAAGAGTGAATCAGGGTAGTCACCCTGAACTAAGGGGGCTTTGGGCTGCTTAGGGACCTCTGAGAGAGGTCATTTTGGCTGGTGGCATACATAGGCATACACATGACTTGATCTTACCCCTTCCTTTGCCGACACACCTGTCAACAAGGCAGAGAAGCTCGAATTATCTCTCCTCTCCTTTCTGCCTTTCAAGGTGCATATTGCTTTTTCTGAAGCCTTTCTCTTTTCAAAGTTGTCCTCAATGTACTTCTAAAATCTGATTTTACCTGTAAAAAAGATTGATGTGTGGAAGAAAGAGAAGTATACTGAGTGATAATTCTCCAACTCCGTCTTTTCTGATGGCACTGGGATTCCTGTGTTCTTACAGTAGCTTTACCCCAGTGTTACTGTTGGGGCTGTACTTGATTTGGGTTTTGTATTAAACTTCTGTAGCACTTAACAGTTATTGTTTTGTTACTTGTTATTTTTCAATTGCAAGATATGAGCCCCCCCCCCTTTTTTAAGATATGAGCCCCTTAAAGGTAGAACCTGTGTTGACTTTGTCTCTCCAGGTTCTATGTTCTTGACATAGGCCAATTTCATAAGAAATGCTTATTGCTCATTGAATAATGACTGTCATGTATTGTTGACATGGAATAGAGACTGTGTGAAAAATATATTCTGAAGTAAAGCTCATAATTGAAGTTATGAGGTTTAGATGGAGAAGGAAAAGGAAGAAATTGTGGGAAGGTGCCCACACTTCATCCTGCTATCCAGTTGCAGAATTACTGTATTAAATTGGTGTTTGTTCATGCTCCTTTGGAAATGTATTAGCTAGAAGATGCAGAGTAAATCCAACTGAGAAAAGCCTGTAGTATGCCAAGAAATGCCCAAGGAGGATGCTAACTTCATACGAATTATCTTGCTTTCATCCTCAGGAGGGCAATAAATCTCAGCTCATGTAGCCTGAAATGGAAAAAAGGAGGGTTTTTACCTTCATATCCTCAGTGGGGAGACAGGGAGAGGAAAATGTAAAATGGCATCTCATTCTATTCTTCGATGCCCTCAGCTAGTCTGTAAGTAACAGTCATAGTGAGGGGGTAGGAGGTGACATTTATGGCTGCTACTTTGGGCCTACATAATTCATACCTGAATTGGCCCCTTTGTTTTAGGGCAGTTTAAAGTAAGTCTAAACTCCAAATCATAGAGAGTGTATTTCTGCAGAATATTATCATCATCCCATATGGGTATGTGTTTTATAGATGACAGACTGAGTCATCGAGATCATCAGTGGATTTACCTAATAAAACTACTCGAAGGCTCGTAGAACAGGCAAAGTGTTGTTGCTAGACCCAGCATTATCAGAAGCACATGCAATTTCCCATTACTGTTAAAAGTTTATTGGTTAAATATTCTAGGCTCTATGCATAACTAAATGAACATGTAGTGTAACTATAAAGTATTTTGTATCTGCCACCAATTAAAGTTACATGCATAAAAATAATTCACTCCCACAAAACAAACACACACATGGTTTGAATTTCACTTGGAATTTCCTCTGGCTGGCTGAATATTTGCCAAGTGCTTTTGTAAAGTGCTGCATACAAAAAAAAAAAATCAGTAGGCCTCGGTTTTTCTGATATGTACATAGCACATGTATAGCACATAAAAACTGAAGGTTTTATTTCCTTTCGGGGGCATAATTTGGTCTGATAGTCCACCATTGTTACTGTAGTTTAACGTAAAAAAGTAAAGCTAATCTTTTAGTGTAATGGATGGATGATTCCTATATCTCTTTATTTAATAACACTCATTTGTTCAACATGCATTTAGTAAATGATTATGTTCCAGGCACTGTCCAGTGGAATTAGAAGATGAATAAAACTCAAATGGTCCCAGTCCTTAAGTACCTTATGCATCTGCCCAAACCTGTACATTATTGAATATAACTTTCTTTTTTGCTGCTTTTCTGGTGCCATCTTTTTGCCACATGTTGAAAGAGTGACCTGCATAAAAATGCATCAGTTTTTATTTTGATCATTTAAATTATTTTTATAAAAATATCAACTTTTGTTTTATATACAGTACTCATTATCTTCAGAAGCTACTAAATCTGTGGTACTTTGTTGGGTTTGGACATTTATTGACAGCCAGCTTGCTAATTCCCATTTTATAGGTGAAGGAAGTAAATATTAAGTCACAAATATAGAGAAAGCCAGCTACATCGAGTATTTATTACATTTTAATAAATATGCAAATATTTATACATAGGCATGCATAGTCTTACACATTCTATATAAAATATATATATGTACAGCTGACTCCAGCCTAGATATTGTACCTGTGCCCTGGTATTGCAAGATCACTAAAACTTTGTCACATCATTTGCATTACCTCCTTATCATTAAATGTACATTAGTGCCATTTTATTCTTAAACTCTGCTTATTGACTTCCTCTGCTTTAAAAACCATCAGGGCAAGTTTGGACAAGAATTCAGATTTGTTTTCTTTGTTGAGTGTGGGAGAAGAGCTTTAGAAACCAGGCTCTTGATTAAAATAGGCTGGTGTACCTTTTGGTTTGAGCCCTCAGGTCCCAGACTTATTCTCTTTTTTTTTTTTTTTTAAGATTTTATTTATTTATTTGAGAGAGGGAGAGAGAGAGAGAGAACAAACAAGCAGGGAGAGCAGCAGAGGGAGAGGGAAAAGCAGATTCCCCACTGAGCAGGAAGCCCAAGGCAGGGCTTGATCCCAGGGCCCTGAGATCATGACCTGAGCTGAAGGCAGACACTTAATCAACTGAGCCACCCAAGCACAACTCCCCCCACCCCCCATTGACCCCTGTCATTATCATTTAAAAACCTTATTATCACTAGCTATACCTAGGGGTAGTTTGGCATATTAACAAGCTATGACACTTATTTTGCAGAAACAATGCCGCCTTTCTCTTTCTGTTGGAGGAAATTTATACTCTCTAACATTAACAATAGAATAATGACTACTGTGTTATAAATCATAACAAAAAGGTTCCTGCAAGGAATTATGATTTTATTTCCTTTGGAATATTATTAGGTAAGCCTCACCTAAACAGTTATTATGCTTTCCTCCAGTTGTAGTGTTGTTTTTTTTTTTCTGATGGACATAAAAGGTATGTGATATTTTAAAATATCCTTATGTATATCAGCCTATTTTAGTATTATCAGAATGTAGAACATTGCTTGTAAGGAAGCTTACAGATTATCTAGCCTATGTCTCTTATTTTACAAGTGAAGTCTAGGAAAGATTGAATCATCTAGTACCTACAATTAAGTTTAGAGGCTGACAGTAGTAGTCTTCTGACTTCTGATCTATTTTTTATCTTTCTTCCCTTAAAGATGACCATGCTATTACAATTTTTTATTGTACAATTGTTCTTGATAGATACATTATGAGATATTATACCTAGTTGTGTACACATGGGTGTGCATCACACACATTCACACACACACACCCCCAGTCATGTTTATAGAGTTTACCAGGGCAAGAATCAGCGATTTATGTTTCCTAAATATTCAGTTCCCAAATCATAGTTGTTTTTCTAGCTTTCTGCTTTTTCATATAAAGAGTATTTGACATTTTCATTCATTAGGAAAAAAAATAGGAAACTGCCATTTGCAGTCATGATAGAAATCAGACAAGAACCATCAATAGATACTAAAATAATGGGTGAAAGTTTGATTTCTTTTTTAATTTGCTTTTCTTAAAGAATCTCCTCATAAAATACTAACTATAAAGTGAAAAATAGTAATTTGAAAGAAGTAATTGGCAGATACTGCCTTAAACAGGTGATGAAAGTTAACATCATTGTGCTAGGAAAAATTGACATCATATACCTCCTGATACAGTGTGTTGAACCCTAGAAATGAGATGGCTTTTGAAAGAAATTTTTTTTGCCTTTGTATTTTTAGAATATATTTTTAAGATTTTATGTATTTCTTCATGAGAGACAGAGAGAAAGGCAGAGACATAGGCAAAGGGAGAAGTAGGCTCTCCACGACGACTTCATCCCACGACCTCAGGATTACAACCTGAGCCGAAGGCAGATGCTCATCCACTGAGCCACCCAAGTGCTCCTAGAATTCTTTAGAATAAAAAATTCAGACTTTATATCTTTATGTCTGAATCTACAAAGAAATCTATGGCATTGCTAGATCACTTTGAGTGTAACCAATAATTTTCCTTTTTTGAGATTTTCTAGTATGGCAAATCTTAATAATTTTGGTCTTACTAATGTGATTAAAAACAAAAGAACACTGGCTTTATTAATACTTTAGCTAGTAAATATTTGGTATTAAAATATAAATGAAAATATTTATAGATATCTAAAGTCTTAGACTTGAAGATAACATTTTTTTCTTTTTCAAGTTTTTATTAAATTCTAGTTAGTCATGATTGCTTCGGCAACACATATATTAAATTCTGGTTAGTTAATATACAGAATAATATTAGTTACAGATGTAGAATTTAGTGAATTATCACTTTCATACAACACCTGTGCTCATCACAAGTGCCGTCCTTCATTCCCATCACCTATTTCACCCATTGCCCACCAACCTCCCCTCCAGTAACCCTCAGTTTGTTCTGTATAGTTAAGAGTCTATTTCCTGGTTTGCTTCTCTCTCCCACCCCATATTCATTTGTTTTGTTTCTTAAATTTCACATACGAGAGAAATCATATGAGATTTGTCTTTCTCTGACTGATGTTGCTTAGCATAATACTGTCTAGCTCTATCTATGTCATTGCAAATGCAAGATTTCATTCTTTATGGCTGAATAATATTCCCTTATATATATGTACCACATTTTCCTTATCCATTCATCAACATTTGGGATGTTTCCATAATTTGGCTATTATTGATAATGCTGCTGTAAGCATCAAGGTGCATGTATACCTTCCAATCAGTATTTTTGTATTCTTTGGGTAAATACCTGCTGATACAACTGCTGGATCATAGGGTAGTTCTATTTTTAACTTTTTGAGGAACATCTGTATTTTCCAAAATGGCTGTACCAGTTTGCATTCCCACCAGCAGTGTAAGAGGGTCCCTTTTCCCTGCAGCCTCACTAACACCTGTTGTTTCCTGTGTTGTTCATTTTAGCCATTCTGACTGGTGTGATGTGGTGTCTTATTGTAGTTTTGATTTGTATATCCCCGATGATGAGTGATGTTGAGCATCTTTTCATGTGTCTCTTGGCTGTTTGTATATCTTCTTTGGGAAGATGTCTATTTATATTGAAGATAACATTTTTTTCTGAACATGTCACTTCAATTGGTTAATGACACACAATACTCCTTCCTCCTTATATCCATAGGATATAGACCTCTTTACTAAATCTTGACTAGCAAGTTAATTCAGTTAAAATTTATGGTTAAGGAGGCCAGTGTTACATGTTTGATCTTATATGGGTATTATTTAGTTCTCTGGCTATGCATGTTAACATTGGCAAATTGACTTAAAAATTTATGATGTTGGTTACTTGGGTGTATTAAGTGTAAGTATGAAAAGCTTTGGAAAAACTTGACAAATTGCTCTCCCTTGAAACATTGTTATCTTCATTTTAAACAGTAAGTGTTTTTTACTGTTTCTTAGGAAATTTTTGTTGTATTTAAAAATATAAGCTGCTTATGAACATCACTGTGATTTTAAAAAGTCAGACATTTTCTGGATTTATTGGACATCATTTGTGTGTGTGCATTTCATATACATTTTATGTATGTATTTGCATCAGAAAGAACACTGAAATAAATAATCCTATGTCTAGAGGCATAAAGGCATTTCATTTAGATGTTCAGACAACTAACAGTAAGTCTAAAAGAGTCCAATGAGTAAATATATAGTTTGTACAACAGAGGTGTAGTTTTTAAACTTATATATATATTTTTTTTTTTTTTTTTAATTTTTATTTATTTATGATAGTCACAGAGAGAAAGAGAGAGAGGCAGAGACACAGGCAGAGGGAGAAGCAGGCTCCATGCACCGGGAGCCCGACGTGGGATTCGATCCCGGGTCTCCAGGATCGCGCCCTGGGCCAAAGGCAGGCGCTAAACCGCTGCGCCACCCAGGGATCCCTAAACTTATATATAAATTGAACTTCAGAGTATCCTAATTTAAATGTACTAGAGAAATATCACTGTTTCAAAGCCTTGGTGATTGTGGCTGCTAAGTAATTTTTATGGATAAAAGAATTTTGCAATTTATTTTTCTTAACTGTTGGCAAACTACTTATCTAATGAGCCATATTTTTGACATGGACAGATCACCTATATTATTCAACTAGTACTGCCATCGTTTTACTCACTTTATGTAGAGTGAGTTTCTTTCAGGTAGGCTAATTAGAACCTGTTGTCTTGTAAGATTTGGTGATGTGTATAATTCTTCTTATAGCAAATCCAACTGACTAGCAAATTTTTTTGCTTAATATCTGAAAAGCTATTAGACTTTAAGATTACATTTTAAAAATATGCAATATAGCCTATGAGAGACTTTTGCATTACATTACAGAGATTACCCTAAATTTTCAAATGCTAGTCATCATTTTTAACCTATTAAATTCTCTTTTTAATATTACATATGAACATATCGCTACTAAGTAAGGTCTAAAATGATCCAATTTTAAAAATTGCAGTATTGGTTTTTAGTATTTTAAGGTCTAGTTGTTGCATTAAAGTGGAATTTGGTATTGAAAGGGAATATTACTAAGTATTGAATTAAAAAATAAATTGGAAATGCTGTTCTCCCTCTCTGTTGTTCCCTCTCTTCTTCCCCTCACTACTGAAGTGTTTTTGTTTTTAAAGATGAATTATCAAAAAAAAAAAAAGACAAAATATCTTTTTTCATTCCACTTTCTCTATTTCATTCTGTAATGACTGGCTTCTTTCCACACTGCCTCTTCTCTGATAACTCAAGCGAGATGATTGTAGCCTCCTAACTTCCATATTCAGTGATTAATTTCTAGTATTTCTTTCTTGGCTTTTCTGAAACAACTGATATTACTGACTACTCATTCATTCTTCTTAAATTCTGTACTCTTTGGGCTTCTGGTCAAGACCATTCTTTTCTGATCTTCTCCTGCTGTTTCTTCTCAGCCTTTCTGTGGCCTCTGCTTCCCCTCCAGAGGCATGAAAAGTGTAGGACCTAAGAGCATGTTTGGTATTCTTTATTAGACACAGCTAACCAGATGGTGTACATGTAAAGGAGTCGTTCATGTTATCTTTAAAAAAGTTATTTCATTCAATATATTGGGTTAGGAAATAATTTTTCTTTCTATACTTTTTACTCTTGATTTGACATGAATTTGGATTTTCTTTTACTTCAAGTCTTAATTAAGGATGTATAGAGTATCATATTGTAATAACTTTGTTAAGGTAATTTATGATTGGTCTTTAAATAAAATTTAATACATTCCAAAGAGGAATGTGTTATGTTCATCTAATTCATGTAACACAGAACACTTTATTCACAATATTGTCAATCAGTCTTCACTGCGAAAATGCATCTTTCTTTATATCCAAAGTTATAAGTATGAAAATGCTTTTTTTTTTTTGAGATTTTCTTCAAGTGTAGAACTTTGAAATACCATTAGCTAAGAACTTCTACTTCATATATAAGTATGAATTCTCCAAATGCTTCTGTATGTATGATCCTCTGTTCCTGGCCAGAAAACTATTTACCTTGACTTAAAAAATTAATAACATGACATGCTTTATGAATAGGCATTCTGGAATCAGCCAGAAGACTTCAAACCAAAAATAGGGATATGTTTCCTATGGAGTGTGAGCCCAATAAATCAGGTGCCTGGAGCTAGGAAAGGGTCGTGGTGAGCCTATTTGTAAACTTTGGGTTTCTGAATGTTAATTTTAAGCTTCTTTTTGAAAAGGCCAGTGTTTGTAGAGCTTATCCTGTCAGCAATATCCTGTGTCAATTGTCAGGTCATGTTTAACGTGTGGAGATGTATTAATCTGCCATAGCTAGCACTATGAGGGACTGGGATAAATAGAGGGCTCAGCAGATGAAGAGGGATTAACTGTGTAGATTGAGCAAACTCTTCAATCACTGAACCAGTGATTTTACAAAGGATTAGCTGCTGCTTTTACAAATATTGATTACTGATTTGCTACTCAGAATGGAAATGACATAATGTGTGCAGTTGCTGTGTGGTGTGCTATGTGAAATGTACATCATTCATATTAATGGATTTGTCATAGGCATTACAGAAACTGACAGATTTATTATAGCAGCAGTTGCTAGAACTGTTATGGTTAAGGTTGTGTCAGCATATCTATTAAAACTTCAGGATTTTAGAAGTTTATAGTAGAGCCATAAAATTCATTTTCCAGGTGGAATTTGGAATACCAGTTATAGCCTGGCACAGTTATTTTTGTGCATATTTTTACATGCATCAGTTTGAAAGGCTTTTAAGTTGGACAGAATGAAAATACATTATTGAGTTATTTTTGTAATATCAAAAAATTTAGATTATTTCATTTTGGAAAAAATTTTAAATTCATCATAAATGCTTGTTTTCCAACCAAAAACATGCCTAGTACATGTGGACATCTGAAAATCCATCAGTATTTTTCCCAGACAGGATTTGTCTTGAAGCCTTTGCCTTCTTTCATTTCTATAATCAATTTGAGATTTTTGGAAAACAGAAATATCTGGGCAATTAATAATCAATTACTACTTTGTTTCACTTAAGTGACTTTTTTACCACACTAAAAAAATCAGTAGTAAGAATTAGAATGATCTAATATCAGAGAAAATATCTTCCTTTAATCTGTTTAAAGAAATCTGTTTTCTTGCAAATGTTCTGTTATGTCATGATGGGAAGGCTTTTCAGAGTTGTATGTTGAAGGGTGAGCTGGAAGCTATCTAGGCAGTGAGGGTGGCAAGGTGTGATATAGTGAAGAAGGGTGAGGAGTAGCATATTCTAGGCAGAATGAGACCTTGTATGGATATGTGAGACTTAGCCTATTTGAAGAATAGCTAGATACGTGAACAGTCTCAAAGTGTAATACCTCCATATGAATTGAGAGGATTGTTTTCAAGCTGTATTATTTTACCATAAAACGATACATATTTATTAAGCTAAATCTTTCAGATTAGTAGTTAAGGCTTTTCTAGCTGTGATTTAAATAATATAAATTGATTTAATTTACTTAAAAACCTATACACATTCTCTTTTCTTTTTCACCGAAATTCTATTATGTGAACTTATAAATGTAATACATGCTTGTAGCAAAGAAAATATATCCTCCACCCCCCCAAAATCCCTAGAAGTAAGAACTATTAATTGTTCTGAATATCCTTCCAGACATTTTTCCCTGAATTGTACAAATGTGTGTGTGCTAGAATAAATATGAAATCAGAGTTTTTAAATTAAAAATGGGATATCATTGTACATATTATTCTGTACCTTATGTTTTTCACTTAAGTATCATGATCATCTTTCTCCATTAGTGCATATCTTTCTCCATTAATACACATAGATCTACACATGCTTATTTAAATGATAAGCATTATTTAAAATGGTTTCATAATGTCTTTCTTGCTGGACATGTTCTATTTTTATATCACAAGTTGTGTTTCAGTATCTGTTCTGGCATATACACTATTAATGAACCAGTGCTTGATATTTGTAGGATAGATTCTTGGGAGTTTATTCTTAGGATATTGTCAAATTTTCATGCACAGAACTGTAGGAAGTTACAGTCCCAAAGGGAATGCAGGAGAATACCCTTTCTTCCCATCCTTCCCTGTTTGGTGGTATTAATCTTTTTAGTTTTTACTAGTCTCACAAAGTTAAAAAGCAGTATCCTGTTTTATTTTGTTTTCTTTAGTTTTTAGTGGTTTATTCATTTAGCAAAATTTTTTTAACATTTTAAAATTTATTTTTTTTTAAAGATTTATTTATTTATTCATGATAGACATAGAGAGAGAGAAAGAGGCAGAGACACAGGAGGAGGGAGAAGCAGGCTCCATGCACCGGGAGCCTGACGTGGGATTCGATCCCGGGTCTCCAGGATCGCGCCCTGGGCCAAAGGCAGGCGCCAAACCGCTGCGCCACCCAGGGATCCCAACATTTTAAAATTTAAATTCAATTTGCCAACATATAGCATAATACCCAGTGTTAATCCCATCAAGTGCCCTCCTCAGTGCCCATCACCCAGTCACCCCATTCCCCCACCCACCTCCCTTTCCACAACCCTTTGTTTGTTTCCCAAAGTTTCATTCAGCAAAATTTAATGAGCACTTACTGTGTGTCCAGGCATTAATTTGGCACTGGGGATATACAGTGGACAAGACAGTGTGGTCTCTGAGTTCATGGAACATTTTTAGTAAAGGTGAGGGGAGCTAGGGAAGAGACAGTAAATCAGTAAACATTATCTTTTCTTGTGTTTATTGGCTTTTGTACTTATTCTATGAATTGCCTGGTTCATATTCCTCACCTATTTTTCTGTTAAACTCTCTATCTTCTTCTTATTGATTTGTGGGAACTCATTGTCTCTTGTGACATCCATGCAAATATTTTTTGCTACCCAACCCTTGAAAAAGTCATCATCTGACAAATTAATGATTGTACTAATTCTTATCCAAGTATGGAATTGTAATACCATACCTGATTTCTAATGGGTGGTGATAGATCACTGAACTTTGGACCAAGTGTCAGATTTCCATAGTTTTCCATCCTGTGAGGAATGTATAAGAGTTTTTTTCTTTTTCTTTCTTTTTTTTTTAAAAAGATTCATTTATTTATTTATGATAGACATAGAGAGAGAAAGAGAGAAAGAGAGAGGTAGAGACACAGGAGGAGGGAGAAGCAGGCTCCATGCCGGGAGTCTGACGTGGGACTCGATCCCGGGACTCGATCCCAGGACTCCAGGATCGTGCCCTGGGCCAAAGGCAGGCCCTAAACCGCTGAGCCACCCAGGGATCCGCTTTATTTCTTTTTTTAAGTAGGTTTTGTGCCTAACATGCTTGAGCTCACAATCCTGAGATTAAGAGTTGCATATAAAAAAAAAAAAAAAGAAAGAAAGAGTGGCATATTCTACTGTACTGAGCCAGCCAGGCACCGCAAGAGTTATTTCTTTTCTCTAATGTAATGTATTTTGATATTAAAAAAAAATACATTATAGTTTTGAGTCTTGCATGAGCCTTGAGGATATCCAGATGAAGGGAACTTAATTGAATTCATTGATTTGTTTAATAACTATCATCTCATTATTAGGAAGATAGATGTAACATTATGTATGTAAAAATATTTTTGTGGTGAGAATATACATCATAGTCAATTGATATATGATTTAATTACAGGCTGAATTTGTAGAAAACATGTAATGGAATATCTTATCATAAGAGGTTACCATACCTGGATTGATTTTGAATAAGTTGTATCATATCATTTATTCATATCGAGTTGGAGTGGGATGTATATTTTTTGGATTTTAAGTATTTTTCCATGTTTTTGAGAGATCCTTGTGTGTTTAAAATATTCATGAACAAACTATGGATTCAGATTCAGAGTGTTTTACAGCCTTACACCTCCCTGAGGTAAGTGCCAGCCCTGTCATTGCAGTGAAAGACGACGGCCCACCACAGCCTGGTGCTCAGGGGTGTTTGGAGAGGCCTGTCTGTTTGCACCAAGTTGCATCAGTTGGTATGTGTTGCTAGCACATGTTTTATTCCAGGAGATTCATTTTCAAAGTTTTAATTTGACATTTTTAATGTGAGTCAAAAACTTAAACCTCAGTGGTGAAATTGTTCAGGTAATGATGACTCTTATCTGGGAGGAAAGAAGACCACAGACAGTTAGGCTGTGGACCTCCTGCTCTGTGGACTTAAGGCTGGGATAGTGCACACAAGAACAGATTCCTAGATTGCCTTATGATGTCTAACTCAGGGTAAATATCGGTTTCTGTATTTGGCAGTTGATTTTTTTATATCCTGGATACTCATTTTTGAAAAATATGCTGAAATCATGTGCCTCAAAATGGGCAACTTTTCATATAATATGTTCCAATTTATTTTTCTCCCTTTTATTGTAATTCTTATTTTATGTGGACTGTTACAAGGCTCAGGCCTGAACTGGAGTGTTATTAAGGAGGCATTAAAGTGGGGAGGAGAAAGGAGGATGCTCCAGTTGTGGTGGCCCTTTCCGGCTCTCTTGCCTGCCCCCACCCCCCTCGGTTTCCTCAGTTTCTTCTTCCCATACTCCACATCAATGGGGGACCACACCAGTTCTGATGAAAGAAGTATTACATTTTTATAAAATTATTTTAATGACCCCAAAGTTAGTCTATAAATAAAATCACCCTCCTCATTGGCATTTTATATATCTGATATTTCCCTTCTGGCTTCAGTCTTGTGCTGTTTGCAGAACTCTATTTTACCAACTTATTGATATTTTAAAAATTTTGCATTAAACATTATCTTAGAGCATGTTTTTAAGATCCTAGAAGTATAAAGTGAAGTTTTAAAAACATACCACTAAGAGCAGTGTACATATTTTATTTCAAAATTCTCCCTCAGCATTTTAAATAAGCATCCTTAGTGATGTGGATGCATGCTTCAGTTTGAAAAGCACCATCTTATGATGCCTTGCTCAAAGTCTAGTGAAAAAGACAAACTTATGGATATATGATTTTAGCCTAATATTGTAGGTGATGCCACATGAATGTTTCTCTTCCTGGCCAGTCTCTCCACATATGGCTGTTAACAGTTATTCTGCTCTGAAGCTAAGGATCAGAAAGAGGATTAAACATGTGGTGTGCTTTTATTTTCAGACACTAGAAAAATAATGCTATACATCAACTCTTCAAACGCTGAAGTTTTAATGTGTGTTCTTCGGTAATTTACTCTATTACATAGATAACACTGCTTTCTAATTCTTTCAGTTACCGGGGTATACATTATTACCAGTTCATACTAAAGAGGAGACTTGGGCATTTTGTCATTCTCAGTAACATGTCATTCTGTGTATGTTTTGTTTATGTGAAGTAAGCATATGCTTAAACTTCATGTAAGCTAGAATTATTCTGGCACTGAGTTAGAACTTTTAGAAGCAGTTGCTGATTTGTTTTGTGTTAAGGTGATCTTCATCCAGACATATGTCCCTGTAAAGCTATAATACTTTATAAATTTTTGGGTAAATTTATAAGTAAGAGTATCTCAACATTACTCCCAGCTTGGCTGATTGTTAGGGGTATTGCTCTGAATTAGTAACATAAAAGAGTGTTGTTGGTTTCTTGCAGGGGTCATATCTTGTGTTTGGGATTTAATATTTACCAAAAGTTTGACCAAGACAAATAGTATTTTGGAAGGATTATGTGAAAAATGTGCAAGGTGTCTATTCCTGTAGGTATTCTATGGTCTTATCCTTGAGTTTAACAAAGCTATTGGGAGCTATATACTTGGGCTACTGGGTTTTGTGCTCTGTAGAATTACTTTTAGTAAATTTTGTTTTGGCATTGTGCTGTTGGCTTGACATGAGTGATGTTATACAAAGCAGCCCTGTGAACTTACTGTAACAATGTTATTGAGGACATTGAGAACACATGGGAAAGATTTCTTTCTCATTTCAGTACCAGGAATCAGGAATAGTTGTATATTCCTCCTTGAGCAATCAATGATCTATATTTATCTTATGGGTAATGAATCCTATAATTCATTATTTCTTGCCTCATGCTGGTTGTTATAAGGCTTATAACTGAGTTTTTGGCCCATTCCCACTAAGTGTAAATGACTTTGTAGTTCCAACTTGTTTTGTGTTCTACCCTGACTCCTAGTTGTGCCTTGATTTAGTACCTTTATTTTTTAAAATTTGAAATAATGTCATTTATGGAAGAGTTTCAAGCGTAGTACAGATAATTCCTATTATACTCATCATGTAGATTTTCTTAAGTAATTAACTTACAAGGGAAAACCTGTAAGGCTAACAGGAGATTTTTCAAAAGAAACTTTAACATTTAACATTTTTTACATTTGGGTATTTGTTTTCTCTATATATACACACAATTTTCTCCTACTTGTTTTAATTTCCATGCCAAATGTACCTGTACAAATGCCTATAAGATGCTTTTTGGTTGAGAGGGGGGAGAATGAAGCTGTGTATTACTAAATGAACAATAATAATAATAGATAAGAATGTGTATAATTTCACACCTATATTGAAAAAGGAGACCCATGGAAATACCTATTTCAAATAGAAGGGAGATAAATTGTGTGTATGTGGCGGTGGGGGGTAGTGGGAGAGAAAGGAAGGAAAGACAAGAGAACACTCGTGTGTTTCAAGAGGATACTTTAGAGGGGAGGGGCAAGCTGGCGGAAGAGTAGGGTCCCCAAATCACCTGTCTCCACCAAATTACCTAGAAAACCCTCAAATTATCCTGAAAATCTATCAATTCGGCCTGAGATTTAAAGAGAGACCAGCTGGAATGCAACAGTGAGAAGAGTTCGCGCTTCTATCAAGGTAGGAAGACGGGGAAAAAGAAATAAAGAAACAAAGGCCTCCAAGGGGGAGGGGCCCCGCGAGGAGCCGGGCTGAGGCCGGGGCGAGTGTCCCCAGGACAGGAGAGCCCCGTCCCGGAGGAGCAGGAGCTGCACCGACCTTCCCGGGTGGAAAGGGGCTCGCAGGGAGCTGGAGCAGGTCCCAGGAGGGCGGGGATGCCCTCGGGTTCCCTGAGACAGTAACAGAGCAACTGCGCGCCCAGGAGAGTGCGCCGAGCTCCCTAAGGGCTGCAGCGCGCACGGTGGGACCCGGCGGGACCCGGAGCAGCTCGGAGGGGCTCGGGCAGAGGAAGAGGCTCCGTGCGGAGGGGGCTGCGCGGTTCCAGGAGCAGCTCGTGGGGGCTCGGGCGGCGGCTCCGCGGAGGGGGTTGCGCGGCCCGGGAGCGCGAATCCACCAGCGCAGGCTCCGGAGCACAGGGCGCCGGGACACAGCCCAGGATCCCGCCTCCCCCGGGACAGGCAGAGGCCGGGAGGGCCCAGGACAGCGAGGACGCTCCTGCCCCAGCTGAGCAGATCAGCGGCCCCGCCCCGGAGCCTCCAGGCCCTGCAGACGGAGTTCCTGCCGGAGCTGAATCCAGGTTTCCAGAGCTGCCCCGCCACTGGGGCTGTTCCTCCTGCGGCCTCACGGGGTAAACAACCCCCACTGAGCCCTGCACCAGGCAGGGGCACAGCAGCTCCCCCAACTGCTAACACCTGAAAATCAGCACAACAGGCCCCTCCCCCAGAAGACCAGCTAGACTGACAACTTCCAGGAGAAGCCAAGGGACTTAAAGTACACAGAATCAGAAGATACTCCCCGGTGGTTCTTTTTTTTTGTTTGTTTTATTTTGTTTTGTTTTGCTTTTTGATTTGTTTCCTTCCCCCACCCCCCTTTTTTTTCTTTCTTTTTCTTTCTCTTTTTCTTCTTTTTTTTTTTCTTCCCTTTTTTTTTTCTCTTTCTCTTTTCTTTCCTTCTTTCTCTCCTCTCTTTTTCTCTTTTTTCCCAATACAACTTGCTTTTGGCCACTCTGCACTGAGCAAAATGACTAGAAGGAAAACCTCACCTCAAAAGAAAGAATCAGAAACAGTCCTCTCTCCCACAGAGTTACAAAATCTGGATTACAATTCAATGTCAGAAAGCCAATTCAGAAGCACTATTATACAGCTACTGGTGGCTCTAGAAAAAAGTATAAAGGACTCAAGAGACTTCATGACTGCAGAATTTAGAGCTAATCAGGCAGAAATTAAAAATCAATTGAATGAGATGCAATCCAAACTAGAAGTCCTAACAACGAGGGTTAACGAGGTGGAAGAACGAGTGAGTGACATAGAAGACAAGTTGATAGCAAAGAGGGAAACTGAGGAAAAAAGAGACAAACAATTAAAAGACCATGAAGATAGATTAAGGGAAATAAACGACAGCCTGAGAAAGAAAAACCTACGTTTAATTGGGGTTCCCGAGGGCGCCGAAAGGGACAGAGGGCCAGAATATGTATTTGAACAAATTCTAGCTGAAAACTAGAAGGGAAACAGGCATTCAGATCCAGGAAATAGAGAGATCCCCCCCTAAAATCAATAAAAACCGTTCAACACCTCGACATTTAATAGTGAAGCTTGCAAATTCCAAAGATAAAGAGAAGATCCTTAAAGCAGCAAGAGACAAGAAATCCCTGACTTTTATGGGGAGGAGTATTAGGGTAACAGCAGACCTCTCCACAGAGACCTGGCAGGCCAGAAAGGGCTGGCAGGATATATTCAGGGTCCTAAATGAGAAGAACATGCAACCAAGAATCCTTTATCCAGCAAGGCTCTCATTCAAATGGAAGGAGAGATAAAGAGCTTCCAAGACAGGCAGCAACTAAAAGAATATGTGACCTCCAAAACAGCTCTGCAAGAAATTTTAAGGGGGACTCTTAAAATTCCCCTTTAAGAAGAAGTTCAATGGAACAGTCCACAAAAACAAGGACTGAATAGATATCATGATGACACTAAACTCATATCTCTCAATAGTAACTCTGAATGTGAATGGGCTTAATGACCCCATCAAAAGGCGCAGGGTTTCAGACTGGATAAAAAAGCAGGACCCATCTATTTGCTGTCTACAAGAGACTCATTTTAGACAGAAGGACACCTACAGCCTGAAAATAAAAGGTTGGAGAACCATTTACCATTCGAATGGTCCTCAAAAGAAAGCAGGGGTAGCCATCCTTATATCAGATAAACTAAAATTTACCCCAAAGACTGTAGTGAGAGATGAAGAGGGACACTATATCATACTTAAAGGATCTATTCAACAAGAGGACTTAACAATCCTCAATATATATGCCCCGAATGTGGGAGCTGCCAAATATATAAATCAATTATTAACCAAAGTGAAGAAATACTTAGATAATAATACACTTATACTTGGTGACTTCAATCTAGCTCTTTCTATACTCGATAGGTCTTCTAAGCACAACATCTCCAAAGAAACGAGAGCTTTAAATGATACACTGGACCAGATGGATTTCACAGATATCTACAGAACTTTACATCCAAACTCAACTGAATACACATTCTTCTCAAGTGCACATGGAACTTTCTCCAGAATAGACCACATATTGGGTCACAAATCGGGTCTGAACCGATACCAAAAGATTGGGATCGTCCCCTGCATATTCTCAGACCATAATGCCTTGAAATTAGAACTAAATCACAACAAGAAGTTTGGAAGGACCTCAAACACGTGGAGGTTAAGGACCATCCTGCTAAAAGATAAAAGGGTCAACCAGGAAATTAAGGAAGAATTAAAAAGATTCATGGAAACTAATGAGAATGAAGATACAACCATTCAAAATCTTTGGGATGCAGCAAAAGCAGTCCTAAGGGGGAAATACATCGCAATACAAGCATCCATTCAAAAACTGGAAAGAACTCAAATACAAAAGCTAACCTTACACATAAAGGAGCTAGAGAAAAAACAGCAAATAGATCCTACACCCAAGAGAAGAAGGGAGTTAATAAAGATTCGAGCAGAACTCAACGAAATCGAGACCAGAAGAACTGTGGAACAGATCAACAGAACCAGGAGTTGGTTCTTTGAAAGAATTAATAAGATAGATAAACCATTAGCCAGCCTTATTAAAAAGAAGAGAGAGAAGACTCAAATCAAGAGGATACTTTAGCACTTTGGCAGAAGAGGTAAAATGCCAAAGGCTTTTTTTTTTTTTTTAAGATTTTATTTATTTATTCATGAGAGAGGCAGAGACATAGGTAGAGACATAGAGGGAGAGGCAGGCTCCCTGAGGGGAGCTCAATGAGGTACTCAACCCCTGGACCCCAGCATCAAAACCTGAGCCAAAGGCAGATGCTCAACCACTGAGCCACCCAGGAGCCCCCCCAAAAGGCTTTTGGATTTACATAAAAATTAGAGAATTAGTTTCTTAAATAGAAATAAGTAATAAATACTGAGACAGGAGGAGTGTTTGGAAATGTATTTACTTTAGTAATCAAGTGCATTTTGGTGATCAGGTAATCAGAGTGCATCCGTAAGTAGAGTCTTAATTCAGAATAACTTCATATTTGATAGTTTTCATACTAGTATATTTTTTATATGAGCAGTCATCTGATTTATAACAAGATGTAACAATATTTAAAATGTTACAAAATATCAATTTCAAAACAACATAAAAATGAGTATATTTAACCATAAATTAAACTCATGACAGAGCAAACGGGTAAGAAGAATAATTCATACTATAACATACTGCTAACATGAGCTGGCAACAGAGAAAGTTAGTAAAAGAAGGCAGAGAAAATCTATCTTTTAGGAATTAGAACCAAGGGGCTTCATAATCAATTGGCATCTGCTCAATATTGTACCTATGGTTAGAAATGTACATTATGGGAACCCCAGGGATATTCTGGATCCTTTGTTTAGGGTCCCAGTCAACTGTGGCCATAATGTAACACTTGTGCTGAGTTACTCTGTACGAAGCAGTCATCTGCATGGGTTCCTTTGTGTGTGCATAGCAATTGTTCAAATCTTGGATTCTTGGCCATCACTCAATACTTTTGCCCCAGTTTCTCAATTTCAGCCATTACACAATTATATACAAGGGATACACTTGGTATACAGACAGTCCATCACTGACTGTACTAAGTCTAGTTTGGCTTTAATGGAAAAATTGATAAAGTTGATATCTACCAGGATGTGGTAAGGTGGGCCCAGCTGTGTGTAATATTGGAAGAATAAGCAGGAAGGATGTTGGGGGGACTTCCCTTTCCTTGAGTATACTGGGATCTTTCTTTTCTTTCTTTTTAGATTTTAATCTATCCTTCTCTTTAAGCCTCTGATCTTGGAGACTAAGCATTTGCTTCATGTTCACATACTCTCTTCCTGTCTTTTGCTTCCCCATGTTTATGCCACATTCTTGTTTCTTCCCTCATACTAGAATTTTTCATTTATTTTAATCACCCCTCAGTGATATTCTTTTGGGAGATGGAAATAAAATGACAATTGTTTATATATGTGTTCTCTTTCTTCAAGGTGAAACAAAATCATATGTCATATTGTATGATTTGGAAGACATTCAAAAAAAAAAAGGAAGACACTCTAACTCTGCATACTCTGCATTTCAGAGTTACGATATGATCTTCTATCATTAAGGTTCTAAATTTTTGTACACAAAAATAGGAAAAAATAAACGAATAAAAATGAACTCAACATTGCAAGTTAGAAAAATGTTCATTTTCTGAAAATAATTGTAAAAATTTTTTATTTAAACCTCACAACATAAAACAGGTTGCAAAAAAGAAAATCATCCTACAATCTATGGGAAAATAAAACATAGTTGAATGGAAAAGAGCTAAAGCTTTCAGTCTAAATTATATTCATTTATTTTTGTGTAATTTATTAGAAGAATCTTCAGGCAAAAAGAGCCTCCTTTTCCTTCCATATATGTTTTCCCTTTAATAATTTGTTCCATGTTTGTGTATGTATATGTGTGTGTAAACCAAAATGGAAGTCTTTTAAAAGACATGTTTAGGAAGCAAAATTGACTTCTCTAAAATCTTGTAGAAAGTGAAACAAACATCCTAGAATTTTAAATTTTAAATTAAATATTTTAAATCTATCATTCTACTGTTAAGGAATTAATTTTAAATGTGATTACTCTAATGCCATAGAGTAGTGATTCAATACTGTTGTCTTTTAGTTTCTGTAGATGGCATTCATTTATTTCATCGACAATAGTACGTAGCGTTTTGAGAAAGGGTTTTGTTGTACAGACCTAGGGTTTCTGCTTTTACCACTTACAGTGTGTGACCTTGACATGCCATTGGTGACATGCGACTAATAATTGCCTGCCTCTTGGGGCTGTGTGAGAGGGAAATGAGGTGATGACTTGTATCATGTTTAACTCATGGTAAAGGCTTAATAAATGTTAGCTTTTGGAATTATTATTACCTTACCAAACAGTGCTAATATTTGTTTATATATATTTGTTATTTAAATTATGATGCTTTTAAAAAAGAATGTCAGGAACTTACAGTCCTGGGATGTGAAAAGGTTGTTTTTGATACAGAGGTAGTACAGGTATGGAAGGAGGAAGATCCATTATTAGTTATTCATTAAATTGTATACATAAGTTATTTGACTTCTATTTTAAAATGTTTTCAACAAATTTTCAATAGGTTGAATTTATTTTTCCTGGCTTTCTATCTTAGGTAATATTTAGAAAAGAGTCTGGCACATAATAAATAGTAGTACATATTTATTTAATAAATGAATTAAAATAAATGAATAATTTAATAAATAAATTAATTAAGTAGTAAATATTTATTTAATAAATTTATTTAATAAATGAATTAATAAATAATTAAAAGAGTGTTCCTTTTCATTTATACCAATCTTTACTAAGTACAGTATCATCAAATATTTTTTTCATGCATCAGATTTTTTTTTTTGCCAAGTATCTATAGTTGGAAAGGAATTTGCATTGTTAAAAGGTATTTGGCTTTCAAATTTTATTACAGTTGTTTATTTTTTTCAGCTTTCTTGTTTTCGTGTGTATAGAACCCTGGCTTGGCCAATTTGAATTGCCACAGTAATAATAAGAACTAATATTTCTTAATCTTAAATCCTATCCTACTAAATCTTCACAGTAAGATTTAGGATCTGAAAAGTAAAGTTAATGAAAGTAAGTAACTTGCTTATATTACAGAGCTTGTAGTCAAGCTACAATTTGAATCAAGACCCAGGGTTTTAACCACAATTCTGAAATGCAAAATCAGATTGGGGACAACTTTTTGTGTTAAAGATGAGCATTAAATTAAAATTTAGTTCATAATGGTATATGTTTTATATTATTTAGAATGTGAAAATTGTGATGTATTTAGAATTTTACTTTTAACTGAAATAGAAAGTATTTCCATTTTAAGCTTGTATCTCATTTTCTCAAAGTATTTGTGTATCAGAGACTGTTTTGAAAAAATTTTTTTTCCTGAATTTAATTCTTTTCTTGCAACAGAGAAGATGATTAAGATATAGGCAGACACACACACACACACACACACACACACATGACCAGTAGCCAACTGGTCTGTATAAGAGGGATGCAGTGGGCACAACAATAGCTCCCCAAAGAAGTCCTTCTTATCCTTGGAGCCTGTGAATATGTTGTTACCTGGCAAGAGGGAATTAAAGTTGCAGGTGGAATAAGGTTGCCAACCAGCTCACCTTAAAATAAGGAGATTATCCAAGTGGGCCCAATGTAAGGGTTCCTAAGAATCCTTAGGAAGGAGACAAAAGAATCAGAACCAGAGAGGACATTGTGAGAAATATTCAACTGGCCATTGCTGGCTTTGAAGATGGAAGGGAGGGCAATAGTATTCAGTGAAGTAGGTGAGACTTTAAGAGCTAGAAAGGCAAAGAAATAGATTCTTCCCTAGAGCATCCAGAAGGAACACAGCCCTGCTGACATCCTGACTTTAGTCCAGGGAGATGCTTTTTGGACTTTAGACTTCCGAAACTATGAGGTGATAAATTTGCATTGTTTTAAGCCACTAAAACAAAACAAACCAACAAACAAAAACAATATGGGCAGAGACAGAGTAGCTGAGAAGTTACTCTTTATAGGAGATAAAATTTGATTTAAACTCTTCCTGTGTAATTTGGAATGCATGGCTGGCTCAGTCCCTTGAGCGTGTGACTCTTGATCTTGTAGTCATAAGTTCAAGCCCCATGTTGGGTATAGAGATCACTTAAAAGACTAAAAAATAAAAAACCAATCCTATGAAATAGTTACTGTCTCTATTTAAAATAAATAAAATCTTTCTGTTAAATTTAATGATATATTATTTAAAAACAGCCTTTACCAAAATATAAAAGCATAAAGATTGTCCATATGAATACTATATGAAATAGACTTGTTTGTAGAATGAAATTTTATATTGAACCTGATTTTTAAATTACTGATTCAATATATTGATATGCTTTCATTCTTATAAATAGTTGAGGGAGTCTTAGAAGAGTTTCTACAAATTAATAACTCTGGAATTTTTAGATAAAACATTTTTAAATTTCATTAGAAATAATTTTAATATATTATAAAAATGGGTACCTCATGATCTAAAAAATTAGTCCAAAGAATCAGAAATTTTCATTAGAAATAATTTTAATATGTTATAAAAATGGGTACCTCATGATCTAAAAAATTAGTCCAAAGAATCAGAAATCTTAAAGAGATTTTCTTTACATCTAATTGTTTTTAAAGATTTTATTTATTTATTCGTGAGAGATACAGGCAGAGGCAGAGGCAGGCTTCTTGCAGGGAGCCGGATATGAGACTCGATCCTGGAACTCTGGGATCATGCCCTGAGTCAAAGGCAGACCCTCAATCACTTAGCCACCCAGGTGTCCCCTTTACATCTAATTTTATGAGCTAGGGGCAGCATTCCTGTATTAAAAATTTATCTAAAAAAGCAGTCTCTAGATATGTACTTAGGTAGTTCAAATTCTGATTTGTACTCTAAAGTAAAAGAAATAGTTTTAAGTGAATGGAAAGGATAATATAATTCTATGGATAATATAATCCACATACTTTGATCTATGGCTTTTTGACATTATTTTAGTGGGCATTGATGAACACACTTGATTTCAGATTTTTTTAAAGATTTTATTTATTTATTCATGAGAGACACAGAGAGAGAGAGAGAGGCAGAGACACAGGCAGAGGGAGAGGCAGGCTCTATGCAGGGAGCCCGACACGGGACTCGATCCTGGGTCTCTAGGATCACACCCCAGGATGCAGGCAGCACCAAACCGCTGCACCACCAGGGCTGCCTGATTTCAGAGTTTTCTTAATTCTGATTCTTAGTTGTTCCCTTAATTAGTCTATGATTGCCACTTGAATTTTACATATTTTGGTAGATTTCCAAGAAAATTAATAGCAGCCACAATTATATATGTATATGTTTTTTGATATAAAATAGAAGCTTTTGATTGGACTCAACAGAATCATACATCTTTTGGGTCATATTCATGAAGCTTCTCCTGCATGCATATAGCTGTTACCTTCTTTGGTTTCAGATAAACCTATTGAAGACAAAAATGGTAGAACTCTCATGAGGCTATTGGAATTTCCACTTCAAGAAGTAAGAGTTAATAAAGGCAAACACAAATTAGTCTAATGGGTATTCAGTTTTTGCTTGGTGGCTTTCAGAGTGACTTGCCACTTTACAAAGGGGCAAAGAGACTAACAGATGGTAAACCTGTGAGTTGCAACCTCTGCTTTTGCCCCTCAGTGTCATCACATGAGTCACAGTCTTTAAGGCTTTGTCCCCAAGGCTTAATTCCCCTAGGAATTCTCTGGTCCTATTAATAGGAAGCTGACTGTTGTTGTGTCTAAGCATAATATTAGCCTATTTTCCTTTTTTTTTTTTTTTTTTTTAAAGGAAATGTCATATTAGCCTTAGAGATCACGGGTACTAACATGTTCATTGGTCAGCCTTTTCTGAAAAGAGTAATAATGGGAAGTGAGAAAATAAGCTCTGTGAAAGGAGTATGCTAAGCTAACATAATTAACAATCTTTTAGTTATTGTAGTGATTATTTTCTTAAAGGTTATTATTGTTTGATTTGAATTCAAATTGAATACATAATAATTCTCTTTTTGCCACTAAAAACACTGATAAAAGATGATTTGGAATTCCAAATTTTCCATGTGGAGGGGAGATTTATTAGGATATGAAAAATATTTAATTTACATGTTTCTTTCACAGATATTCCAGACCAAGATTCTAGCTAGGAATAAACCTTTGAAAGGACAGAAAATTTTTTGCTAAGTCTAAAGAAAATTGTTAGTTGCTGTACAAAAAATATGTTGTGTACAGTTTCCACATTTGAGATCTTTGAAAATTGAATCCATCTTGGACCTTAGCCATTTGTTACTGAAAGTACAAGAAAAACATTAATGTGGATATGTTTCATGGAGTCCTAGGATTGGGAGGGCTTTAGAGATAATATAATCTAATTTTTTCATGTTTTAGATGAGGAAATTGATACCCAGTGAGGCTTAGTGACCTAAGGAAGGTCACAGATTTGCAGTGCTGAGATGTCTTCACAGACCTCTGTAACCTATACCATGCATCTTAACGTCAGTATCAGTGTAAAACTCAGTCTCTAGGTATCTGCTATAGCACAAAACCATTTTATTTAATATTTATATCCAAGTTAAGTTTAGGTTTCTTGCCCTTGCTAGGACACAGTCTTTGTTTTGTTTTGTTTTAGTTGCCAGATATACTAGTGAATTTTTGTACTTAAAATTTTTTAGAATAAGAAAAAAGTGTCAGAAGCTCTGTGTCTTTATTATATATTCTCTAGAAACAGAGAAAATGGCATCTAACTTTGTGCAAATGTTAAGTAAAATGTAATTAAATTGTATTTGTGGAATAATGAGTTCTGAGCCAGTAATAGCTCTGGGAACTGAAGCTCATTTATAGACTGTTTCCTAAAGCTAAGTACTCAATGTACCCTTCAGACAGCAGAAATGTCTGCAAGATACCGGACATCATCTGGAAAGATACAGGAAACAAAACAGAAAGCATTTTCTACCTTTATACAAAATTACAATGCATGAAACATTACCCCTGAAAATAGACTTTTGTTTTGATGACCACTTCTTTAAGAAAAATGAACTTGAACTAGAAAAGTTATTCTAGACAATAAAATAACCACTGAGTTGGTCAAGTAGGAGAGGGTATTGCCAGCATGAAATGAGAAAATGATTAGTATTCTTAGAAAATTGAAGCCAATAGTGTTTTTTTATGTGTATATATTTTTTTTATTGGAGTTCAATTTGCCAACATACAGTATAACACCCAGTGCTCATCCTGTCAGGTGCTCCCCTCAGTGCCCATCACCCAGTCACCCCATCCCCCACCCACATCCCTTTCCACTACCTCTTGTTTGTTTCCCAGAGTTAGGAGCCTCTCATATTTTGTCACTCTCTCTGATTTTTCCCCACTCATTTTCTCTTCTTTCCCCTATAATCCTTTTCACTATTTTTTATATTCCCCATATGAGTGACACCAAATAATGATTGTCCTTCTCCGATTGATTTACTTTACTCAGCATAATACCCTCCAGTTCCATCCATGTCAAAGCAAATGGTGGGTATTCGTTGTTTCTAATGGCTGAGTAATATTCCATTGTATATATAGACCACATCTTCTTTATCCATTCATCTTTCAATGGACACTGAGGCTCCTGAAGCCAATAGTGTTTTAAACATAAAGCAATCATCAAGTGAGTAGACACTATAAAAAAATGAAGAGGGTGTCTATTTATCAAATTTAGCAATGCTAGAATGACCAGACATTTTAAAAAGTTTATCACATAGAAGTTTAGAAAAGGGAGTACTATCCCCCAAAAGGGGTGGCCACTTTTAAACTCAGTATCCCAACTCTCAGGTAAGAATGAAGAATTTTAAAAGATTTGATAAACTCATGGATATTTTATTCATATGAATTGAGAGAATAAAAATATATCGTTGAGAACTTGTCCTTAACTTTTTGCAGTTCAAGGAAAACACTTCATGTGGTTGTAGTAGATCAAGATCCAGACTCAGGGTGAAAATTCTTATGATCAAAGCCAAACTTTTTCATATCCCTCACCCCCACTCCCAGTATTTATTAAGAGCAATCTTCAGTTGTTTAAAACTAGAGGGAAAAATTATATTAATTGAAAGTTTAGTGTTCATGTTAAAAACCATACAAATGTTAAGCAGCAAAGCAAAAAGCCAGGAAGATGAGTAAATCAAATGCCATCCGTATGATGCTTCTTGCATCCCAGGGCTTAGTTGAGCATCTGACTCTTGGTTTTAGCTTAGGTCATGGTCTCAGGGTCATGAGATCAAGTTCTCCCTGCTTGGCACTGGGTCTGCATGAGATTCTCTCTCTCCCTGTGTCCCTCCCTCCACTCATGTACTCTTTCTTAGAAATAAATTTTAAAAATCTTAAAAAAAAAAGGAATTCTACATCCCAATTATATAAAAGCCCGAGCAAAAGCGGAGTTCCACAGAAATTAAACTGCAGTCCTGCTTAGTTGGAAGGGCAGGGGGAAGGAGACGAGAAGACTCTGTGCTGAGTGCAGAGCCCAACATTGGGCTTAATCTCAGAACCTTGAGATCTTGACCTGAGCCAAAATCAAGAGTTGGACATTTAACTGACTGAGCCACCCAGGCATCCCTCTTTTAGATCGTTTTACCTAATTTTGGACTCTGAAATGTCCTAGAAAAGTCTAAAGCATTCAGTTGAATGTCTGTAAGATTTCTCTGTATTTGCTGTGTACCCAGAGAAACAAATTTTAGCATTTGATTTTTTGGGAAAAAAATCATTTTATGTTTTACTTGGTAGGAATAGAAATATACAGGTTGAGAGTCAACAAGCATTAACATTTTTGACGAGTTAATATAAATGGAAAGAAGCTTATATGATTTATTTGAAATTCCTAACTTCTCTTTCAGGGATTTATGGCATTTATTGATAAGAGTTCCCTGATCTTTTCCTTCGAGAATGTAGATAATAAAGTATTACCCTGTAGAGATCATCCAGTTATATAATATTACTGTATTTGGGGGATTATACTATATTAAGATATAGTTCAGAACACTTTTTTCCTCTTGAGATTTACAGGAGAGAGACAAGTCTATGGAATGGATCTGAAACAAAGCTAATAATAGACTTGAATTTAATTAATTTGGGTAACTAAAAGTACACTGAACCTAATGAGATCTGGTACTTGGTTTTTCTAAGATGGATTATTCATGACTTTTTTTTTCCTCCTCTACTTCCCATAGGAAACCAGTTTCCTCCAATTGCAGCACAGGACCTTCCTTTTGTTTTAAAGGCTGGCTACCTTGAAAAACGCAGAAAAGGTAAACTAGAAGATTCTAAAAAAAAAAAATCTACAAATGGCTTAATCCTTACATAAAACATGAGTGCAGTATACATATGGAGCCAATATTCTCTTTAAGCGATTGAAGGAGTTTTAAAACTGTAGGAAAATCCGAATAACATTATCCCCACCACAAAATACAGTTTTTAGCTCTAATCAATTTTTGATAACAAAACATTTGGTCAGGTTTCTAGTTGCCAATCTTGGTTATTTGTAAATGACTCAGGAGCAGTTTCCTGCCTCTTCGAGGAAGGCTGAAGGCCATGACGGTGTTTTCAAGGATGGGATTTCTCCCCTTTATCCCACCCGGCTGAGCAGTAGGTTATCCTGCACCTGACCAGGCATATACCATGTCTGCTGTGGTTCATATCAAGCCTGGCATATTGTTTGCCATTTTCTGTTATTCATTCAGTGTTCCTCTCCATTGGCTCTGATAATCAGGAGTTGACCATATGGTCTCCTTCTTTCAGCACCAGTATATAATGGAAATGAAATATGGAGGTGGTGTTATATGGGAAACAGAAAGCAGAAAGTCTCTTCATTACCATTTTGTTTTTCTTGCAGGTAGTCCCTTTGGGCCTGTCTATTTATATTCCATTTGCTTTCCTTGGATTTCTTAGCTGAATTTTCAAGCTGAAAGAGATAATAGTAATCTAGGTCAGCTTCTCCCCTTCCCCTGCCCTTTTATAACATGAGTAAATGAAACCCAGATGAATCTGTTGTCTCAAAGCTGTATCGTCACATGCCCTCTAGACTGTCCCTGTCAGGAAAGTGTGTTAGCCGCCAGTGTAGCAGTCCTATCTCCACTTCACTTTATTCCTTTTAGCTTCGTTTTTGTTTGTCTCTTGGAGAAGAAGATACAAATTAATTTGTCACAGAATTTTAGTGCTAACAGAAACCTTAGAAATCATGTTAACAAACTTTCCCTTTTACAATAAGGAAATGGCATTACATTTATGTTGTATGTGTAATGTGTATTATCTAAACTGTTTCTTTTCCCCCCCTTATTGTAGATCACAGCTTCCTGGGATTTGAATGGCAGAAACGCTGGTGTGCTCTCAGTAAAACAGTATTCTATTATTATGGAAGTGATAAAGGTAGTATTGGTGTTCATTCATATCAACTTATACTGTAGGAGGGCTTTAGGGGCCATTATATACCTCCATTTTAGTACCAGAGTAAACTGAAGACAAAAAGAGAAAGAATAACTGAGAATTTCAATAATTATAGTCTAAGACTGACTTATAGTTCTATTTCACTATTTGCCAAATGCACCAAATTCCAGAATGCCCTAAAAGTTAACACAATTGTGTTTTACTGAATTAGAAAAGAGATGAAAATCTGTGTGGCTTTTCACTTTAGGAAATACTTATCATCCAAGGTATTGTAGAATTTCTAGAGAAGTTAAAAACCATTGTGGTTATGAGAATTTTGAAGGGAGGAGAAAACAGTATATTACTCTTTTAAATATTTTAAAGATTTTATTTATTTATTCATGAGAGACACAAAGAGAGGCAGAGACACAGGAAGAGGGAGAAGCAGGCTCCATGCAAGGAGCCCAATGTGGGACTCAACCCAGGAATCCGGGATCATTCCCTGAGCCAAAGGCAGACACTCAACCACTGAGCCACCCAGGTATCCCCTCTTTCAAATATTTTAAAAGAAAAATTTAGGTAAAATGAAATCTGTGCAACACCTTTCTCAGCTTCTTTTACATATTTAAATAACGACAGCAAACACCTCTATAGCGATTACTGTTCTAAGCACTTTAGCTATATTAACTGGGCTTACTACAACTCTGTGGGGTAGGTACTGTTATTAGCTCTTTTTATTTTACTGTTTGGAAAACTGAGGACAGAGAGGTTAAATAATTTTGGTCAGAGTCATAGAGCAGGTAAGTCGCAGATGTGGGAGTTAAGCCTAGGCATAATGATGAAGTCCATGCTTTAACCATTAATTTAGAAAGAGTAAGCTACATTCGTAACTTTACCTGCTAATTAATACATCTTTTAATCACAGCCAACGTAATTTTAAGGTCAGTATTTGAACAAATAAAGCCATAAAATATTGAAATTTAAAGAATATAAGCTTTCTTAGTTTTACTTTTTCCTAGGAAAACCAGGTCAGAAAGCAAAGTAAAGGTAGTATAGAAATAGCTAACATTCATTTCCAGAAAAGACACCTAAGGAGAAAAAAGGCATACAAATCCAATATCACTGAATATAAGATTTCCCATGGAATTGTTTGGAAATGTATGTTTCATTTGATATCGCTTGGAGTTTTTAGTTTTTTTCTTTATTATAAAACTATGCATATATGATTATTATATGTATTTCAGATAAATTTGAATTATATAGGTGATGCTAGAAGTTGGTCTCACCTTTTGGCTAATGAAGTTAGCAAATTAAGAATTAATTTAGTGGCTAGTTTGCATTCTGACACTAATTTACAATATGTTTGAATGTAATAATGGCATCAGTGAAGTATAAACTATAGACAACTATCATCAGGCAGCCTTCTTCTGCTAAGGGTAAGTAGGTGATTTTGTCAGAAAATTTAAGCCTAAGTTCAGTTTTGATCACCATAGTCATAAACATACATGATTATGACAAATATAATTTGGTACACAATTGTGAATTGAGATCATGATCTTACTTTTCCACAAAGAAATATCGTCTATTTCTTAAGACTAGGGGATGGAGGTTTCATATCCTTGTGACTCTGGTTCAGTTAGGTTTCTCATTTCTAATTTCTTTAAGACTCAGTGAATACTAATGTTTGTTTCCTCCATTCCTAGTCCTAACTGGGATATACACCTGTTAGATCAAAAATTAGCAAGAGTTTTCCCAAAACTTAAGGAATGTTTACATTTATTTCAAATAAGCATATTTATTTCAGTAAATAGATTCTAGTTATTTTGCGGAGGTATTAGTTAAATTCCTTTTTTCTGTTCTTATTTGACAAGAACTTATGGTAAGAATGATCTTTGTAATTTGTATTTTAACTTTTTTGGTACACTTAACCATCTGTACCATCACCGCTTTTTAAAAATTACTCTTCTAGTGTTCTTATTTTATGTAGATAGTTGAGGATGGTGTATCTTTCCCACAACTTTTCCCTGTTACTCTGAAGTAGCCATTGAATGTTCAGGTCTTTTTTTAGCAGTTCTTTTGGCTACTTTAGAATTTTTGGCCAGTTCTTTTTGGGACTCAGAAAACAGATCTGTTTTTAGACATTTTTTAATTGTTTGTTTGGCATGATCCTAATTTCCTTCCTTTGTATCTCTTTCTTTTTAGGAAAATGTACATGTCACGTGAAACTTTTTCTTTTGTGAAACCAGAAAGCCAATTTGTACAGCCTGGTTTATTATGTATGTGAATCATTTGCTTAAACTTTGGAAAGAGCTCTTTAGATATATGAGAAATGTAATCTTCCAACTAAGTAGGGTTTAGATAAATGGATTATAGAGGCACAGAAGGAGTTGATACCACTTACTAGGTTAAACTGTACTTTGTTACTGTTTGACAGATGCATAGTTCACATTTTATAACTTACTATGTGTGCCAAAAAACATTTTGACCCATCAGGATAGTAATGGCTTAGAAAGAGTAGTTCCAGCCTCTAGGGTAAATAATGCACTTACCTTTGTAACCATAAATAATATCTGTATTTATTATTCATGACCATTTGTAGCCCTTAAGATAGATAGATAGATAGATATAGATATAGATATAGATTTATTTTATCACTTTATGAAATCACATCCATCCTTTTTTCCCTTTCCTCTTCCTTTGATTGTCACAAATCCTATTCATCAAACTTCTTAGGTTTTAGCTATTCAGAGTACCATCAAGGTAGTCATTCATTCACTTACTCATTTCTTCACTTTTTATTGAATAAGTATTTATTGGATACTGGGTACTGGGGATTCAGAGATAATCCTGTCTTAGAGATCCTCCCCGTTTGAGTTTTGTGGGTATCAGTGAGAGGAAGAGGAAATCGTGAGATTAGAGGAGGGGCTGAGTAGGTAAACTGATCATTTCAATGCAGAACAGTAAGTGATTTAAATACAATGTCTTTGAATAAGAAGGGAGCAATGGCTAACTGCCTAAGGAAGTTAGGGATTACTTCCTTATGGAGAGGACCCTTCTCTGGGCCTTAAAGAATGAGTAGGAATTTGTCAGGTGAAGAAGGGGTAAAATGGGCATTCGAGGCAGGGGAACAGCTGAGATTCTGAGCTGTGAAAGCCCTCAGATGATGCCATGGTTGGAATTGAGTTAGAGCACAGAGTGAGTGAGGGAAGTGGGCCCACAGGGCTAAAGTGGATTTGAATCAGATTGACAAGAGCCTTATGAGAATAAGGGCTTTGCTAAATACTCTGTCTCAAACGTGACCTTTAAGCATACGGCTCTACCACCAGATTTGGTTTTTAGGAAGCAATCATGATAGGCTTGTGGAGGATGAATTGGAATGGGTAGAGACTAGCTACTGAAGTAGGCAAGGCAGGAAAGGTTAGTAGTCACGGCTCCTGGGAGTCATACTAAGGATTTTTGTGCAGACTTTTCTGGCTCCAAAGCCATGTTCTTTCTACATCTTGGTTGTTATCAGCCCCTCTAATATGTGTATAAATGATAGCCCATTTAGGAACCTGTTCCAAAGTCATGGCTTTTGTTTTTTATTTTTTCTGTTTAATCTCTATATGATCTTGAATCAGCATTATGAACCTTATCTCTTCCCACTTTTTAGAGAGAAGTAGTTTATAGTATCTCTTTTATTCCTACTCAGCAGGTTTTGTTGCCCTAACCTCCACTGCCCAATTAAAGAAAATTCTAGTTGCCATTTAGTATGTGGCAGCTGCAAGTTATCTTTCGTCTTACCAAGTCTTCTAAAATGTTCATCAAAAGTTATTTATTATACCATATGTTTATAATTTTTTCATTGTAGTATCTTTTCAACATATAATAAAAGTCACTAAAGAATTGGACCTAATTTGTGCTTTTCTATACATTAATAATAATGAACTACCAGAAAGAGAAAAAAAATCAGTCTTATTCACAATTGTATCAGAAAGAATAAAATATCTAGGAATAAATTTAATCACAGAAGGGAAAGACCTACATATTGAAAACTATAAGACATTAATGAAAGAAATTGAAGAAGTCACAAATAAATAGAAAGATATGCGCTCATTGATTGGAAGAAGCAATAATGTTAAATGTCCATACTATGCAAAGAAATTACAGATTCGGTATAACCCTTATCAAAATTCCTATGGCATTTTTTAAAGAAATATAACAAACAATCCTAGAATTTGTATGAATCTACAAACAAACAAAAAAACAAATAGCCATAGCAACCTTGGGAAAGAATAAAGCTGGACGCATCACCTATCCTGATTTCAGACTATACTACAAAGTCAGAGTAATTAAAATAGTATGGTATTGGCATAAAAGCAGACACATAGATCAGTGAAACAGAATAAAGAGCCCCAAAATAAACCACACATATATGGTCAATTAATTTATGGCAGAGAAGCCAACAGTATACAATGAGGAAAATACAGTCTCTTCAATAAATGGTACTAGGAAAACTGGACAGCCACATGCAACAGAATAACTGGACCACTATCTTAACCATGCACAAAAAGTAACTCAAAATGTATTGAAGACTTGAAAGTAAGACCTGAAACCATAAAACTCCTAGAAGAAAAACAGGCTGTAAGCCCCTTGACATTGATCTTGGTGATGATTTTTTAGAATCTGACATTAAAAGCAAAAAGAACAAAAGCAAAAATAAATAAGTGGAACATGTCATACTAAATAGCTTCTGCTAAGCAAAAGAAACCATCAGCAAAAAGAAAGCCAACCCACTGAATGGGAAAAATATTTGCAAATAATATATTTGATAAGATGTATAAAGAACTCCTATAACTCAGTAGCAAAAAAAAATCCGATTAAAAATAGATTTAAAAAATCTAATTAAAAAATTTACCAAAGAAGACAATCAGATGGCAACAGGTACATAAAAAGATGCTCAGCATCACGCATCATCAGGGAAATGCAAATCAAAACCACTATGAATATCACCTCACAGCTGTTAGAATGGGTGTCAGAAAGCAATAAATAATAAGTATTGGTAAGGTTGTGGAGAAAAGGGAACCCCTGTGCACTGTTCATGAGAATGTAAATTGGTGCAGCCACTATAGAAAACAGTATGGAGGTTCCTCAAGAAATTAAAAATAGAATTACTATATGATCCAGCAATTCCACTTTTGGGTATTTATCTGACGAAGATGAAAACACTAATTTGAAAAGATATATGCACTCCATGTTATCCACAGCATTATTTACACTAGCCAAGATGTGGAAACAACCTAAGTGTCCATTGATAGATAAATGGATAAACTGTGATTTATATATATTTTTTTATTTATTTATATTTATATAAATGTATATAAATAAATATATATAAAATGTATAAATAATATATATACATACATATCCATACATATATATGTATATATATGAAATACATACAATGGAATATTATTCAGCCATAAAAAGAATGAAATCTTACTCTTTGCCACAACATGAGTAGATCTCAAGGGGCATTATGCTAAGTGAAATAAACAGAGAAAGACAAATACCACATGATCTCTCTTATATGTAGAATCTTAAAGAAATAAAGAAAAAAGATACCAAGCTCATAGGTATGAGAACAGATTGGTGGTTGCTAGTGGCTATTTAAAAAACTTATCATTTTGTTTGTGTGAAAAAGCATAGTAATATCTTTGTTATTCCTTAAGAAATAGCAGTAATTCTACTTACCAGAAATTATTCCAATTTTATAGACTTTTGGGCCTTTGCTATACAAGTATTAACTTTAAAGTTTATCACAATAAATATTAAATAAAAGGATGTATTTTCTGCTTTTATAATTAAGGGGCCCTGTGATGTGGAGGGAAGTTAATATGTACACCTGATATTTAGTGGAATTTCATTAACATGCAGAAATATTCAGGTACAAACCAAATCTTATTAAGGTTGTGATGATGACAGATCAGATTGGCTTGCAATAAAACAGAACACAGTTTGATTTAAGAATATATATATAGATTGAAAATATGTGTAGATTGAATGTAGGCATATTTTGGGTCAAACTGTATACTTTTATGTATCTACATAAATCTATTGATTGTAGATTTTCTTTGAACACATATGTGTTGGGTATTGTTAATGCATAATGGTATAATACATTGGCTCGGAGGAGTGAGCACAGAGGACTCATAAAATGGGATGATATGGAGGAGCCAGCTCACTGGGGCAGGAGGTGAGTGAGGACTTGAGAGCCGGGAAGGGAGGGGCAGGTTGTTAAATGCCCCAGGCTGGAATTTGGCCTTTCCTGTGTAAGGGACAGTTAATGTTTGTGAACATGGAAGGTGACTGGATGTCAAGAGAGACTCCAATTGGATGTTGAAAAGATCATGTTGACAGTTGTCAGGAGAAGGTGAGATTGGAGAAGGTGGGACTGGAGGCCAGATGTGTGCTTAAGCTGAGAGTCCAGGGAGGTTGTTTAGCACCTTATGTGAATGACACAGCTGTAGGTTATCACACAAGCTTTTAGCTCCTGTCATTTGCATGAATAGTAGGAGTGCCATTTATTCTTTAATTATCATAGGAGACTCCAAGAGGATAATATGAATAGGATAGTAAGATCATATTTATGTAATGTTTATCTTAAAAATAGCTATGTGTTATGTTAGTCTAATAGACCATATTGTAATGATCTGATTTTCAGTTGTAGCGGAAAACAGTTAAGTATAACCAAAAAAGGAGAAACAGGGCTTTAAATTCCCATTCTACAAAAACGCTTGTAATTTACTCATTCTCCATTCACTGCTACTTCATACTGCCTTGTTTTTAAATCAGTTTATACCTGTGGTTGAAAATATGTACTACAAACACCACTTGATTTTTATGCTTGCAGTGTACTTTTATTTTAAAGGGGGGAAAAAAGGTTTTGGAAATACCTAAAATTTCCTGTGACCAGACCATATGAGCCACACTGTTAATTCTAACTAAAGTGTTTCCCTTTGGACTCATAAATATTGCCTGTGTTTATTACTCAGAGCCACTTGGGTCTCTCAAGTAACAAATATATATATAGCATATAGTATTTTTCACTTAAAATAGTAATAATTTTATATTTCCTCACAGTATGACTCAAGTGGCTGAATTAGCATTGGCAGCTGTATTTCTGTGAGCTGTACAAACAAGAAAAAATGTTCATGTATCTTTACCTGAGGGCCTAGAGCCACTTGTTAATCAGTTTCATGAAGTTTAATGGAAAGGTTTAGTATTAAGGGGCATATTTTCCTTTTTCCTACTAATAAGCATTAATAACTATAGAAATGACAAGAGTTTCTCACCAAGGAGAAAGGCCTTAAATATAAACAGATGTTACCAAAAATTTCTGAATGCATTGCATATCTTTCTGTTTGCTAGCCATTTGTTCCAAGTTAGCATTCTTGGTGTAAACAACAGAAACCAACTTTTACTATGAAGAAAAGGAAATTATTGGGGGAATATTGGCTCTCAGGCAGAATTGATGGGAAGACTAAACAACCAGGCTCAGAAAGCAGGCAAGGTCTAAGGGAGGTAAGGTAGCTATAACTTTGACCAGTCTCTACCCCAAGGAGAGTCTGGTTGGGACACAATGTTGTCCCTCCTTTTTTGTACTGCCACCCATCGGCGAATGCCACTGACACAGGAATGACATCAGAGCTCTCCCCCGATTCTTTTGTTGCTCCATATGGTTTTAGGTCCAGTCTGGAACATCTGATTGACTGACAAGAGAGAAAATATGCCTCCCTCTGGCTTCTGTGGTGGGAAGCTTGCTCTTCACCTTAAGGATCTCAGGACTAAAATAGGAAAGATACTTAGTTGCTAGGGATCCTCAAATGACAAATGCCCACACCTTATAGGATGCTAAATGATCTGGAATTATTTAGTTGCTGTATTTAGTTGGGATTATTTATTTACTATCTTGGAAATGGTAGGAGAGTGGTTGGTGGTTTTTTTTTTTTTAAGATTTCATTTATTTATTTATTCATGAGACACACACACACACACACACACACACACACACACACACACAGGCAGAGACACAGGCAGAGGGAGAAGCAGGCTCCATGCAGGGATCCCAATGTGGGACTCGATCCCTGGTCTCCAGGATCAGACCCTGAGCCAAAGGCAGACACTCAACTGCTGAGCCACCCAGGCTTCCCAAATGGTTGGTGTTTTAAGCATACTTTCTGAGAGCCAGTGAAAGAGAAAAAGCAAGCATATTTACAAGAAAAATAGGACTGATTGGAAAAATAGGTGGCAATAGGGTGGAGGAAGAGAATGTAGGGGCAGTTGATGAAGAAAAAGGAAGAACCCAAGAATGATGCTGTTTTCTGGTTTGGAGACTTCAGTTAATGGAGGTACCATTGATTGAGAAGTAGGACACAACAAGAAAGATCACAAGTGTTGCAGGAGTGGGGATAAGATGATCTCTATGTGGGAATGACATTGTGCCCATAACATTAAATAAGTGAAACATGTAGTGAGGAAAGGAAGATTTGGATATAAAATCCTGAAGCTGGGGGATCCCTGGGTGGCTCAGCGGTTTGGCATCTGCCTTCGTCCCAGGGCCTGATCCTGGAGTCCCGGGATTGAGTCCCACGTTGGGCTCCCTGCATGGAGCCTGCTTCTCCTTCTGCCTGTGTCTCTGCCTCTCTCTCTCTCTCTCTGTGTGTGTCTTTCATAAATAAATAAATAAAATCTTAAAAAAAAAATCCTGAAGCTGGACTAAAAATACGGAATTATGAATCACAAGATACTGATAGAAGTATAATCCTTAGGATTGGGTGAGTTGCCCAGAGAAAACTGTAAAGCAGGAAGAGAGCAAGATTTAGAACATAATGCATCACGGCAGTTTAACAGGTAGGCAAAGGTAGAGGAGCACATAAAGCAAGCTGAGAAAGTTGGACCCAAGTTGCAGGAGGAAATGCAAGATAACATTCATCTTCTCTACCAAGATTTCATAGATTGCATATTCCAGAACAGTGGTTTTTCACACATTAGTGTGTGTATCAAAATCACCTAGGAAACTTGCTAAAACTTTGGTTTCCTTAGACCCACCCCCAGAGATTTCCATATAGCAAGTGCAAAGTAGTATCCATTTCTGTATTTTTAATTGGCGTGCAAGATTCTAACATACATGGTGATTCTTGAAATTTACTTTGAGAAACATCTTTCTAGGAGACAGTGTGAAATGGTTGTAAAAGGGCTTTGAAATCACTTATGTTAGGGTCCTGGCTTTTACGACCTACTGGTTATGTGGCCGTGAGCAAATAGGTTGTTTTAAGGTTTGTTTTTCCATCAGTGCAGAGGGATATAATAAATACCTTCTTTCTCTTAGAATTATTTCATGGTGTAGATGAGATGTGTTATTAAATTCCTGGGCCTACAGGAAGGAGCTCAGGAAATGTGAATTGTCTTTTGAGCACTTAAGAAACCCAAAACACAGCTGTAAACCTAAAAGGCAGTGAAAAAGTAGAAGGAAATAGCTATCATTAACCTCATGCATTTTGTTTTGTAAGAGATTAGAGTCAGCTGCTTTGTACCTTGAACCTACAGAATTAGAATTGTATAAAATTAAGTTACTGATTTAATAGATTTTATTATCTAGTTTCTCCTGGCAGACTTCAGTTCTGTAGACATTAAATTTGAACAGCATGATGTAGGCAAGGTTAAAGTGTGAAATAGAAGACCAAGGAAATTTAATAGAGGGGCAAACACCTCAAAAATCCCACGGGCATCAATGTGTTATAAAAGCCAAATACTCAAAATAATACTATTAAATCATTGAGAAAATGTTATATTATGCTTAAAAGAATTGTTTGAGAAGTTAGGGAAGTATATCTTTCAGAAAGATTTCTATTATAACAACTAACATTTATAGGTGTTTAGTACTTAAAGGAATAAGCTTCTGCTATTTGGGAAGTTGACCTACATGTAATATTTTTTAGTCTTTTGCAACTTTGGATAGATCAACTTATATGACTTTATTTCTCATTTAATTGGCATGTTACTGTTTTTTTTTTAACAGTCTGTCTTAAGTCAACAAGTATCCTAGAAACTATCCTAGAAGGCACGGTGGACTTAACCTATATATAAATTATTATGGATTGTTTTATACTGCTATGGTTTTTTCCTTTTTCTGGAAGTAATGCTAATTTGAGGAAAGAAGAGCAGAGTCTTATAAAAGACTCTTTGAGTAGTCTTTGTAGTCTTATCTACACTCATTTTGTGTCTTGAATTTTCTGCCCCACATTGGCTAATAAGAAATATGGCTACTTTATGGTCATGCATTTGCAAAAAAACTATTGAGAAAGAGTTATAAATTACCCTCCATTCTCTTCAACCTTTCTGGTCCCATACTTCTACCCTCACTTGGATGCTTATGTGATTATTTATTCCCAAATACTCAACTATCAGCTGAATAGGTCTAGTATTAGTTTCTTTTTATTATTAGTTTTATTTGGTTAGAAAATACCACCTTATGTTTTTTTTTTAATTTTTATTTATTTATGATAGTCACAGAGAGAGAGAGAGAGAGGCAGAGGGAGAAGCAGGCTCCATGCACCGGGAGCCCGACGCGGGATTCGACCCCGGGTCTCCAGGATCGCGCCCTGGGCCAAAGGCAGGCGCCAAACCGCTGCGCCACCCAGGGATCCCCCACCTTATGTTTTATATAAACTTAGGTCTGTCTTTGAGTGAGGCTTTCTTCTGCTATGTCTTTGATTATTGGCTCTGTGTTATTTGTTACTCATCTGGACCACTCATTTTTTTCTTAAGTTTTATTTGTCAGTCTTCCATATCCATCACATTCCTTTTGTTTGTCTTCTCCTTTATTCTTTTATTTCTTTCTTACCTACCGGGGTAGAAAGTTTTAGGTCTATCTGATCTAATTTTTCAACATTATTCAAAAATTTCAACTTTTTGTCACTTTAATAAATCATTTGTTTTGCTACTGCATTTTCCATTTCCATACAGTGCTTTCCCCTTAGTTTACTAGTTCCATTCCAATTTCTGTCTCAGCCATCTCGCTTTTTATTTTATATTACATTGTTTTATCTTTCATCTCTTTAAGATTTTTTTTTACTTTATAAAGGATGCAGAACTATTGTTTAAAGTTTTTATCTGTTTCTCCTAGTTTGCTCTTGCTTTTTACATCTTGAATGCTATGTTACATTTTTGTATCACATAGTATTTTTATGACACCTGGATTAATTTGTTTACTTTTCTTCTTTTACTTATGTTTGAATGTTATATATCCTTGTCTCTGTCATTGGGGTACTTATCTCTAGATTGGATTTGTGGCCTGTCCCTGCTTCATCTGACTAGAGGCTGTTCATGTCCTTCTCTTAGGCTCTAACAGAAGATCTGATACATGGTCCTATAGCATATTTTTGGGAGTTTTGTCTATAGTGGATCTGCTAGTCTAAGGAGAGGTCACCTAATTTGGCTGCCTGGTTGTCTTATTTCTAGATAATCTAGCACAAGGTTTCCTGCTCCCTGCATCTTTCCCAAACTCAGTCTTTGTATAGTACTGATTTTATATCTCCAGATGAATTTCCATCCCCACTGATGTTACATTGCCAAGAATTTCAGACCCAGATTAAAGATAGAAAGCATGGGCCTTAGATGAGGTGGACAAAGTGATTAGAGCAATTGAGCCCTCATGCAGCAAGGGAGCTTACCCTCTTTCATCTGGTCTTTGAAATCCTTCTTTTCTTGGGAAGTCTAAATAAATCTCTCCAAATTGTTCTGTATGGCTTTAATATTTGGCCTCTGACTTATTTCCATTTTTTTTGTAATGAAAATTATATCTTTTGAAGTTCAGTGGATCTCTGAGCAATATTCCAGGAGCACTTAAATTTGTACCATGTATGTATGTTGTAGTGGGAAGGTAGGAAAGTCTGGTAAAGTGTTACTAGATTTTGTCTCACCATACTTGTAATGCTCCCTCGCTTGTTTTATTTATTTATTTATTTTTAAAAAGATTTTATTTATTTATTCATGAGAGACACACAGAGAGAGGCAGAGACACAGGCAGAGGGAAAAGCAGGCTCCATGCAGGGAGCCCAAGGCAGGACTCAACCCCGGGACTCCAGGATCAGGCCCTGGGCTGAAGGCGGCACTAAAACCTCTGAGCCTCCCAGGCTGCCCTCCCTTGCTTGTTTTAAATGCTTGATAAATTTGTTCAGTGAGTGAATGAATGACTTAGTCTTTTTTGAGAATTTAAGGTTAAGCAGCAATGCTTAACCATTTATTATTTTAATACTTTTTCCTCAGTAGTATTTTTCTAGTTAGATGTTTTGCGAAATATGTTCTGGGAGTAGCAGTTCCATATAATGTTCTATGAAAAAAGGTTTCCATGGACAAGTAATCTTGGGAAGTGCTGTGTACTAAATCTTTCTCATAGAGATGCAATCAATATGTAAATATATAAAGGACCTCAAGGAGGCCTGGATTAACAAAACCTGGTTAACTCTTTTTAATTCAGTATTTCCCCAAATTTATTTGATCCTAGACACCTATCACTATCCCATAAAACATTCTTTGAGAAATGCTGCGCTAAGTTTTGCTTTTTTTCTGAACATGATAGAGTACATTGGAGACTTTTTCCATAGGCAAACTGCTAATTTTTAGATCATGGAGAGATGTAAAGTATGACTTAATATGATTAGAATGTTCAGATTTTTTTCTCATTTGATGTTTTGAACAAGATATAATCTCAGTAACTTTTTTAAAATGTATGTTACTTCAGCCATTAAATTAGCATATTTAAGAAAAGGAGATAAATGTTTTCTTGGTTCACAGAGCTGAGAGAGCCCTCCCTCCCATGATAGGAAGCATTTCTATATTTCCCCCGAGCTCAGTAAAAGAGACAGTTGCCCTCACTCATGATCCTGATATTGTGTGTTAATCTAGGTAGGTTCCCTTCCAAGATGGTATAACTGGGTGAAGTAAGAAAGCAGACTAATTTTATTTCAGTTTCAGAGTATTAAATCCTTTGTATTTCTATTTTGTCTTTAAAACAATAACTGACTAAAGCTCAAGTTGTCTTTTCTTTTGCCTTTTCGGCATGTAGGATTCAGATGTGCTTTACTAGCTTATGTGTTCACAGACTGCTTAAGGAACCTACTTTTCTTTGATTTTATTTCAGGAACTCATGAGTCCATACTTGCTCTACCTCTCCTTTCCATCTGAATACTTTGTTTTCCCCTTGTAGCTTTTTATGATTAGTAGTTTTGTTTTGCTTTGCTTTTTAAATTTACAGTTTAGTTTGTACCAATTTAGGAGATATTTTAAAAAAATAAGAGCTGTGTTTTAGAGACTTTTCTGGAGGCAGGGTGTTGGAAAGTGGTAATGAGAAAGGATGATGTTAAAAAAAACTCAGTGACTTTTGGCTGCAGGTTTTCCCACCAGCTTATAAATCTGAGAGAGCGGGGATCCCTGGGTGGCTCAGCGGTTTAGCGCCTGCCTTTGGCCCAGGGTGCGATCCTGGAGTTCCGGGATCAAGTCCCACATCAGGCTCCTTGCATGGAGCCTGCTTCTCCCTCTGCCTGTGTCTCTGCCTCTCTCTCCCCCTATGTCTATCATGAATAAATAAATAAAATCTTAAAAAAAAATCTGAGAGAGCCATGGATTAGTAGTTTTGTCCTGCAAGTTCCAAGTTCCAGTTCTTGGATATTTCCTACGAGAAAGTGTCCTCTTCCCATACTTCCTTCTGAATAAGGCTATCTTCAGACCTCTCCCTCTCCTTCCCTAAGATATCCTTTGTAAACCCAACCATCCCAAACACTTCTGTAACTTTAGAATTAGAAGTCATATCTAGAAACGTTATTTAAACACTAAATGCTGTGAAAACAATATGACCAAATAATACCCTTTCCAAGAATTGACAGAGAAAATCTAAATAAAAGATAATCAACTGGGCATTTATATTCACTGCAGTAAATGAAATTCTAACTTTCCTTTTATCTTCCTCAGACAAGCAACAGAAAGGTGAATTTGCAATAGATGGCTACAATGTCAGAATGAATAACACTCTCAGGAAGGATGGAAAGAAAGATTGCTGTTTTGAAATCTCTGCTCCTGATAAACGTATCTATCAGGTTGGAGTTTTTGTGTTGTTTTGAAATTAAGTTGATAACATGTTCTGATTTCATTTATAAAGACATTAACATTTTGTTAAAACAACTCTCCCCGACATATAAATAATAATAAAAATACTGATTTTATACAGTGAACATTCATATAAGAAGAAATACATTTAAAAAAAATTTCAGATTAGAGTGATACCTTCTTGAAAGAGAACAAGGATATGTAATTTATCAACTACTTCACATGTTGCATTTTATATCTATTTTAATAGCACTGTGATTTCTTAAAAGAATTACATAGCAGAAAGAGTAAAATTATCAAAAGAAAAATATCAGAGTGTTAATGCATATTGTATTGCTTAGAGTTGTGGGAGAAAATGAAGGTAAAGGCACATATCAGCTCAGTGATTCAGGAGCTATCAGCTAGCATCAATATGGAATGTATGTTTAATAAGTTTTAAATATCTGAGATTGCAGTTGAAAGCCAGTTAATTAAGTTGTCAGGTAGTGTGTTGGAATCTGACAAGAACATTTTTAAGAAAACTGTACCCGGCAGTCTAAAGAAATTCATGGGTGTCTTCTAATTGTCAAGGGCAAATTTTGTTCATCAGTTCTGTCTTTGACATTGATGAAGAGAAGCAGCTTTTTTTCCTGCACAGCTGCCAGCTGCTGATCAGAGTTTCAAATCCATCATCCTCTGCTTCAATTACGTAAATTTGTCAAAATTAACTGTACATTATAAGAAGCATCCTTGCAAGAAAAGTAGTACTAGACATGAAAAGAATTACTAATGGTCTTAAAGAAGTGATAAGAATGCTTCATACCTTTCATTTTCACTGTGGTGATTTTTTATTATTGTTTATTTTTTTTATTAGTTCACAGCAGCTTCTCCCAAAGATGCTGAAGAATGGGTACAGCAGCTGAAATTTGTATTACAAGGTAAGAGCAATCAGTTGAACTAGTCATTGCCGTCTTTAAATATTGAGTAGCTGAGTGAATTTGGATTTTCAGGGCAGCCCAGGTGGCTCCGTGGTTTAGCGCCACCTTTGGCCCAGAGTGTGATCCTGGAGACCTGGGATCAAGTCCCACGTCTTGCTTCCCTGCATGGAGTCTGCTTCTCCCTCTGCCTGTGTCTCTGCCTTTCTCTCTTTCTGTCTCTCATGAATAAATAAATAAAATATTAAAAAAAAAGAATTTGGATTTTCATATACAAAAGGTTATTGACTCCTGTGGGAATGCCAAGGGAACAGGACTAGTACTAATACAGGCTGTTCACTTCGGATTTCTAAGTGTTTTTTCTATAAGTACCAATCGGCAGCTTTGCAATTCACATATTTATGCAATAATCAGTTTTTGAAAATGCTTCGAGTTAAGGATATAGCATGTAATAATATTATGACTCTGGAGGGCTGCATTAGTTTAGAAAATAGGGTTTTGAAAACACCTTTTGCATTCCTAAAAAATTTGCCTCATGCAACATTTTTTCAGACATGGGATCTGATGTTATTCCTGAAGATGATGATGAAAGAGGAGAATTATATGATGATGTTGACCATCCTCTACCAACCAGCAGCCCACCAGCAAGCAGCCAACCAACTGATGATGAAATTTATGAAGAACTTCCAGGTATTTATCATCTGGTGATTCATTTAAGGATTTTAGAGTTTTTTTTACCCCCTAATGTCATATATCATCAAGTTGACAACTTGAGTGGAAATGGTGAGTTATTAAAAACAAGGACAAAGAAAATCCTCAAAACTCTATGTTATAAAAAAGGGTTCTGCTTGAGGTATTTCCAGTGAGTGGATGTACGCTTATATAAAGTGAGTGGAATGTTAAGATGGAGCAGATACAGTCCTAATCTCATGGGGCTTTTGGCTCATTAGCATTGTTTATGCTACATAATTTTTTAATTAAAAAATTGACTTGCCTTACAGTTTTTTCCACCAACTCACACATCATTTTTTATTTATATATCTTGGAACTTCCATTAACCAGAAGTTCTGTGCACACCCCATATGTCAACAACTTCTGCCTCATATATTTCTCTTTGCTGTGGTGTACTGCATTGTCTTGGAGGAATATTGTTGAACTATAAACAAAGGCCTTTTGAGGCTTGAAGTTTTCTCACTTGATATTTTATCATCGATATGAATAAGTTTTCTCATTCTACATTTTCCAGGCATGGTTTAGTGTTCGTATGCCTCAGTATCTATTACATAACATAAAATTAATGGTCTTTTAGCTGTTTGACTTGTAGTTTTGAGGGTCAAGCTAAAACCGAAAGATAGGTATCTGTAACTTAGGGTACCTAGAATATAAACACCTTCAGGGAATCACTGCATTATTAATATTATAGGTTGAAATGAGCTTTTCTCTGTCTATTAAAAAATCAATAGTTAGAGGAGAAAGAGGGATTATGAGCAATATAAGTGAGATTTAACCAACATCTTATGCAGAGAAGATGCTTTTCTCTGAATAGAATGATTTAACCGCATAGTATAAACCTTTAAAATTGAACTCAGAATGTTCCAAATTAACATACAAATATCATTTTCAATGAAGTCACTGGGCACAGTAATAACTAGCACATGGACTTCAGAGCCAAAAAGTTTAAATTCTGAGTGTGCCATTTACTAGCTCAGTGACCTTAAAAGTTGTCTTTTCCATCATCCATAATTCTTCATCTTCATCTATAAAATTCCTTTTTTTTCATCAATAAAATGGGAATAATATCATGGTGGGAGGAATGAGGTGATGTATCTGAGTCTCTCAGCACATGACAAGCCGACAATAAACTGTAACATCATCATTATTGTTTTCATTATTGTATCTGATAAATTCTTGCAAGTGTTTATGTGAAGGCATAAGAATGGTTTTCTGATCAGGTAAGAATTAATGATTGTAATAGTATTATAATTTCAAGTACTACAAAAACTACTCAAATATGCATCTACATACTGTTTTTTACTACCTTAGAAGATGATTGGTCTAAAAGCATAATTTTGTGGGAAATAGTAATCTGTATCTTTTTAATATTTTAATAGAACTGTATGTTTATAGCTCCTTCCTTTTTGATTTATCTGAGGGAAATGGCATCTGCCATAGCATTATCTTCAAGTCGGGAAGACTATTTTCTGACCGTTTGTTTTTAGTCACACCATATCATTAACACATTTATTTTAGTTTTAAAAATGTTCGAAAGAGTTTGCAATAATGTTCACCAATGTAAAATGGCAAGAAAGCAGCATCTTTGAACATATTTCTGTCACACACCTTTTATTCCTTTAAAACCCTGCGTGAATGAGTTACGTTACAATTGTTGACTTGACTGTTAATTAAGTTCTGTGTTTCTTCAACTTGATTGTCCTGCCACCACTCCCCCTCACCCCCAAATAAACATTGGTGAGATCAAATATTCATTGTCACCTTCCTAACAAAGGTCCAAAGAAGATCTCTGTTGCTTGCAATCTTAAAAATATGAAACATCTTTTATTTTCTCTCACTGCAGATGTTCTGCTTCATCCCCTTTTTTGGCCTGGGGCCACATAATTGTTGGAAATAACTGGTTATTCTTTAAGTAGTCTTACTTCTTGCTGAGGTACTGGAAGAAATCTAAGCTGTTCTGGGATTCCTTGCCCCTGCCTGGGATCCAGGTTGCTGTACAAAGTGATTGAGCTTGATAGAGCCTGCAACTGTCCCCCTGGGAAGGACGCTGGGGTAGCAGCTGTGGAATGTCTCCTCCTTCTTTCTTCCCCAGTATACCATAGAGCCACTAGGACATCTGCACAGTTCAAGTCTGTCAGGTTTGAGCCAGCCGCTACAGAGGGGATTTTGCTGAGTGAAAGTCCTCAGAGTTGTCTCTCAAAGTTTTTTGAGGTTTTGTTTGATAAAATACCTAACACAAGAAAGTCACTTTTCTTTCTTTAAATGAGGATCTCTCATTCAGGATAAGCATGGCAGTAGTTGCTTTTAGTTCTGTGAGATATGAATATAATTCTGAGAGTAGGTGAAAACAGTGGAAGAGCAGTGAACACATTCACAAACTGTTGGTATTTTTCCAGTTCTGTGCAAAGAACTGCATATCTCTGAAGTCTGACTGGTTAAATTCCAAGAATTAGTTAATACTACCATTTCACCACAATTTTCTGTCCATTATATATAGTTGAAAACTAATCCTCTTAGTTGAAAGATGGGGCATACAAATGTGTTTGAAGAAAAATCTAAGTATTCAATGTGTTACTTTAAATCACAGAGTTCTTTTTCTGAGAAAGTAAAGCTCTTACTCTAATAAATACATATTTTTGAATGTAAATAAACCTACAGTGTTTAAGTCTTAACAATGAGAAGAAAACATTGTTTAAAAAATTGTATTGTAAAGTATCTTCTGGTACGTTGAATTCTTGGGGAATATGAATAGTTTCATTATAATTGTTTTTCAGTGAGGGTCTTCGAACTTGTTTTGAGCAGCTTCTCTTTACTTTCTTTTTCATTAATTTTTAAGTAAGTTCGCAAAAAGAATAAGAATATATTTGTAAGATTTCTTTGGGCATAGGGGATTTATGCGTATGTACAGAAGAATGGGAAGAGTGCCATTTCTGGGGAGTAGGAAAGGCATCTGGCTTTTCTTCAAATACACTAATGCTTTGACATCTTTTATGTCTTGGCACCTCTTCGCCTGGGCCACTCAGATTTGCTTACATGGTGGTATTACTGTGGCATATTTGTGTTGGCACAACTCACATATTGATCAAAGTATGTTACATGGTTTCATAACACAGTAATGAGTTCATTTGGCTTAGCACAAACTTCAGAAGTTGGTGCTCATTTTTTCATTAGAAATACAGAAGAATAGTTTTGTTTGATTTTTGAATCTTGAAAGAGGAGAGCAATACTTGGGGAATTAGTACAGAAATCGGCACAGCTTGCTCTTCTCTTCTAGTTACCATGTCACTTAATTCTCTCCCCCCCCCCCCCTTTAAAGTCAGGAAATTGTGCAGCAGCAACAACAATAAGACTTTTTAAAGAGGTAGACTGAATAGAATGGGCCCAGTAACAAGAGTAGTAACTCCTGTTAGCCTCTTAAATCTATAGCTTTCAGGGGAATTGCATTTGAAATTTTCCTGCCAAGTGGACTGGAAGAGAGAGGGCAACATAAAACAGGAAGACGAATTTCTAATTCCATTAACCTATTTTTTAAGTGTTAATTTATTTTTTCCCCCATAATGACAGATTGAACTATTCTGAGCCAGAAACAAAGGATGTTTTTATCCTTTGGTCCTTCAAATACATTTTAAATGTATCCATTCCAACTGTCTGTATCTAAAATGGAATATAAAGTAAAATGCAGCTATAATTTTTTTCCATCAAAACTATTGTATACATAAAAAAGAACAGGGTTCAATTCCTTAAATTTGAAAAAGTCTCTAGCAAGTGGACACAAATCCTAACTTAATCAGTAAGTGGTCACAACCCCCCCTCAAAATACATTTTACCTTTATTTTCCTACTGAATCATTATCACTCCTATTACCAAGTTAGTATCAAGATTATAGGGGACTCTCGAGTCTGGTAATAACATCACTGTAAGTGATGGTTGGTCATGGTTTCACCAAAGAATTTTTCTCATTCCTTCTTTGGAATGCAATGGAAAGATGCCAGGTGACTTTCACAGAACCACATATATTCAGCATTTTAACATTGTTAGTCTAGGCAGCCTGCTGGCATTCTTTTCTCTTAAACCATGGTGCTGAATTGTAAAGTTGTTAAGTGTGGTGATACAGTATCCTAGTATATGGTATGATGAATATTTTTTCCCGAGTAGATAAATTGTTAGATTCCATATTTGGGTGGTTTCAGCTCTGAACTGCAAAGAGGGTTATCTGAAGTTATGGAAAATAAGGGAAATATCTATAAATTGGGGTCCTTGCACATATATAATCATTTATATTTTATCTTCACTGAATATAAATCTGATTTTAGTGTTATGTTGCCCATTACATAATATAGCATGAAGCTTTGGAATACAGTTACGCCTGTCATGTAGCTTTCTCTACCTTGCTGTTGGCTTTGCAAACAAATTCATTCCAAGAGATGGTTTGACACATACTAAAACCCAAAATACCTGTGAGCATGCCAAAAACATATGTTTATGGGTAGAAAGATAAATGAGCCCGTTTTTACAAATTAGAGCTACATCAGTGGTTCTTAGCCATCAGAAATTTTGGCCCTCAGGGTCCATTTAAAGATTAGTGCTTGGAGGCATTTTTGGTCACAATTGGGTGTTATGTGTTACAAACATCCAGTGGGTCGAGGCTAGCAATGCTGCTGACCACCCTGCAGTGCACAGGGCAGCTCCCACAGCAGAATTCTCTGACCCCCAAATGTTGGTAGTGGTGAGGTTGGAGGAACCCTGCACAGGAATATAATAGACAGCTTTTGATTTATCACCTTTTTATCTGTAAAATAAATTCTGTATCTCTGGAGTGAAAATCCTGTATCTCTGGAGTGATAAAAACCCATACCCACATTCCATATCAGAATTTATGTTTGTGGACAAAACATAGACTTTCTTATATGTGTAAAACTAGGATTACATACAATGATTCTATTTCATAAGGGACGAGTTCAACTTGTCTCTCACTCTTTTCCCTCAGAGGATTAAGCTACTGATCTTTGAGGAATAAGAAAACCATGAAAGATGAGAAAGGAAAGAAGCACTTCTATTTTCATGAGCACAATCTGTGAAGGAAGTCTTTTTTGATACTGTATGTGTGTGTCTTTCTTTGTGTGTGTGTGTCTTTCTTGTGCAGATACATGGGTTATGATATTCTGAAAAGGTGGTTGTCTTGCAGCTGAAGTGAGACCACTGGGTGAGGGTTTGGGTTCTAAAAGTGAGTCGGGCTTCAGGGAGAACGCAGACCCCAGCAATTCTAGGGCCAGCTGCAATTTGACACCTATGGGATTTCTCTCCCTTCTCTGTTCTTGGGGCTAAACTTTGCAGAGGTTCATGGGCTTGAGATGGCAAGAGGACAGTCTGACCCTGGAGATCGGGAGGCATGAGGCAGCCTTAAGAGGCTTACTGAGATGGGCTCACCTGAGTGCTTCCTGACAAGCCACACCAGGTGCTGCTTCCTTCTTCTCTGTCCATTTCCTTTTTGCCCTTGTTGAGTTTTAACTTGTAAATCTTTATTTCTAAACAATACATGCTCTCTGGAAAAACCGTAAATACTGTGGATGTGCACAAAAAAAGTGCAGCAAGTCATTCACCCACTATCCTACATAAACAGGAACAGTTTGATATGAATCTTTTGGTTTTTTTTTTTTTGTCCCATTTACAAATGTACAAATGCATGTAAAATTTTTTAACTAGGGTCCTTTATTTACTTTCTTCTACTTTTTTATTTCCTTTTTATTTTCTTCCTACTATTACTTTCTTCCTTTTCTCATTCCTTTGTTTTCCTTCCTTCCTTTTTCCATTACCATTCTCTGTTTTCTTCCCTGCTTTCATGTCTTCCCTTCCATAAACATTCTTGAGCATCAGCTCTGTGGCAGACCTTGTCCTCAGGTGCCAGGAATCCTGCTGCTGCCATTCCTGCATGGGCCCTAAGTGAGCATGGCTGCTCCTTCTGTTTCTGGCCGAGCCTTGACTTACTCCTGCACTTCGATTCCCTGTGTCTATTTATGTCCTGTGTCTATACACCCTTTTTGTGTCTCCTGAGTTCATTGTATTGGCTTTCCTGATATAGGAATACTGTCTTCCCGAAGATAGTGTCAGCACTACTGTGACACCTCTCAAACCATCCTTACTTCTGTCTTCCTCTCCATCTGCCTCATATCTTCAGGCTCCACCCCCTGCCCTGCATACACAGAATGCCTTTCTCTATGTCTGTGGCCAGTTAACTCGTTGTGCCAGAGCACAAGGACTTGGGAGGCAAACATACATTCAAACTCCAGTTCCAGTCATCACTATGTACTTAAGCCAAAAGAAAGTGAACTCAGGAGAAGTGGCGAGGCAAGAAACAAGAGCAGACATAGACATAGGTAAAATATATCAGGAACTTAAGCCATGAGTTACTTTTAAATAAGCCTTTTCTTTTAATTTAAAACTTTAGAAATAAAACTAAATTTAGCTAACAGTTAAAAAAAACGTAGCTGGGGCAAGAGGGAAGGGGGAGGTGGCAAAAGCATGCTAAGTGTTGTTCTTTCAGGAAGAGAGAGGAGGGAAATCCCGAGTAAGTATGGTCTTTGGTAGGAAACGCAGGTTACAATTTCCAGGTGAGTACTACATAAACAGGAATGCGATCTTGAGATTCCCAAAGCAGCCAAGGGGAAATAAAAGATGATCACAGAAAAAAATTTAAATCCAAAAGAAGGAAGGAAAAAAAGAAAAAGGAGCAAAGAGACAACATGGTAAAAGTAAGCCCAAATACAAAGATAATTACAATAAATAGAACTTGATTAATTCAATCTAGTAAAAGACAAATAATCACATTGGCTATTTTTTAAAAAGATTTATTTATTTTGTGGAGGAAGGGGCACAGGGAAAAGAGGGAGAGAATCTCAAGCATGCTCCCTGTTGAACGCAGAGCCCTGAAATCATGACCTGAGCCAGAACTAAGAGTTGGTCGCTTAATTGACTGTGCCACCCAGGCATCCTTCATTGGATTGTTTTGTTTTTGTTTTTGTTTTTGTTTTTTAATCTAGCAGCAATCTTCCTAGAGGAGCTATTTCTGAAACAAAAGCACATAGAAATTTTCCAAGTAAGGGAATGGAAATAAACCAGGCAATCCTATTCAAACAAAGCAGCTATCTGTGTTAACACTAGACAACATAAAATTTAAGGCATAAAGCAACAGTAGGACTACAGAATGACACACATAATAAAAATATAAAGCTTAAATGCACCTAACTGTATAACCTTGAAATCTGGAAGGCAAATATGTCTTTATAAGACAAATGTGACAAATCTTCAGTTATAGTGGGAGATTTTAACATACCACTTTTTAGAAACTGGTAGACCAAGGAGGCAAAAAATTAGTAAATGTGTGAAAGATTTGAACCAAAAAAAAGTCAATGAACTGTCTGCCATCTGGAAAGATATTCAATACATATAGAATATTTTTGGAAATTGACCCTGTATAAGTTCACAATCAAATTCTTCAACAAATTTCTATGAATCTATATCATACTACATTCTTTAACTGCAATGAAATTTAATTAGAAACCAGCACTAAAAAGGTAGGTAAAAATACCCAAGCCCCTGCATTTGGAGGCTGAAAAATAAATTTCTGAATAGCTCATGAGGTAGAAGAGGAAATCACAATGTAAATCACAAAATATGTAGTTTGGAAAGGCAAAATAATGAAAATAAAAACTTGTGGCATGGGCCTTAAATTCTATTTAGGGGGATATGGTGGTGAGTAAAACAAATGAGAGAACTAATCCCTAATTAACTAGAGTTGAGAAAACTATAAAAAAAGGTGGGATAAGACTATAAAATAAATGAAATGATTAAAGAGACCAAAGAAGGAATAGAAACTGTAACAAGTGAAAAGGACCCCATGAAAAAAGATCAGATTTTTTTTTTTTAAAGATTTTTTGCATATTTATTCACGAGAGGCACAGAGAGAGAGGCAGGGATACAGACAGAGGGAGAAGCAGGCTCCTCGCAGGGAGCCTGATGCAGGACTTGATCCTTGGATTGGGATCATACCCTGAATCCAAGGCAGATGCTCAACTGCTGAGCCACCCAGGTGTCCTGATCAGATTTATTTTTTAAAGAACCAAATAGACTCATATAAATTATTGATGGTTTGGATCATTTAGCCACCATATTCTAAATTTTTGGACACACATATTTATGTTTATATTGCCTAGGGGGAACCGTTAGAATAATTATTAGAATATCCTAGTAATATAATCATAAGAATCAGAATATTTAAAATTTTGAACAAGAAGGCAAGCAAATGTCAACCACTCTCATCAGAACTAAAATGCTGACACTTATAAAGCAAGAAGAAAAATCACACTTGTGGGCCTGAGCCATCAAGATTTTTTTTAAAAGACTTATTTGAGAGAGAATGAGAGAGAGAGAGCATGAGGGGGAGAGAGGCCAAGAGGGGAAAGGGAGGAGCAGATACCCTGCTGAGCAGGGATCCCGATATGGGGACTCCATCCCAGGACCCTGGGATCACGACCTGAGCCAAAGGCAGGCAGTTAACCAACTTAGCCATCCAGGCATCCTGAAGATTTTTTTGTGTACCATGGATGCAGAATTTTGAAACTGTGCCTGAAGGTGAAATATTCACATTGTAGGTTTTGTATCTACATATAACTGAGCACTTTGTCTCTTAGCACCAAGAAGTCTCAAGAATTAGTCTTAAGATAGAGCTTCTAATTACCTTTGTATCAGCCTTTTTAACTGGAATCTTTATTCTGCAGAAATGATTCACTTCCCAAGTAGAGTATAAACAGATCAGAGGCTGCTTTTGTTTTTAATTTCTCCATGCTTTAGGAAGATAGAATATAACATTTGTAGTAGCTTTGCAAAAATTTATTTGCTTCTTTAGGGCCCAGAAAAAATATACACACACATCCATATACCTGCATGAGCACATACATCCACAGAAACAGACTGCACAAGAGATCATCAAGGCTTTGCTGTGTTTGCAGAGAGGTCAGCTGGGAATATCAACTTCCTAAGAGTACCCAGCTGCTTATTTTAAAGCAATGATTAATAAGAATGGACAAGTTCAACAAAATGTCAGTGATAAATATAAGCACTCTTCATATCTGGCTTCGGCAAGTGCTCGAGTTGAGTAAATGCAAGCCTTTAACAAAGTAGGAAAAAGACCAGTCTAACTTAAGCTCAAGTGAAATTTGACTTTGATTTTGTTTCAAATAAGACATTCTTTTACAGATTTGCCCCTCTTAAGTATAACTTCATTAGAATTACTACAAAGAAATCGTAGCTCCTTATGCTTATGTCTCTGTTAGCCCTTTTGTTTCTTATTATGGGATTTGATATGAGACGGAAAGTTTTTCTCAGAGACAAATAAGGAAATTCAGAGGTAGAGTGGCATTTTGAGCTGTCTTTGGAACCAGATCCTAAACTTCCTGGCTCCTTGTCTGGGCCTCTTTCCATATTCCTGATCCTGGTGCAGGAGGTGCAACCTAACTCTGCTTCTCTTTAGCACAAAATTCATGGGAGAGCCATTGTTTCCTCACCTGCTTACTCTTTAACCCCTGGCAATTGATTTTGTATTCTTAATCCCTTAACTAATACAGCTTCCTCAAAGTCACAAGTACTGTCCCAGTCATTAGTTTCTGTCCTCAAATTCACCTCCAGAAATTTTATTTTACTGGCCACCCCTTTCTTCTTGAAACTGTCTTTTCCTTTGGCTTTTGCCGTCTTGTTTTCTTGTTATATGTAATGTTTATAAATAAGCATCTCAGCCCTGTTCTAGATGGCCCCATTTCCTGATGCTTGCTGATTGTTTCAAATGATTTTTCTATTTATCTGTTATTTCTTTAATAGTGGAGCTTTTTTTAAAATTATTTGTACTTTGTCTTCTCATTATACATTCTTCTTATTAGGCATTGAATTAATAGATTGAACAAACATTTATTGAAGACTCATTACATACCAGGTTCTGTTCTAGCTGTTGGAGGTTTAGGCATTTAAAAAAAGCGGACCGTGTCTCTGAAGATAATTGCGGATTGTAAAAGTGCCAGAAGGTGTTTTAGTCTGTGGTCACGGGAGAGGTGACATTTAAACTGAAGCCTTTTGGATAAAACTGGTAAAAAAAAAAAAAAAAAAAAAAAAAAAAAAAAAAAAAAAAAAAGACAACTTCTTCTACGCACAGGGGACACTCAATTGCAAAGGCCCCGAGACAGCCAGGACTAGAAAAAAAACCACAAAGGGTAGCTGCTCAGAGAGGTTCAGAGTAGCGTTGAGGAAGTAGAAAAAGTAAAACATCTAGACCAACATCTAAACATTTAGAGCAAAAGTTAAAATGTCTTCACTGAGTAGCTAGTTCATCGAAAGAATTAAAAGGTGGTATGATAATCATAACAATCATGGTTAACACTTAGTATGTGCCAGGTAATTATTTTTAACTAATTGATTATTAGTTATTAATTAATTTCCTAAGTATCAATAAATGAGTAACTATTTTATGGCCTAAGTATTATTACTGTCTCTCTTTTATGGGTAAGGCAACTAAGTGGTGGAATTAGGACTTGAACATATGCATTCTGACTCCTAGCCAATAACTGTACTGCCTCTCAGCAGAAACATGTGAAAGTCACTTTATCTTTAGCTATCAAGTGATCATTTACTGGCACACATGTACAAAAGACACCAGTAAGAGTACTATACCAATCAAATCTCATCTTCACATCTGACCTCTCTTCTGAGCTTTGGCCTTATATTTCAAGTGACTTTTGGTTGTCATGTCAGGCTTGTATCTAAGATCAAATTCAGCATCTGCCTTACTACTACTGCTCTTCCTCCTTTTCTACTTCTATTAGCATTAATAGTCATGCAGATTTTAAAAAATAAAACTCAAAACTATCCTTGATTCCTTCCTTAATCTCCACTCCCCTGCCCAGTCAGTTGCCAATTACTACCAGTTCTGTCTCTGAAGCATCATCCATCCCCAGCTCACTGCTCAGTTTTCAGCAATGCTTCTGGGTCATCAGAGCTCCTATATGCTCTCCCCACTTCCTGTGTATGTCTGTCTCACCAGGTAACCTGATAATCTATTCTACATACTACCAACAGATTGATCTTCCTAAAACATAACATGGTCAAAGTAATCCCTTGCTGAGTAAACTTTATGGGTCTTTACTGCCTGGGAAGTCAAGTCCAAGCTCACTGGCCCAGCCCAAACCCCTTGTATGATGTGACCTACATTTACCTTTACATTCCTGTTCCCACTGCTCATACCTGTTATTAGACTGAACTCTTAACCATTCTTTATTCCTACCCTATGCTTCATCTCCATGCCTTTCATCACCTACGTAGTACTAGGTACCTGTCCTAAATCAATATGTTGCATTAATAAAGTAATTAAAGGACAAAAATATATTCAAACAGTAAATTAATAAAACTTCTGGTTAATATTTTCGTTTTTCCATTCAACCAGTCCACAATCAAATCTACCATATTTTCTAATACAATCTCATTAGCCACAAGATATAGAGTGGATGCTAAGCTGATGAATAAATAGCCCTGCCCTCAAATATGATATAATTTAATCAGAGAAACAAATAATATGAATATCTAAATATAGAAAAAAAAACAATAAAACTAAACATATATAGGTAGATCTGTCAATAAATCTATCAACCTATCAAAATCACACTCTTACCAGTTCCAAAGTCCAGTAGGATTACTCTATCCTTGGCCATATTCCCCCTTTCCACACCCATGTAGAATGTTTATATTCACCCATCAGAAACAATGAAAATACTCTTATTGATTCTGTATATTTATTACACCATTGTATAATTTTGGTATAAATATAGTATTTTCTCTAAACCCATTTAGAACCTTTGTGGTCCTTCCATTAGATAAATGCCCTTGGGGTGCCTGGGTGGCACAGTCAGTTAAGTGTCTGACCCTTGGTTTCAGCTCTGGTCTGATCTCAGGGTCCTGAGATCCAGCCCCATGTGGGACTCCATGCTGAGCAGGGAGTCTGTTTGAGTTTTTCTCTCCTTTTCCCTCTGCCCCTCATCCCTAAAATAAATAAACAAGTCTTTAAAAAATAAGCAAAATGCCCTTGGAGATTCTCTATATTTATTGGGCACAGCACAGTATTTTTATAAGTATAGAATGGTATAGTACCAAACACTGTGTAGTATTATAAGACAGTACTAAACACAGTATTATAATATGTCCTCTGCCATTCTGGGCATTAACATTTTTATCAAGAATGTCTCGGCCAGGGCAGCCCAGGTGGCTCAGCGGTTTAGTGCTGCCTTCGGCCCAGGGCCTGATCCTGGAGACCCAGGATCGAGTCCCATGTCGGGCTCCCTGCATGGAGCCTGCTTCTCCCTCTGCCTGTGTCTCTGCCTCTCTCTCTGTGTGTCTCTCATGAATAAATAAATAAAATCTTTAAAAAAAAAAAAAAGTGTCTCGGCCAATGCCAGGAGACCACATATATAAAAGAATTTAAAACCTCCTTTATAGGGATGCCTGGATGGATCAGTGGTTGAGTGTCTGCTTTTGGCTCAGGGCATGATCCTAGGATCCTGGATAGAGTCCTGTGTCAGGCTCCCTGTGGGGAGCCTGCTTCTCCCTCTGCCAATGTCTCTGCATCTGTGTGTGTATGTGTGTCTGTGTGTGTATGTGTGTGTGTGTGTGTGTGTGTGTGTGTCATGAATAAATAAATCTTAAAAAAATAAACCCTCATAAATGGATTAATTTTTCATTTAATGGGGAAGATATTTTCAAGAAAAGCAAAATTCAGAAGTTTTGTACATCCTATTTTCTGTTGCTACAAAATGTTGAATGGCTCTCCACTTCCCAAAGGACAAAGCCTGTAGTCCTTATTTTGGCATCCAGAGGTCTTCCCTGGGCTGACTGAGACTCACATTCCAGCTCAGTCCCCTGTTCCACTGCACAAACAACCCAGTTTCAACAAACTGGCTTCCTCTTCATTCTCCCTCAGACATCCCTTACTTTTCTGACCTCACGTTTTTGTTCCTGTACGTCCATCTGTATGGAATGCTCTCCCCTTAGTTCAGTTGCTAACCACTTTTTCTAGACTTTCCAGGCTCACATCAAATCCCATTTCCCTATAAAGCCTCTTTTGCCCCTCTCAGCATAAAATGACCTCTACTCCTCTTAACTTCTATAGCACCATACACTTGAAAACTCACCACACGCAGCTTTGTGGCATTCTTTTTTTTATGTTGTTATCCACTGTTCTAGAAATCTTATATTACTTTTCATGTCATTATTTTTTCAGCAAATAGATGGATCTTTATATCTTTATTATATTTACAAGCTCCTTGAGGGTAGGGATCAAACCTTATATTTCTTGGCACTCACTAAAATAATACTTAGACAAGTGCCCTCCTCATAAGAAGTCTATAAATAATACCTGAATAATATAGTCTTCAGTGAGAGAGGCCTATTAGTTAAGAGAAACTCTTTTATTTCCCTCCATGATGATTTTCCTAATAACACTAATTACTGCAGGATCCTAAAAGAATGATTATACTAACCAGTATACGATCAGTGGTATATTGAAGTATGGCTAATCTGCCAAAACCTCATTAAAATCTAACATTACTGTTCCAGTGAACATAGTCTCAAATAAATAAATTTGTGAAATGTAATACATTGAGTGATGAAAAGCTCTAATATCATCAATCTTTTATACTATTAAAGATAGATCATGTACTGTGAGCAACAGGACCAACTTGAGTTACCATTTCCCTGTGGTAGGCTAGTCATCTCAAGCAAGACATTTCCCAGGAAATGACCTCCTTTGCTCCCACTCATTCATTAAAGACCACAGGTAGAGTAGGTCTAAAGAGCACAGGATCATAACTGGTTTTTAAAAGCTGACATCTGCAAGGACAAAACTCAGGGTTTAACGTAACTAGTAAGGAAATGATGAGCTTCATGTTTAAAAATAAACTCAGATATGGAAAGTTGCATAAGCAGCTTCAGGGATCATGAAATCAAAGTTAAGAGATCATTTAAAAATGATCTCTTGAGCCACTGCTTTGTTTTGGTGGGCATGGAAGAGTCCTTGGAGGGTCTAAAAAAGAGGAAGACTGTGGTCAAGATTCATTTTGCTCACTCCTGGTACCAGCCTTGGCTTACTTTAAATCCTTTGTTTCCCTTCTCCGCTCCACACCCTTTCCTTCAATTAAGCCAGCTCCTTTTCTCAGTCCACTGTATACATGTCTTGCTCCTGATTTCACATCGCCTGTTACACTCTCTCACATACCAGATAACCTCATTTCGCTTCCTAGTCAGCCTATGTTTTCTTTCAAGAATTACTTTACATCTTAGTTCTTTCTGGAAATCTAGCTTGATTAGGCAGGTCAAGGTGAAGGTCATTCATATTCATAATAAAATATAATCTCTCTACATATTGCTTAAGGCATAACTGGAAAAGACATTAACCCCAAAACATGTAGATACACGTCTGGACCCTTGAAAATATGTGAGCTTTGAGCCTGCTTTTTTATTTAATATTTCCTAAGAGCCTGGCATTAATTTAAAGGTATTGTGAAATAATCATTTAAAATTCTAATAACTGAATGGGAAAGGAGCAGTGAAGAAAATGAAACATAAAATGGAATAAAAAAAAGCCTAACTTCTATGGGAACAATTCAACTGCTTGTTACTCATGCGACAAATTATTTTTTTAAAGTTTTTAAATTCCAGTTAGCATACAGTGTAATATTAGTTTCAGGTGTGCAGTTTAGTGACTCAACACCGCCATGCAACACCCACTGCTCATCACAAGTGCACTCTCTAATCCCCATCACCCATTTCACCCATCCCCCCACCCACCTCTCCTTTGACAGCAATTAGTTTGTTCCCTAGTTAAAAGTCTGTTTTTTAGTTTGCCCCCTCTCTTTTTTTCCTTTGTGATTGTTTGTTTTGTTTTTTAAATTCCACATGTGAGTGAAATCACATGGTATTTGTTTTTCTCTGACTGACTTCTTTTGATTAGCATAATATCCTCTAGCTCCATCCACATCCCATGCAACAAATTATTATCAATCATTCATGCAACAAATATTTATTAGGCAGCTGTTTTATGTCAGGCACGGTGTTAGGCACTGGGGATATAGTAGAGATCAATGAAACACAAGATTGTTAAATAGCAATATAAAATATTCAGTAAGAAATAGTTTTGGAAAAGTAATAAGAGACTGAAGAAACAATGATCAAAGCCAAGTGTCTGCCAGTAGCTTTTATATCTGAAAGGATCATACCCAGTGAACAAAATGTGGTTGTGAACACTACCTGAGGAGCATTCTGAAGATGAAAGTGAAATGATTAAGGTCAGGGAGCTTATTAAATGAAGACCCTTTCAAAAAAAAGTTCAGGTGGGGTGACTACTGGTATATTTGGAAGAGGCCAGATTATAGCATCTGCATGTCACAGGGAGAGAGGGGAATTTGTATTCATGAAAGGATTTAACCAAGAGTTAACAAGAACAAGACTTTTAAAAATAACTTCCAAGCCCCTTTAACATTTAAACGAATTTTTTTTTTGTCCCAACAACAACAACAACAAAAGAATTTCCAAAGGAAGTGGTGGAAGAAACCCCATTGCTTGAGACATTAAAAACCAGATGGTCCAAAGCCCCAGAAAATATTCACGCGGGATCAATTCTTCACTGGGTGAAAGCAAAAGGGACCAGTGCAATTTGTATTTTGAATCTCTAGCTTAGCAGTGCCATGAAAATAAAGATTTACATTTCCTTGGACTTTTCCTTAATTTCTTAGCTTCTGTTTGTGGTCTCATAACAATCAATGTTGACTTCTATTAGAGCTGGCCACACAGGAATTGCCTATTTTACTTGGGTATCTCTCCTCCTCACTATGTACTGTGAGCTTATCAGGTTTTCTCGCTGCCCCTGCAGGAGTGCTGTGTGCCCTGTGTTCTGGAAATGGTCCTGCACAATGGTTTTGCATTTGCTTCTGTCAGAGCCCCAAGAGTTTCACAATTTTTATGTTAAATGTCTTGACTTGGGAAAACCACACTTGAGGAGAGTATAAATTTGGATCTCACATTGTGCAGGCCTGGGGTTTTGATTTCTCACAGGAAACCTTTTCCCTCCCCCTCTGAGCACCACCATCCAGAGCCCTAGAAAGACAAAAAGCTTCCTTGTGGTTTCCCTGGGTGGGTGGGGGTCTTACTTCTAGCTCTCTGCTTCTCATGGGCCCAAGGCCACGTCTCCTGTATCTGTGAAGATGTTAAAACTCCAGCCTTAACCCCACCCTGCAAATGGTCTTTATCCCCCTTTGACCAAGTAGGGAGAGATAGGTCTGTTTCAGCTGGTTGACCATATTACTAGAGGCTGAATTCCTAGTCATAAGTAATTAGTAATTGCAAATACCCAACAATAGAGACTTAGTTAATTATAAGTCTTTGATTTGTATACTTTAATTCAAGTCAAATAAAAATTTGGGCATATACTAGGCAGATGTAAGGTGTTTAATATTTTTCTCCTGAGCACAAATGGGTATTAGACTTACTATTAATTGCTTCTCTGTACAAAAATTTTTTTGTTGAATCTGTGACAGAAGAGGTCTTAAATGGCTGCTGATTACTATTTAGAAAAAAATGACAGCTGTCTATATGAAGAGTTACTCAAAAGTTATATCAACATAGAGATCCATCCAGATCCAAATGTGTGCTCTGGTTTTATAAGTGAAGAATAATATGTTTTTGTATTTGAGGTCATGTCAGATGAGGTTAATGTGGTTACATGAGACTATCTTAAAAAAGACTATCTTAAAAAAAAATTTTATATCTTAAAAATGGGGTTGGCATTCCAATCAAATGAAGTTCTTCTAATTTAAATAACATATTTTATTCCCTATGCTGATCAATCATTTTCTCTCCCATAAAGTCATACCAGTTTTTGCACTATTGATTTGCAAAACTTACGTGGCATAAACATTATGTGACAGAAGTTATTTGTTATTAAGAGAGAGAATATCATCTCCAAGAAACTTGTCATCTAGAAATAGGAAAAATCACACAAAGTGATTTTATTTGTATCATGGCTTTTTCACTGTTGGCTACATTTGTGACAGCCGATTTCATATTAAATATTAACAGTATTTTGTTTATGCTTGAATGTGCTACAGTAGGAAGTAGATTTTACTCAGAATCTTCCTGGTTAGAAAGTGTATAATTCCAGTTTAATGATACACTTGCCGGCCAGTTATGAAGAACATTTTATATATCTAAGGTAATTAGGTTACCACTATGGTATCAAAATTTTGAGACTGTCCCCTTTAGTCTTACAAGGTTATTGTTTTTGGAGTTCAGAAGTGGTAAAATATTGGGAATTTCATTTGGTTTATACTAATAGTAACAGCTACAGCTTCCAGGAGATCATATGATTATAATGAATGAGCTATGGAAACAGTTAATCTGTTGTTGGATTTTTGATATAGGAAGCAAACTAGAGTTTGTGTTTTTCATTTTCAAGACTAAAACAAAAAACATTGATACGTTTAATTTGTGTTTCTTGTACTGGTAGAACAAGTTTTATAAGTAAATTTGTATGTGATCTTGGTGACATCTACTTTAAAAAAGCCTAACTGAATTGTGTTGAATCTTTTGGGTTAGTCAAGTGTGTCTGTGATTTGTATTGTTTTGATACTACTTTTCAATATATGAAAATACCCAGGAGACAGGCTCCTGCTGAATTTCTGGTCACTATGTCATCAGTGCTATGAGTGCATGTTGTCAGTTGTTTAAACATCATGAAATCCACTGTGGGCTGGCAAGAAGCATCTGGGAGCCAGACTTTTCCTGTGGACACACGCCAAGCAGTGTATTATATTTCCTCACGAAAGTGAACTATATTGAGATCATTTTTCTTTTTGAGTTTTTTAATCCAGGAATTATTTTCTAAAGCTAAGTAAGAATCATAGGATAAAATTGTTTATAACTTGAATTCCAGAATAGCTGGTTGATAACTACACACTTATTTAGTTAGAGTAGGTATAAATAAGTCATGTAATTAAACTACTTCAGGTAGCTAACAGTATTCTCCTAATTAGACTGTTCAGGAAGGTTCAAAGTCATTTCAAGTATTCTCTTTAAATCCATGATTTGCTCTAAATAAGGACAATAAACATTGAATGACCCTTTAAGTACTATGGTTGGACGTGTCATTTTATTTACATGTTTGATTGCATTATTTAATTAATTAGAAATAAACCCTAAATTGTATTTTAATATACACAATTATAGCATAACCTTTATTTTAACTAAAAATGCCAGGAAAGTTTGTAACATGTCATATTTAACTTAAAAAAATCTGAACAGTCTGATTCTGGGATCGGAGAACAAGAATGCTTTGTCATACTGGAAAATAAGCTGGGGGTTAGTTTGAGAGCACTGACATTACCTAGACTTAGAGGTCCCTAAGGTGGCAAGGATTTGTCTTTCCAGAATGGATACATTTACTCCAGGTGCTACCCTGGGCCACTGTTGGGTGAGACCTTAAAAAAATACGATCTGGTTTGCCTGCCATGTACATTAAAAATACCCTGGCCCATTTACATGAGCATAGACCTTTTATTTATGTTGGCCTTATTTCTGGAATCCAAGCAAAAGACACTTTGCAGATGAGAATTCAACTTATCCCTTTAGGGAGCCAAGTGTGGTTCCTAACCCCCTCTCCTTTTTTTCCTATTAAGTTTCAGATGTATAGCTTTAAAATTCACACAACAAAGTGATCACCACTACAAGTCTAGTTACCATCCACCATGATATATTTGACATCCTTCCCCTCGGTAACTGCTAGTCTATTCCCTGTATCTATGAATTTGTTTTGCTTTATTTTCTTTGTTTCTTTGTTTTTCTTCTTTTAAGATTCCACGTGTAAGGAAAATTATATGGTATTTGTCTTTCTCTGTCTAATTTCACTTAGATTATACCTTCAAGGTCCATCCATGTTGTGGCAAATGGCAAGATTTTATTCTTTTGTTGCTGAGTAGTATCCCATTTTACACATATGCTCCTCTTTATCTATTCATGTATCAGTGGCCACTTGGTTTGTTTCCATATCTTGGCTACTGTAAGTAATGCTGCAGTGAACATCAGGGTTCAGATATCTTTTTGAATTAGTGTTTTTGTATTATTTGACTAAATACCCAGAAGTGGAATAGCTGGGTCATGTAGTAGTTCTGTAAGTGTGTGTGTGTGTGTGTACGCGCGCGCATGCACGTGCATGTGTTTTTAAAGTTCAGATTTTTATTCTTACATATTTCAGAGAACATCAGATACTATTTTGCAGGAATGAACCCCAAGACTTTTGTCAGAAGAGCTCTGTACCACTCCTTATTCCCCCTGCAAGTTCTACCTAGCTTCTTTTGGCAATTCCTCGCTACAGAAATAAACTAGTTCTAGGGAATCTTTCATTTTCTAGGCATTGTAACATTTTATCATAAATTTATCTGTGTGTCAGAAAATTACAATTGAAAATGCCTTAAAAACATAGTTCTGAAAGTCCATGCACATCCCCTCCTAGGTACATGGAAATTTTTGTTTCAAGAAGCCATTCTTTTGTATTATGTAAAGTGCTTTAATTTGCTGCATTTTTCATGTCTTACTGCAGTCAAATCTGGTGAGAAACTATAGCTATCTCATTCAGGATTAATCAATCTTCTTAGGCTCCTGGCTAGGACGGAAGCTGCTCTCGGCTCTGCTTGCTTCAGGGCTTGGCCTTCCTCTGTTTTTTCATCATATTCAGCCTCTGAGAGGGAGGTGATGGGAGATGATTTTTCCATTTGTAAGCTGCCTTCCAACTGAAAGAAAAATGGAGGGGGCAAATGCCAAGCTTTTCACTTTTCTGTGGCCATTACAAACATGACTCTTCTGTTTTTCAGCAGGGTACACTATTTTTCAAAGGAGCTATTTTTTTTATACTGTCAGACTTAGGCAAGTTATTTTGTCATTGAAGAGTGTTTTAAAAAAAGAATATATGTCAATATGACATCATGAATATTAACTTTCTCATAAGTAACATGTTATGGCAGTAGGTTAAAGTGCTGTTTAATTAATTAACAAATACAAGAACAAGTGATCTATGCAATGTCTTCCATCGAAAGGGAAGAAAAAGCAAAGCACTTCAGAACTTGGGTTCTGGAGGCAGGTTGCCTGTATTCAAATTCTGACACTACTCCTTATTGCTGTGTTATGCTGAGCAAGTTACTTAAATGTTTCTATGCCTTCATTTCTTCATCTGCAAAATGAGACTAACAGCAATACCTTCGTCACAGGGTTTTTAGGGTTGAATGAGATTTATGCATTTACTGGCTAGCCTAGCATGGTGCTTGGTACATAGACAATCCTCAGATTACTATTAAAATCACTTGATTTGTAAATCTTCACTGCACTGAGCATTATATTGGCCACTTCACCTCATTTTACTCTCACAATAATTCTCTAAAGTAAATTTTGTATTTCTGTTTTCCAGATTAAAATTGAGGTTCAGAGAGTTTAATTAGCTTGCTAAATTTGTATAGCCAGTAAAAGAGAGTAACATGAACTTCTGGAATACAAATTTTATTTGCATTTCTATAGTTCCATTCTATACTTTGGGATTGATACGGGATTAATTTCTCCATTACTAATTTCATTATAATTAATTTTATGCTAGTGTTATTTAGTGGAGTATGCCTATATTTTGAAGTTTAAAAGGCAAGTAACATTTGGAGATACAATGTTCTAATTAACTTATATTCAAATTATAATAGAACACAAACCATTGAACCCTCATGTAAAAGAAGCCCCAGAAGGTCTGCCTTTATGTCAGTGGTTCTCAATGTGTGACCCCAGGACAAGCAACATGGGCTGGAAAAGTTTTAGAACTGCACAGTGCCAAATCTACTGAACCTGAAACTCTGTGGGTGGGGCCTGGCAACCTGGGTTTGAACAAGCCTTCTGAAGTTTGAAAACCACTACTCTAGGTGAACAACACAGCATGGTGGCATGCCAGAGATATTGATGTCGTTCATAATATCTAGTCCCAACCTGGAAGTTGCATATCACAGAGGGAGCACATGGTGGTAATAGAAAAATACAAGTGGGGCTGCTATTTGATAATTGCCCTATAAATATTAAATATTTAATACTGTGTACTCCATCTCCTCCATTCCTTGGATTTAGGGCTTCTAAGCAGGTGGTAACTATTTCTTTCAAGCATAGCCAATTGAGCACAAAGGATTAAGAAGCCAAGAATGACTTTCTGCTCACCCTCAGGTTCTTGTGCCTGAGACATGCAGAACCAGGGATCAGAAGGGCAATTTTTTTTTTTTTTTGGATTTACCACCGAGGAGTCTTCAACTAAGAACACCTGACATTAAGAGTATGGAGAGGGAAAGAAAGCACTCAGCCGTCACTTCCACTGCGTCTTATTCCTTCTTCATGTAGACTTTAGACATGATGCGGCCCATAAACAATGGAGGAGGCCAAAGAATGCAGGAAATAAATAGGGAAGCTGTGGCATATCCATATTTAATTGTGGAAAAAAGCAGACAAAAAACAGTTGTCATCTTAGAATCCATCATAGCCGATGAGGAGAAAACTGGCCATCAGCCACACTGCATTTCTGTAGATTTTAGCAAGGCAGATTTCAGAAAATTCAGAGAGAGAATAGGTACAAATGTATGGTGTTAAAGACAAACAAGTATTTTAAAATAGCACTTAATTCCAAATGATCACAATGAGGGAAAGGGAGAGAGAAACAAAAATGTATCAGTGTCTTGGTGCTATAGTCTGTCCAATTAATACAACTTTTACAGGGTGATAGATCAAGCACTGAAATGGCCAAATAACCAAGGAAAACAAGAAAAGCACTGAAATTTGTAAGTTATGCTAAGTATAATAAAAGGTGTGTAATTGTTCTGTGTTTTCGTTTGTTTTCAAAATTTATGGGGGGTGGTAATTCCAAGGAATCAGTTTCTACTTAATTTGCTCCTTTTCTGTCAAGAAGTATCTTCCAACTGATAAGATTGGTAGCGGGTAACAGAAGAAGCCAAGGACCGGCAAAGAGATTCAATAGAATACCCAGCTAACCGAAATCCATTTGATTTTCATTCATCATCAAACATTCCTGGAACACATTTTGTTTGTTTCAGCCCCTCTGTTAGGCCTGGTGGAGGAGCACTCAGAAGGAAAGGAGCCAAGTAGACAAATGTTTGGAGTGCTCTGTGAGAGCAGTGATAATGGAGGCCTGTACCAAGGCTGGGAGATTACAAAGGGGAGCACCTAGCTGCCTGGAGGACTTTGGGGAAAGCATTCTAAGTTGGGGGACATTTGAGTCATGTATTAAAGATGAATAGGTGGTAAGTTTGCCTCTGGCTTACATAAGATTGTATCACAAGACCAGTTGTAAATGAAGTAATTGAACTACTATTGCTGATTTTGAAGGAAGCCTGTGGAAAGAGAGCGATGCTAGAAGTATAGAGTCTAGCAATTAAATGATGAACTCTTCAAAAAGAATGGAAAGTTGCAGTATCTTAAGTTGGGTTTCCCAGAACAGACTCTGAGATGGTTGCATGTAGGAGACTTATTGGTGAGTGATCTTGAGGGATACCTCATATGAAAGCGAGGAAGGCAGGGATCCCTGGGTGGCTCAGTGGTTGAGCGTCTGCCTTCAGCTCAGGGCATGATCCTGGAGTCCCCGGATCGAGTCCCACATCAGGCTCCCTGCATGGACCCTGCTCCTCCCTCTGCCTGTGTCTCTGCCTCTCTCTCTCTCTCTCTGTCTTTCATGAATAAATAAATAAAATAAAATCTTTTAAAAAAGCGAGGAAAGCAGAATTGGGTGGAAGAAGCTAACCCACAGTGCAGCTGGGACGGAGGCTTCAGCCAAACTCTTGGGGAGCTCTGGGTCTGGGATGATTCTTCAAGGTGTTCTTAAGGCAAAGGGGCATGTCTTTATGTCCCCACATCTGCTAATCACTGGTTCCTGGCTCCTCTGGGAGAGGTATAATCATGAGAGAGGCAGTTCCCTGTAGTTCAGGAAAGTGCCTTGTAAGGGACAGCAGCAATCTGGGTTCCAGCAACTGGAGGATAATTGTGTTGGTCTTGAAGAGGGCACCTAGGAGGAGCACGACATTATCCATGACAGGTGGATTCTGCAAACCGTAGACAGTTTAGGAACTTTGAAGTGAACTCTAAAATAAGTCATCAAGTGGAGTCTTCTCTGCTACCTAGAAGATGAAATAATGATTACTAGAACCCATTAGGTGTTCAGGGAAATGACAGACATATAACTAGACTTAAGTGAGGCATTTGGCCAGGATTCTCATGAAATCTTTATGGATATAAAGACCATTGGATAACTGACTGTATAGTTGTGCCCAAAGGGTGCTGATTAATTTATTTTCTGAATGCCTTAGAGCTTAATTCTCAATATTGTCATACCATCATATTCATCAGTACCTAGATGAAGATATACAGGGATCAAATTAGGGATCAAATTAGGGATCAAATCTAACAAGATGACACATGATAGAATATCACAGTTGCTCCAAAAATCCCATGCACAAGTATGAGAAAGGAAAGACTTTGCTTTAGCAAGTGGCAAAACACATAGGCGTTTTGGTCAGCAGCTCAATATGACTCAACTGTAATGAGATTCAATCCTGGGATTGTGTGCTTTGGGAATATAAAATAATTATCAAGTAGTGTTCTGGGTTAGCAGGCTATCAATTTTTTCATGTTGTGAATCAACAGTGTTTAGATATTTCACTAAAAATGATCTTGCCATTTACAACAATGTGGATGGATCTAGAGGGTATAATGCTAACTGAAATAAGTCAGAAAGATAGATGCCATATGATTTCACTTGTAGATGGAAATTAAGAAAGGGGAAAAGAGAGCGAGAGAGAGGAGAGAGAGAGATCAACCTAGAAGCAGACTCTTAACTCTAGAGAACACACTGATAGCTACCAGAGGGGTGGTGGATGGGGATGGGTGAAATAGGTGAAGAGGATTAAGGAGGGCACTTGTGATGAGCACAGGGTGATGTATAGAAGTGTGGTATCACTATATTGCGCACCTGAAACTAAGATTTCATTGTATGTTAACTGGAACTTGAATAATAATAATAAAAACACAGGGCAGTATTCCCAAACCTTTTTGGTTCCAGGAGCCCTTTACAGTTTTAAAAATTATTAAGGACCCCAAAAAGCTCTATGTATGTGGGTTATGCCTCTCAATATTTACTATATTAGAAATTAAAACTGAGAAATACAAAAATGTTTATTAATGAGTTTTCAAAATCACAATGATAAACCCATGACATGTGAGTGTAAAGTATTTCTTAGGAAAAATCATTATATTTTCCCCCAAAATATCACTGAAAAGAGTGGCATGGTTTACATTTTGGCAGATCTCTTGAATTTCTGTTTTAATATTCTGTTTTAATAGAATATATTTAGACTCTCAAATCTGCATCTGCATTCACACTGCTGTGAATGTGTTGTTTTGGTTTAAGTACAGTCAGCATATGGAGAAACCCAGCCTCATACCTAGGAAATCAGAAGTGTTTTAATAGTCTGGGGGGTAATTGTAGATATTCTTCTTTGATACTGTACACAAACTGGACAAGTAGTAGTAAAAGGCTAGTTGCAAGGTGGAATCTAAAACCATATCAGTGAACTTCCCATACTTCATTACATTAAAATTCATGGATCTGTTTTATACTTTGAATGGATCTCTTACCATGCATGTTTTTGTAATGTTGTACCTTGGTCATTTGGAAAATATCAGTTCACTGCATTATGCAGAACTTCTAAATATTGGCACAATTATAATACAATTAACTACATTAATATCACTACCAATCACATTAGAAGACTTTTTTTATTTAAAAGATTTTATTTATTTATTTGTTCTTAAAGATTTTATTCATTTATTCGTGAGAGACACATAGAGACGAGACATAGGCAGAGGGAAAAGCAGGCTCTTTGCGGGGAACCTAAGGCAAAACTCGATCCCAGGACCCTGGGATCACGATCTGAGCTGAAAGCAGACCAGATCCTCAACCCCTGAGCCACCCAGGTGCCCAAGATTTGATTTATTTATTCATGAGAGACACACAGAGAGAGGCAGAGGGAGAAGCAGGTTTCCCTTGGGGAGTCCAATGTGGGACTCAATCCCAGAACCCTGGGATCACGACCTGAGCCAAAGGCAGACGCTCAACCACTAAGCCACTCAGGCACCCTAGAAACTTCTTTAAATACTGGAGAGTGGTCAAGCTCACAGTGGCAGATTTAAGATTCTAAAACTCTGATTTTTGCTTGAAAGCTTAAATTTTATCATGGCAATAAATGTTGTTTTCTTTGAAATAATAAGCTCACTTAGTTCATTTTTGAGGAACTATCTGCCACATTCTCACGTCTGAGTAACCATAGTGTGTCTGTCACTCATTCTTTCAAGTAAAAATGCTGTTCCATGAGAGAGCAGCTAGTTCAGCTTGCCACTCAATCTCTTGCACATCTGGAAATGCAGAAGTGTGCATAATGCATTCTTCTGATTTTGTCACACAGAATATTAAAAAGACATGTTCTCAGCGTTGGTATTACACGAAAATAATAATTTGTACTGCTTCATCCTGGACAGTCTTAGGTGAAACTGGCTTGTCTTTCATGCTAGTGCAAGGCAGTGAAAAAAGTGACAGTTTGGTGCCACTGCACTGATTTATGCTGAGGTGTCAGCAGTTTACCCATCATCGCTTTGCAGCATCGGTGCAAATGTTAACACAATGAAAAAGGCACAGGTCTTCATTTTAATATAAAAATAGTTTTGACCTCATAGACTCTCCACCTTCTGGGAGAGTCTGTTGCTACAAGGGAGCTGGAACCAAAAGTCCAGTGGGTGATGGTTCCTCATATGCTCCTATGCTCCTATGCTTTTTTTCTCTCTAGATTCTTAGAAAGGAGGTTAATGGGCACTGCACGTGAAGAGGATGAGTATTTGCATAAGCAAACAGAGGACACAGAGCCCAAGCCTGTGACAAATGAGCTCTGCGCCCGTCTCTCTGCTTTTTTCCTAAGGTTGGAATTAGGCAGTTGTAGATCTTTATAAAACAGCCAAGTTACAATGACATGATCTTAACACCACCCTATTTATCATTAGATAGTATTCTTTTAGGGGAAAATTTAAACCAAAATCTCAGTTGAGGTGAAATATTTTACTTTCTAAATGGTATTCAAGTTATAATAAAATACAAGTACATTTGGATAAGAAACATGGGGGGTGGATAATGAAATATGTATATACTGGGATATTTTTTACTAAAAATGAAAATGGAGGAAAACCAGAAACTGAGTGAAGGTAGTCTAGGAAAAGATATTAATAGTGGTTATGGATAAGTCTTGGATGATTTAAAGATATGTATATATTTTTGCTTATCTCTATGTCTGACTTCTAGCAATGAATAGATACTGCCTTTGTAGCAAAAAGGATATTTTAAAAAGAGTTTATTTACATTAAAAAACAGAACTGTTATTAGCAGCAAACTCTAATTGTACCAGAAATCCAGAGCCAGATTGAGGTTACTGTAACTGCGAAATAATTTAGTTTGACATTCTTGGGTTAAAAGAATTTTAATATCACAGAATTGATTATAAATGTTAATTAAAAAGCTAAGAGTTTGAGCTTTATGGAGTAGTTAGGAGAATTTTAGATTGTGGCATGCGTGAATATAATACACTGGGACAAGGAAGAGCCCCATCTCATTGCTTCCTCATGTCTAGCCCTCTGTGGGAGTAGCATCATTTTTGACTAACAGAATCTGGCCTATTAAAACCTTATTTTTAAACCTGTGTGCTTTCTTTACTTGCAGTAGTTGTCTGTAGATGATCAAGTCTTGTAAGACTGCTCCTGAAGAGAGAAGTACCTCTGGAGCAGCAGAGACTTTTCCAGAAATGTCTGCAGTGCATGTTGCATAGAAGGGCAGTGCAAAGAGAGAAGAGCAGAGTGCCAGTTGCATGACTTTGGGCCAGTCATGCAACACCCCGAGTCTGGTTCCCTGTTAATGAAAGAAGGAAGTTGAACTAGATTATATCTAAGGTTTCTTTCCCTAAGATTCTCTCCAGATTCTGTCAGATGGGATTCATACTTGAATTTGAGGGGTTTTTTTCCCCGACAGCCTATAGCAAGTTTAATGTCTGTGAAAATTTATTAGTTTTGTGTTTTCAGATTTGTGTATAAATTATTAACCTTAATATAATACAGAAATGTACTTATAATCCTAATGGTGTTTATTTTTGCTTTTGAAGTGCAATGATAAGCTTTTCCTATCAAACCCCATAAGAATAAAATGTCGAGGTTGAAAGTTAGATTGTATGATTGAAGAACTATTGCTTATTTGGTTGCCTTTTATACCATATTAACCTTCTGGGTTGCCAAATTCATAAATGATTGCAAACCACCAAGCTCTAAGGTAATGACCCTGATATTGCATGCTAATTGTGCTTTTTTCCCTTCCCCTGAGAAATCTGATTTTGTCATTGTCCTGCCCAAATCCTGTTCGGAGAGGTATGGGGTAGACATTATTCTTGGTACCTTACAGAGATGAGAATTATGGTCTCAAGGTTACATGAGTACTAGAACTATAGTAGTTGGCCCCAATTTGCCTGAATTTCCAGGAGAATAAGCTTGACTCTAAATATACCATTTCAGTTGTCTTTATCTTTCTGTTCGTCTTGAAGTTTCTTTTTTTTGTTTGTTTGTTTGTTTGGGGTTTGTTTGTTTGTTTGTTTTTTTTTTTGAAGTTTCATATAATATTAAAAGGTACATGCTTCTGTCTTTATAAAAGTTTATCTTTTATTGCTGTAAAATATATGTCAGTCTATTAAACAGATTAAAAAATCATTTTATTTCAATTACCATATTTTAACTTACCTGTGGTCCAGGATTTATAGGCCCCTTAAGGAACTCACTTTTCCTCACTGTCTTGGTCTGAATTCCGTTGCCCATACATACCCCTTTGACTCTGCTCTTCCACTTGTCTCACACTACTGCCAGCTTCGGAGCTTGCCTTAGGTCCTCAAAGAGAAGAGGGGCTGAGGTACCATTTGTGTGAATCCTTTCTGCATTTCTCCCTCTTTTACACTGTATTGCTGGAACTGGCCAGAGGGGTCTTCCTTTCCCCATCATTTCTGTCCCATCATTTCCCAGCCAGGGACATCTTGCTTGCAGCACCCTGGTGCCCAAACCCTTGGAGAAATGTGAAAGATAGTCTGTTGCTCTGAAATGTAAACGAACTTCTTTGTTCGTAAAAAGACTCACTGTTACTGTCTACATTGAAACATGTTTTCCTTACTGAAATTTGATGAGAAAGAATTATGAAATATTATTTCATCATAAAATAATCGAAAGTTTACAATTTATACTTATATATTTATAATATAATATTTATATATTGTATTTATAATATATGCATTATAAAAAACTGAAATGTTATTTCAATTATGAGTTGCATTAGAGACCTTTTCATAGTATCAAATATTATGTGCTGGCTTTAGGGCACTTGAGGGTGTGGACATTAAAGGTGGGGAAGGAGAGCCTGGAGAACAGAAAGGAGATGTGTCTTGGGGGCATGCCAACCTGAAATTCTGTTTCTAAATTATCACTGCAAAGATTGCTTACCTTAAGATGTCTTTCACATACAAGGCTATGGGCAGAATAGAATCTGCCCGCTTTTGTGAAAATGTTTTCCGGGTCCACAAACAGCCAGTATTCAAATGACATTTTAGAAAACAACCCATCTGTAAGCTGAAGAGAAGGTGAAAAGAAGTGGCACATGCTGGAGTTTCAGTCCCTGTTCTATTGTGTGTGTGAGCCTAGACAAGCACTTCAAGCTCTGTAAGTCTCATTTCTGCATCCATAACATGATGGTAAAAATACCTGTTGTTACCTCATAGAGTTGTCCTAAGGATTTAGTTACCTAATGGATATAAATGCATACAGCATGAACATTTAAGCAGTAAATGATTAACTTTTCTTGAGGCAAACATACTAGTCTCATAATCAAATGAAGTTGGGGCAGGTGGAGATCTACACCCAGTCTTTATTTCAGAGCATAGCTTTTGATTCTGTGTCTTATGTCTTTTAAAATACATTGGAATTCAGCAGAGCTGTTTTCTGGAGGCACTTAATGAGAAAGGTAATCATTGTGAGTCGAAGATTTTCTCATGTTGTCCTCTACTCCCTGGAAGACGTGATAAGATCAGTCCTCAGCCCCAGTGCGAACATCACACACCCTCTTTTGATGCTAACAAATTGTCTTTAGCCTTTTTCAAGCAATGTCAGCTGTACGTGTCATTTGCTTATCGCTTTTCTCTTTTGGTTATTTTGTCCTTAAACAAAGAACATTAGTAAGCAAGAAATAGCCATTTTGTAAAAACTGCATAGCTAGACAGATTTGTGATCCTTATTAGGGTAATAATCCATCTGTTATGGAACTGGATCAATTTGTAAATTAAATTGATTAATCTAGCAGGGGAAAAAAAGGTCTTGACTTTTCCCACATAAGCATTTCCTCAAATGGTAGTCATCCTAAAAAGATTTGGGAAGACTCAGTTTTTTCTTTCTCTGCTCAACTCAGAAGGAAGGCCAAATATCTTCTGAAAGGGGGAGAGAGAGTGGAGTTCAGCTTTTGGATTCCATGGGATCTGATTGTTGCTGGAACTTCCATATTTTTGACTGGGTATAATATTAAAACCCTCTGACGACTGCCGGAATATTTCTAATACTCACTGATTAGTTTAGTAAATGTATGACTGTGTTTGAATTATCTTCTGCGGTTAGTTTTCTGTTATTTTCATCTTGTCTGATCAACAAAATCTTCTGATGATTCTTCTAACAATGTGTGATTGGAATAATAACTTCACATGTTGAAGAGTTTTGTGCTGCAGCTAAGAGGCATGTAAATACAAGCTGCTTATTTGCAAGAAGCTTCCAGATTTGCAATATGATTGCTATGGAAACCACATAATGAAAACCTTATAACCATCTGTGTGGTTTGATGGATTTTACCGCATAGCTGAGCTGTTTTTGTTTACTGTTATTAAAATGTTGAATGGAATATATTAACCCACAAACATTGACTATTTGAGGTATTAATTAGTATTGTATAATGACATCGTGACTCAACACCAAAATAAAATATGTTTAATAATAAACCTAAATGAAACAACATGTATATATATTTCTAATATATTATGGAGGTGATTATTGCCTAGAATTTTCATTTGTTCTTATATATTTTTTTGAGTGGTGTGGCGAGTTTTTTTCTCTGTTAATAAATGAACATGGTAGGATTTATTTTCATGATTTTGAATCCATTTGTTCATTCCATATTTATTGAATGTCTCCCTTGTACCAGATTGTATTCAAGATTCGGTCTGACTTTTCCCCCCTAAGACTAAAACACACACACACTCCAAATTTGATTTTGTTTTCTTTTATATGGAAGCTCTTTGTATTGTTAGCCCAAGATAAAATGAGTTGTTTGAATATTGTTAAGAAGAACTGATGCATAAAATAAAATACAGAAGGCTTTGACCTAAAAATAGGTTTGAAATGGAGAAAGGAAGTTTTGTTAATGAGCGTTTCCTTCTCTAAAAAACTACTTTTCTGCATCTCACATGGATCTCAATTCAGTTACTTCTCAGTAAATATTGATATTTAAGTAGGTATTTTAATATCATTCTGGTAATTTAAGACTACATTGTATACATTATAGGCACTTAGATTTTAGTAAGATAAGAATAAAGTCATAGTAATAATCTTCTAAGTTCATTGTTTACTTTGCCAAGAGTGGAGTTTTCCATTCAATTATTGTGATTAGTTTTTGTGATATCTCGACACTAACTTTGGGTGATGAGTCTATATCCCATAGTGTCTTCTTGAGATCCAAAACTAATGCTCCTGACATTGTTTTGGTCATGGCTTTTGACTTGAGGGCAAGCGCCCTTCACTAGTTTTGAATTTATTCCTTACTATCAGATTTGTGACCAGATTGGAGGAAAGGGAGGGAGCTGGGGAAAGTGTGAAAAGTAAGGAAAGTTTTCTCCTTTTAAGAAAATTAAACTGTCTGTAAGATAAGTAGTTTGGACCAAATGACTGTATAGGTCCCTCATATCTTAGAAATTTGCATGAAAACCTCATATTAACTCATTTATGATAACTACCCTTGTGATTTGGTGTGAGATAACTTGTTAAAGAGGAAAAAGATAGGATTTAGTGTTAGATTTTTAATAGATCTTCCATGTATTGATTACTATTTGAACCATATTTAAATTGCCAACATTAGGGCCAACTCAATATGTATATAGTGTCAAATATTTCTAGCTGTTCCTTTTTGGGGGGCTTTCATTATTTTGTTTGAATTGAGTTACAGAAATCAGAACAGTTACATGTTTGTTTTATAAGTACAATAACTCTCAAGCTTGATTTAAATGTTGAATTTTATTAATCACCACTTCAAAGTTTGCATGAGAGATGTCTCACTTTGCATCTATACTTCTGACCTCTCTACCAGACTTTCCAATGGCCTGGACATTTCCTCTGGGTTGCCCCACCAGTACATTAAATCTCTCACATGAGAGGGGCACCTGGATGGCTCAGTCAGTTAAGCATCTGACTCTTGGTTTCGGCTCAGTTGATGATCTCAGGGTTGTGGGATGGAGCCTTGTGTGGGGCTCTGTGCTGAGCGGGGAGTCTGCTTGAGATTCTCTCTCTCTCTCTCTTTCTCTCTCTCTCTCTTTCTTGCTTTTCCCCTCTGCCCCTCCCCCCTTAAATAAATAAATATAGATCTCTCACGTCAGAAACACAGTTCCTGTGTTCCCTCAGCAGTATAGTTTATCTTGGTTATTCTTCCTCAGGAATGACGTTCCCATTTCTCTGTTAACTAAGCTCAAAACTTGAGTCATTTTCAGTTGCTCTTCTTCCCTGAGCCCTCCACATGCAGACAGGCACAAAGTTTATCAATTCTAGTTCCTTTCCCTCTCATAACTGGCTCCTTTCCATTTCCTCTGCCCCTTAGTTCAGGACTTCCTTCCCCTGTAGCCAGAGTCCAGAGTGCTCTCTCTGCACGCCCTCCTTCGGGCCGTCTGGGACAATGGGATCAGATGACCATTCCTCAGGCATAGTTTTGATCCTGCCCTTTCTCTGCTCCGACATCTTCTGGGGCTCTTACTGCCCTCCAAAGAAAAGGCTAACATCCACAGCCGGATGTTTATGGCCCTTCCCCAGCTGGCCCAAGCTCCTAGCATTATCTCCGATCCTGTTCTTCCCCTTTGAGTACTGCATTCTTTAGCCAAGTGGATATTACGGTGCTTTTTCTTTAGCTGATGGCTCTCCCTCTGTTTAGAAGTTTCCTCTGTCCCATCTCTCTTCAGATTTTCTCCATCCCCCAGAGCTTGATGGTGTTGCCCCTTGGGTGGTTTCCTCTCTGGGGTCCTTCAGAACCTTGGGCCTCCCGTGTCAGGGTTTATGCCCCTTATTCCATTTTCCTTTACATACTGTCTTCTGTGCCCTGGAGGCTGTCAGCCTCCTGAGGGCAGAAGCTCCAGACTGTCTTTGCCTCCTAGTAGAACCTCTCTCTTACAGGTAGCTAACACCCATTAAAGATTTTATTGGTTGAGTTATTTAATAGTCATAATGGCTATATTTATAAATTTTGCATATTTTAAGGTTTTTAATTTTTTCTTGAAATTGTTCTTTTTGAACTCTGTTTTTCTTGGGCCTGCCATTTGGTTCATATATCCTGCCTTAAATATTTCCAAAGTGTGTATAAATCCTTAGGTGAGGAAATTGGTCCTGTAATAAATGTTTCCTTAATGTAAAATAACTAAATATTATCTACTGACTCTGTTTAAAACTCTTCTCATTTAATCTTCTCATATTTCTTCCTATAACTGGGGGCATGAATGTGATAGGAGAGTGTCAGAATAACAAAGGTAAAGTCCCAAATATAATGCCGGATAAAAAACATGGACTTTATGATCACAATCCTAAGTTTGAATAACAAACAGTAGAAGTTTATTGTTGTTGTTGTTTTTAAGATTTTATTTATTCATGAGAGACACACAGAGAGAGGCAGAGACATAGCCAGAAGGAGAAGCAGTCTCTCTGTGGGGAGCCCAATGTGGGATTTGATCTCAGGATCCAGGGATCATGCCCTGAGCTGAAGGCAGATGTTCAACCACTGAGCCCACCCAAGTGCCCCTTCTTTACCCTTTTGAACCTCCGTTTACTCATCTGGAAAAGGAGGATTTAAAACTATGTGTGAAATCTTAACATCTGCCATAGCTTATGGCAGGCATATAGTAGATCCTCAGTATAATTTGGGGGGAATTGTTCTGAAGGGTGAGGATTCTTGTATTCTCCTTTGAAGATTGAGTGGGAACACCTGAAGTATCTGATACTCAAGAAATGATTTATAGGTTAACTATATTTTACATCACACATTTTCCCTCTGCTTTCCTGATGTTTGAGGGACCATGGTTTTAGCCGTGATCCTCTTGCTACAGCATAATGTGAGTCTGCCCATATAGTGCTGGGTGTTACTTCCCTGTATCTCAGGGCCAGTCTGAATGTAAGAGTGTTCCAGATGAGTTTCTGTAAGTACTTAAAACAAAATATGTATCTTAAATTTTATCTAGCCAACTGGGAAGGTTGCTATTTGGAAGTAGCTGGAGGTTGATCTGTTCAGCTTTAGATTATTGAAAAAGGAATGTGAATGTTGAGTGGTTTCATTCTTTGAGAAGGAATATTTATGTGTTATAAACGTTTGGTTTCACTCAGTAAGACTGTGTGAGTACTATTATTTTTGAGGACACTCTTCAGTGTGCCATTTGTTTGTTTGCAGAAGAGGAAGAAGACAGTGCTCCTGCGAAAGTGGAGGAACAAAGGAAAATGAGCCAGGACAATGTTCATCCCACCACAGGTAATGGCTAGGATGGCTTCCTGGGCAAGCTTCTTTTGGTTTTGTTCACTTTCCCTTCAGTTACTTTCTTACTGCTCTAAAGATGTTTACATAACTCTCTGAAGTTGGCTGGTTCGATCTGGATCTCTTATGGCTGGTAAGCTGCTTAGTCCCATTTAGGATGCATGGAAACCACTTGAGAAGGATTTATAAAGTAAGCCAATTTATACAAGGTATTCCTTCCTGAATTACTTTGTAATGACTCAATTAGCTTTCATTTCTGCACAAAGGAGATTTAGTTGCATAAATTAGCTTATCATCATTGAGGAAGTGTCACTGCTAAAGGACAGTTTATAGATACAACATGCAGTTGCTGTCAAACCTATAAGAATGTAATATAGACATCTGTGTATACTTTGTGCTTGAGCAGAACAGACTTCTGCCATTCAGAGACTAACAGGGGACAACAAGTTGCCCAGGGGACTGGCAATGTAGACATCTCTGAAAAGGTCAACTTGACACAGGCTCTGACAATCGACCCACAGCTCTGTCTTCTTTGATAAAAATCAGATAAACTTAAGACCGCTAATTGATCTGCAGCCTGTTTAAATGTTGGCCATGCATATCTTCATCGCATATGATTAACACAGAAAGCAAATGAATTGGGTAAGAAATGCCAGAGTCCGGTGACAGCAGTTTAAAAATCGGAAAAGGACACTGATGGCCTAGAAGGCTAGGAAGGATATTCCCCTTATCCATTTCCACTTGGCACATGGCCCCAAGTACTAATTATGACTGAGGCTGGAAAAATAAGTACATGCTATATACAAAATCACATGATACGGGAAACTTTTTTTTTTTTTTTTTTGCAGGTTGTTATTTCCAAACAGCAGGAGATAAACCATATCTGTAGTGCAAGCATGAGGTTAGCTTTGATAAACCAGCAATTATTTTACACGGAAAGAAGAGAGGGAATGCCTTCTTATCAGGACTTTTACACCTCTTCATAGCCACATGTCAGCTGGGGCAAGGCCTGCCATATCATCCCGTGTCTTGCACAGAGCTGTAGTTGAGGGTCACCTTCCCTTCTCTGATATGTTCATACATCACTCTTTCTAGCTGTCAGAGGCAGGGTGGACAGGAAGTGTGTGTTCAGGAAGTAGCTTTCCCGAGCCCTTCCTACCGTGACACGTGGAAAGGAAACAGAGGCCTGATTTCCGGACCTGGACAGGAAAGCAGGAGCAGGTTGCTGGAGAAGGTTTTGGTTTGCTTTTTTTCAGTAAGGAAGTGAGGATGAAGCCATTAGATGTGAGCACCATGGTCCTGTAAAATGCAGCTATAAAATGCTAAGACTGAGGACTGCTTAATAGCGATTTAACTATGTGAGTTTTGTTAGGTATCACAAAGCTTCTGCCAAAAGCGTGTAGGTGTTTTTTGTTCTTTTGTTTTTAAATTTCAATGCAGGTGTAGAAGGTAGACAAGTATAGATAATTCTTCCACAAATATAAGTATTTTGGCTTAAAGCAATCGTATTTTTCAAAAACCCGTTTAAAGTAACACGCTCCCAAATTTTTGCCTTTGAGGGAAGGAAGAAAAAAGTCAGTATTTCTTCAAAGGAATGTAGCAAGTAGATCTAGCTTTCCATGCAATAGCTATAAAGCACTGCAATAATTCTTATCTTTAGTGACATGAAATTCTTTTCAAGCAACAGTTTTAATGCTTTTGCATCGCAGTGACCTTTGCTCTCTCTAGGCTGTCAAAGATGTAACACTAGAAGTTTGTTTGCTGTGCAGGGCAGTGAGTTGACAAGGGTATTACTATCTTGCTGAGCATCACATGACATGAACTTCTAACCTTACTAAAGAATGTTACATATTTTTCACATTGACCGATTTTACTTAAAAAGAGAGAAAAAAAAATTTAGACTAATGTAAAATATGTAAACAGAAGCATAATTAATCTTGTTATTTCTTATAAGGTCTTTCATGTTCAAACTTATATGTCTTGCATATATTTATTATATATACACACAAAATAAAGATTCCATTTGATTTATTTACATACTGCTTACCTTTCTGAAACAGCTTTTAAACCTCTAAGACTACTCAAGAAGAGATTCTCTATTATTTTATTAGCTTATGTTTCAGTGCTTGTCATCATATTCTTAAAATATTTTGGTTTTTGCAAAAGTATCTCCAGTGTTTAGCTTATATTTTCCTAACAGTTCTGTTACTGCCCAGTGATCTGTTTTTGTATGTTTTAAAAAGCAGGAACAAATACATTGCTTAAATCCTTCAAAGGCTGGCCAATTTAGAATGGTTGTTTTTTTCTTACTCTCCCTTCTTTTTCAACCATTCATGCCTCCCAGGACAAGAAATGTAATGAGGTGGGATTTTTTTTTTTTTGTAATTTTGAAACATGATGTGGGAAAATTAATCCATGCAGTGAAGACAACTAAACAGACTAATTAGTATTCAGAATATATGCTTATCTGTGGTTTATGCATTATACTCCATACCATTTTTGTCTTGTTTTTTAAAAACATATTTTACATAGATTATTATTTTTCAGTGTAGAGGCAAACGATGCTAACTTTTGCGAGCTCACTGTGCTTCCGAGGCTGTATCCATGGGTGATTTCTTGAGGATGGCTAGCCAGACAGACTTAAAGTTTTAAATTTAAAATCACAAAAAAGCAAACTAGAGAAGCTTTGCTGCTCTCTAAGGAATAAGATAATTCCTAATTTTTGTATCTAGAATTCATACTAAGAATTTTAACATTATTTTCCTGGAAGAGACAAAGGTTAATAAATCCATGCTGCCAGATTTTCTCTCTAGATGTGGTTTTCCTGCCTTATAACTAGAATCACATTCTGAAATAGATAGAATCGCAAATTGTATGTACGTTTAGTCGTGTGACATAAACAACTTACTATTCTTTAACAGAGTTCACATATGGGACACGGAAATGAGGTTGGTCTTTGGGTAACATCATCATGGAGATTATAGAAAGCACAGTAGAAAATGTATCTTTTCCCCAGTATTGCCAAATCGCTAGTGCTGTTGCCTCTTTACAGCAGTGAGATTTAATGAAATGCTCATGATGCACATCTAGGGAGAGATGCATCTTGCACACGGTGGGGGTCTCTCTTCCCCTCATGTGCTCCTGTGACTCCCATTAGTGTTAATGGGAGTTTCACCAAGCGCATCGAGGGGAAGAGAGACCCCAAAGTGATAAGGATTATGGCTTAGAAATCACCATATACTTTTTCTTTCCTTCTTTCTTCCCCCCACCTCTTGAAAATCTATTGAATGAAAAACTGTTGTGAGAGAATCTGAACAAGGAGGAGCAGACGACAGGCTGGACAGCTGGGGACACACTGGGATGCTCTAGCTCAGCCAAAACTTCTCTAGTTTTAGCCCAAGTTTTGTTGCTTTAACCTTTTTGGATCAAGCCTCGGGCTAAGCAGCATGGGGAACACACAGGAGCCTCAACTGGGGAAACCAGCTATTTAGATCCTTTTACCTCCTGGCCAGTGACTGTGGGGGAGGGCCTTGCATGTGAAATGATGTCATCCTCTCCGTGCTCTAATTCCTTGACTTTTAAACTGACACTGACAGACTGCATGGGGCGCAACATTTGACCCATTTAGCAGTTGATTTAATCTGACGAGAATGTCTCAACTTCTAAATCTCTATTTGTCTAAATAAGTGGTTTTTAAAGGAAATCAGTCACTTTATTATTAAGTAATTCTTTCTAAAAGAAAAAATTGACAATGTTTAGAGTGATCTGTCCAGCCGGAGTGCCCTCTAGTGTCCATTTATGGAATTTACTTAATATATGCCCTTGTGGGGGGGAGGGCACGTAATGACTGGTGGCCATGAGCATTGTTAGTTGTTGGTTGGATTCCCAGGCTTCTATACATCCCCACTGGAGTCAGTGATGAGCGCTCACAGGCTGGAGGGGAGAGGTCAGAAAAGTGGCTGTTTCTCTCTTCCCCTCCTTCCCTCTCTCCTTCCTTTCATTTCTCCTCCCATTTTTCCCCTCTCCCTTCTTTCTCTCTCTCTCTTTTAACCTTTAGAAAACAGGAGAAAAAAAATTAATGGGAGGATTTTGCTAGGTTGCGCAGCCTAGTCACCGTTTATTTTCTTAAAGCACCATCAAAAAGTTTCTAATAAGTTTTTGCACTCCACATTATTTAGATTTTCATTTTGGCTTTGAAAAAAAAAAAAACGTTTTGGATATCAGAATTTTCAGAACTTCCGATCAACTTTGAGCGCTGTGTGTAAATCACAGACTGCGTGGTGTCAGGCGAATACTCAGATGCCCCGCTAACGTGACTGCTTGTGTTGGAATTGCCAAGGAGCCTGCTGTTTGAGAGCCATATAACAAAACTAAGATGACAACCCTGATCCAGCATGCGTCTCCACAGTTATCCCCTCAGAATTCAAAGATGACATTCCAATGATGGAAGTTGTCAGCACGTATATGTTCCGCCTGGTTAGTGAAGACACGGACATCTTATTGATATCACTTGCATTCTTTTTGCGTTAACTCATCAAAACTCAATTATCATGAAATTAAAAACAGGAAACAGTTCTCAGTGTAACAAAAGCATCCAGTGTATTTAACTCTGTGCTGCGTTTCAAGAGACCCACATTGTATAAGTGACAAAGCATTTATTACCCGGTTTATTGTGGTATTACAGAGCGGAGAGCGCTAAATAATCAATCAGTTAATGGTCTGTATGGCAGTTTGAGCACATCACATCCATTGTGCTTATGCTGTTAGAAGGATGAGCTGATAACTCCGGTGAATGTTGCATGTTTATTCAGAGCATAATGTCCTAAACTAGGGCTGACAGAAATCCTGAAAAATGCAGCTTCAGCACTGGCGATTTCAAAGTTGCTAAAATGTTTAGAAATCACTTTGAGAGGCTTTCGCTCCGAAAGTCCCCAAAGATAAGAGCTGGAATTACCCTCTGTGTTATTCCCACTTGATCGTCTTCCTCTCACCAGCTGTAGGTTTTAGAATTAGAACAAACAAACAAAAACCGTTGCCTCGTTTGGGTTATATCTGCGCCCTATCGGCTCCTTGAATATTATTTATTATTGTTTATGGAGTTTCCCAAATTCTAACACATTCTCTCTCTCCCGTCATCTGTCTTTTCTGGTAATTTTCAGAAATTCTGTAAGGTGGTTGTTGCCCGGTACGTTTATCACATGTCATGGGTGTTGTTCACCTTGCAGTGTGGCCGACTCACCTTCAAAACATGTTGCGAGTGCTTTTAGGTCCAGTCAAAAAAAGAAGAGGGAAGGAACTTTCAGGTGCAGGTTTGATGCAAACACATTGCAAGTACAGGTTTTAGATAAAGCAAAAGAGGGAGAGAAAGAAGAGATTCAAAAAGAGGTCTTTTTGAAAAACAGCCCTTAATCAGATCATGACAGGAAGTAGGATTTGTGTATAAATGTAATCATGTTCTTTGAATCAGCACAGAACTTTGTTAGCCCATGTTGGTGATTTGAGGTGGCCCTTTACCCCTCCTGGTTCATTTTTAAGTATGGGCCCGTTACATGAAAGCTCTAACTCGTGTTTTCTCTTTCTTCTTCCTAGGAGATAAAAGCACCGATTATGCTAACTTTTACCAGGGTTTGTGGGACTGCACAGGAGCTCTTTCTGATGAGTTGTCATTTAAACGTGGTGATGTGATTTACATTCTTAGCAAGGTAAGAAGACACCCCAAATGACAACTGTAAAGGGTGACTACAAGGCTAGATTTTTATGCATCCGGGTTTACGGCACCAGGGAAAAATGCCAATTGGAATTCCTCTAGGTCTTTGTTAACAATTGGGAGTTCACAATAATTAATTATTTTGTCAAGTGAAATATAATCAAATTTTAAACACAATCAGATAACAGGATTCAACTTAACAGTATGTTTACCTATCACTTCAGCCTTTGGCTCACATCCACACACTGCCTTCTCCAGAAACAATATACTTATGTGAAAGTTAACATTGTAAGGTATTAGGTTATTTATTATGTTTTTCTTTCCTCTTCCTTTTTATTCTTCTGTGTGCTTATTCTGATTTTGTCTGCCATTCACTACTGGAAGCACTGTTTATAGTAGAAGTTTTTCATCTTTATGTAAATACATTGGTGTTCCGACAATTTAAAAGCAATGCTTTTTCTATTCAGACAGGTTTAGGTGATTTTTTTAAGTTTAACATAGTTGTATTTGTAAATATGATGGCAGAGTCTGTTGCTATGAGCAACTCTTTATATAGAGATATGTGTAAAAAATCAGTGTCTCTGCCTCTTAACATCCTGAATGTTTGAAAATCGGTCTGTCCTTAGATCTAAAAGTCATGTTTCTTAATTGTGATGACATGTGTGAGCTCCATTTCTTTTCATACTTAACTTTTCCTACTGTAATATGGGGATTAAACAAACTCCCCCAGTCTACTTTATGAAGCTATTTGAGAAACACATGATGTATGAAAACCATTTAAATATAAGTAAGGAGAAGTTATATAAGTCTGGGAATTTAATGTGGTTTCTTGATTAGAGAAACATTCGTACTTTTCAGAAAGTATGACTTGCTAGATGTGGAAGAGAATTTGGAAATAAGGTCACTTACTGACTATGAACATAAGATGGCTGGTGGATAAAAATCGTAACGTAGAAAATCATAGAATATTTGAATGAGGAATCTGAGTGATGATCATTTACTTATTCTTGGTTTTACAGGTATGGGAACTTGGGTCAAGAGAGTGCCAGAGCCAGTACTTAACCAGGCATCTTGATTCCTAGACTAAGGCTTTCTACTTTTCTCTTGTACTCATATCTTCCTTCCTTTTCTTCCTTGTGTTTAATTTGAAACTGTTATAAAGTACTTACGGTGGGCAGAAAGGGCCCATGCCAAGAATCAGGAATCCAAGAGGAATACTATACAAGCACTTGGAGATTATCAGGGGAAAATATTTACCAAGTAAATATTGCCAAGCTGTGATCATTGCTAGTTGAGGCGCTCAGAGCTAAGACTCATCACTTATTTCTCTCTGTACTCTGTTCCTTAGTATGTATGTTTGTTTTTTTGTTTTTTTTAAGGAAAGATGCTTTTAGTTCTTTAAAGCCAACTCTTGGATTGAGCCTATTATTGAGTATATAATTGTCCTGAATTAAGACACTTAAAAAAAAAGATTATTTTTTTTTGAGAGAGAGTGAATGAGTACAAGCAGTGGGGAGAGGGAGAGGGAGAAACAGATTTCCTGCTGAGCAGGTAGTCCAGAGCAGGGCTTCATCTCAGGGCCCTGAGATCATGACCTGAGCCGAAGGTAGACCCTTAACTGAGTGAACCACCCAGGCACCTCAAGACAACACTTTTCTTGAGTGAATTTCTTCTTCTTTTTTTTTAAGACTTTATTTATTTATTCACAAGAGGCACACAGAGAGAGAGAGGCAGAGACATAGGCAGAGGGAGAAGCAGGCTCCCCACAGGGAGCCAGATGTGGGACTCAATCCCAGAACCCCGGGATCACACCCTGAGCCAAAGGCAGATGCTCAACTGCTGAGCCATCGAGGCATCCCATGAATTTCTTCATATAGAAACCAAACTGATAACATTTCAGTTCAAGAAAGGTTCTTGGAATTATTCCTCAAGTCTACTTAGCTTATAATTTCTTTCACCAACTTAGCTGCAACTGTGTTTAAAATTAAAAGGTTGATTAGCTTATACTTGGAATTCCAAATTATAGGGATAAATGGCATATAGTCATTATATTATGGTAAAATGTGAAACTCATGAAACCCACACAGGTCTGTTCTTAAAGCCTTCTTTATGAATCAAGCTGTCCTTGTTGCTGAAAAGCTCAGAGTATCAGCCTCTAGGATAGGCTGTCAAACAAGAGTTCCCACGGTCTCAGAAAATTGCTTTCTGTTATTATGAAGTTCAAAGTACAATCATAGGTGTATATTATCCTTCTCAGATCCCAAGGTAGGCACTTGCTCTTCTCCCAAACCTGTTTTGTGGAGGTTGTAATTTTATGTGTGAAGCTTAGCATAGAGCTAAGGTTAGTAGTGATTCAGCTCAAAGGAAGGGGATTATACTGCCATCTAAAATGTCTAAGTGCTATTATTTGGATATCATTTACCAAAAAGAATCCATTCTCTATCAGCTCTTCACAAGGCTTGAAGTTCCACAGTCAGCATCATTTCATGAGGGGCCTTCTAGAAAGGGTTATTTTATCTGGATCTCATTTTGGTTTTTGAAAGAAGAGACAAGACATCGTTCACCAGCATGTTATCACTGTTGGCTGAATGATTTAGTACTGATATTTATTCAGCTATGGACCTAGTAGAATCAATCAAGTAAATCCTGATGTGGGTAAAAAGAAAGGACACTTAACTCTCCCTTGATGGAATGTGGACAAATTCTGGGCTGTTGATGGCCATCTTGGCTCTTGGTTTTCAGGTTGCTTTGGGAGGCAGTGTATGCTTGTCAAGATTCTTCCCTAATTTTGGGGAAGACAGTTCCAGATAGGAATCTCTGGAGACTCTAATAATTTTCTATTGCCTTGGTCTTCCAGTTTTTATGAAAATTTTGGCTAAAATAGACCATAAATTAGTATCAAAAATGCATTTAATATGTGAATGAAAGCAGTTTGAATGTTTAATACTACTGTAAGTACTACTTTAAGCTCCTCAAAAGAGAGTGAAAAATTGCTCAAAAGGACTTGTTTCTAGATCATGGTAAAGAGATACATTTTTTAAAAAGTACAATTAGTGTAGAAATTGCTAGCCTTGTTATATGTCTAGAAATTTGTTTCATCTTTCTCAGTTATATTAGATTTTATGGTGATAGGATGGAATCTTACCATTTTAATTTATTTTTTACACCATCTAGTGGCTTGGAATGAGTGGTGCAGGTAATTACTGCTAATGTACACAGAATGATGTCATAAACTTAACTATAAGTCTAGTTATGGATTATTACTTACCTATCTCATATCAATAAGGTATTAACATTAATCATAAATTTTTCATCATTCTGAATGAAATGTAAACATTGTATATATAAAGAAGAATACATTTTTAAGGAGCCTTAATACAGTATTTGTAGAGGCATAAAAAATGTGTACTTTGTAAAGAAATTAATGCCACAACTTCTCTAATAAATAATGCCATTTAAGAGACTTTAAAGAAATAAGACTGAGGCACCTGGGTGATGCAGTTGGTGAGTGTCCAACTCTTGTTTTAGGCTCAGATCATGATCTTGAGGTCATGGGATCAGGCCCGTGTCAGGCACCTTGCTCAGCTTGAAATCTCCTAAAGTTCCTCTCTCCCTCACCCTCTGCCCCTCCCCATGCTTGCTCTTTCTCTCTCAAATAAATAAATCCTAATAATAATAATAATAATAATACAACTTGCTTTTCAAAATTAACTGATCTATATTTTGCAATATTTAATTATCACTCATCTCACTTACCTTCTAGAAGTTTGTCAGTGCTGAAAATACTCTTAAAAAAGGCAGCACAAGATAGTTTAAGAAAAGATACACTTGAAATACAAAGTTTAGATAAATCAAGGACTAAAAATCGTGTGCATTATAATAAAAGAGGGTTTTAGGGCAGCCCCTGTGGCACAGCGGTTTAGCGCCGCCTGCAGCCTGGGGTGTGATCCTGGAGACCCGGGATCGAGTCCCACATTGGGCTCCCTGCATGGAGCCTGCTTCTCCCTCTGCCTGTATCTCTGCGCCTCTCTCTCTGTGTCTCTATGAATAAATAAATAAAATATTTTAAAAAAGAGGGTTTTAATTTTGTAGGTGAAATGACAGAAAAAGATGGAACCAGTTTGGCGATTGGGCTGTCTTCATTAAAATTCACTACAGAAATATAGTTTGACTTTAAAATTCGGTCCTCTTGCTCTGTTTTTGCAAGGAAGCCTTGATGGGGTGTCAGCTGTGCTCAGCCAGCCTGGGGGTGATTACTTTACTTCAGGCCTCTTTTGAGAATTACACAAATCTTAGCCTTTAAAAAAAATTTTTTTTTTTTAGTAAAAATCCAATGTTGCAATAAAGAAGCATAAGCAGATAACCTGCCCTGCCCCCCTTCCCTTTGTAACATTTTGCAATTAGCAGCTGTCATGTGACCCCTGGCTGAGCTGGCCTCTCTTTCAAAGTGTCTGGCATTTTCTAAGTTTTGACCTTGGAGGCCCACTAATAATAAATTTAAGTACTGCTTATCCGAAAAGGAGAGCCAAGTGACTTTTTGCATAAAGTTCCCTTCACATTGGGTCACTGCTATTTTTCATCTATTAAAATAAAATGTGTTATGGACTTCAGTAGTTCAGTGGAATTTAGGAATCTTTTTATTCTCCCCTAAAAACAATGGGCACATTTACAGGGACAGGTGAAAGTGGAATTTCTAATTTTAATGAGAGCAATGTTATTAGGGAATTAATTCTGAAACACACAACCCGGTGTCTATTCATTTGATAGGGGAAAATGATATTTGAAGTAAAAATATCTTTTCATTTTTTCTTTTAAAGGAATCCGGTTATTTAAAACTATGTCAAATTTCATTACTAGGCTACATTTCGCTTTTATTAACACCTTAAACATGGACATAATATCCTAGTTAATAGTATTCTCATAGAACTATGTTTATGAAATTTTAGAATTTTAATAGCAGGATCCAGGTTATATAGCTATAGGCATATTCCATTGCCCTGCATACCTCTTTGGTTATGTCATTCTACTTGATGTTCTGGATTTAGAGTCCTCTATCAGTTTATCTTTCAATCTGGACTCATCGGTAAATTGCTAACTGCATTCCTATTCTTACTTTTAAAGTGATAAATTATTTTTAGAGACGTAATGACAGGGGAGCTATGCTTCAGCAGGAAAGAAGCACTCTACTTTGTCTGGTATTAACAGAAAAACAAGAGAGTTAAGAGTCCTGGAATATTTTATCTAGTCTAGGACACATGTGATTTGAGCATTGCGGCTTTTGAGAATCTTTTTATTAAGTCAAAACAGGAAATGTAGGTTGACAGTATTCACTAATGTGCAGTAAAGGGGCGTTTTGTTTTGTTTTGTTTTGTTTTGTTTTGTTTTGTTTAGTGTGTATTGGCTGGAGGTTCAAGCATTGCCTCTATATCTGTTTGTGACTCTTTTCAATGATTGGTGAATTGAGACTGTCACTGATCATTTGCTTCTCATTGTGAAAAGCTACAGATTGTGCTACTAGGGCTTTTCTGGCTTCAAACTTATAAGTAAAAGAAAACAAAAATGACAGTCCTATCGAGCTCTAGTGGCAGAGTTACTTTTTAGGTCTCTTAGTTTTTCCTTTGTGACCATCTGACCCAGTGTGCCACAAATAGCATAGCCAACTGCTGAAGAGTAACTAGGACATCTCAATATAGGACATACATTGACGCTAAGCTAGTTCCCAAAATGTTGTTATATCATACAGCCTCTGGGGAAGGAGGAGGAGTATGTGTACTTGTGACTGCATTTGTTTGGGTCTGATGGCATTTAGTTTTCATGCTGTCAATATGGGAACATCGTAGGTACAGTGAGGCATGAACCACTAGGCAGACCTAATCAGCACCCACCTTCACCCCCCTGCCCTCAGAAAATTTCTGGTTCCAGGCATGGGACTCCTCTTATTATCTCTGCACGAACAGCATGTTTCAGTACTTCCCTGTTTTCTCTTACGTAAAATGGAAGGAGTGTTTCAGGAAAATGTTGACAGATGAAAGGGGAAGGTGACTATGGGAGGCAGGCTGGAAGGCTCAGCCCCTGCAGTAGCTTGAGAGGTCAAGGATAAGCCAGAAGGCCATGTCAGAGATGCAAGCAGAGCAGAAGTGGCAGTGGAGGGGGCAAGGCTGTGTGGTCTAGTTCTGCATGGAATAAGCCAGAAGCAAAACAAAATAACTCTAAATTCAGCACGATGTTGATAAGTTTTTTTTTAATACAAAATTGAAAAATTAATGATTTTTATGCCTTTCTGTCCCTCCCACCCCCCAAAACTCAGAGACCTCCTTAATGAAGATATAGCAGTGTTCATTCCTTTGAGATGTCTCCCTCCTCACCCCTTTAAAGGCCAGATTCCCTTTGAGCAGGGTAAAGAACTCATAATAATCACATTGCCTTATAGTGAACCCCAACATACTCTTTTCATTGCCCTGATTTTTGCTATACAATGAGTGGGAAGGGAGAAGGAGGGAACAAAAAAGGATTTGTTGCATACTTGCATTGTCCTTTTCTAGGCACCCAATATGCTTTCACTCTTCTGATCGAAGATCACCCTATGCAGTCTCTGGTGTGATCATTTTCCAGATGAGGAAACTGATGCTCAGCAAGGTTATGTAAATCACCTGAGGATACCAGCTAGGAAGTACCTTCTCCTAGAATCAATGCAGATCTGACTTAGGGCATTCTCTCTTTCTCCTTTGCTATGCCTACATGGGGTCTAGGAGTATCAGTTTCTCTCTCTTGATCCTGAACTCTTTGAGGTAGATACTGTGTCTTGAGTATTTTTGTATCCCTAATTCCTAATATCATGGCAGATATATGTTTAGTGTGTGTTTGTGAAAATACAAGTAAAAATAGGAAATAACCATGAACTCTTAAAAGAATTTAGAATGATAGAATCCTAGGGTTAGGGGAACCTTAGTGCTTGCCCTTTGCTTTGTAGGTGGGGACATCTCAGAGCTCAACGTAACAGGGGAAAATAAATAAAAGACCCAAGGGAAAAAGACTACTCCTGTAGAGACCTTAACCAACTAGAATTTGAGCACTTGAACTTCCAACTCAGCCCTGAGCTTCTCAGTAGCCAACTATAAAAGGGAGGGACAAGGAACTAATAATCCCTTTTAATAAAAAAAAAGAGGGATTGGCTTTTCCTAGATCTGATTCCTTTAAAAAAAAAAAGCCTCACTAGAGTTTCTATAATCTTCACTGATTGTCTGACCTCAACAATTTTATATAATAAAGAGTACAACAGTGGCAGATAATACCCTTCACAAAAAAATGTTACAGTAAATATAACAACACACTTCATAAAGGTAATTCTGTGATAGTCCAAATGTGTAATAATGAGATTTATTGATTTATGTTAAGTATGTAACTGGATTATTGCGGAGTCTCAAAGAGTGCTATGAATATAAACCAAGAAAGTCACCCCTAAAAAACTTGGGGATTGCCCAAGGTTGTATATCTAGTTAGTTATAGAACTGGGATGAAACTCTGAAACTTCTGGGAAAATAATCACAAGAACAATGAGGAGTTGAAAGCCCACTAGATTTTCCTTTACACCTGCCACACTGTTTTTACCTTTACAAGGTTCTCTCTTAACCTCTTTGGTACATACAATAAATTCAACTGAATTCAGGTCTTCAAAGATTTGGAATCATTTGGTCCCTATTGTAGAGGGGACAGACATCTTTCTTTCTGCAGGTGGAATTTAAACTCTTCAGACAAGGCATGATCCTGGGGTCTCCGGATCGAATCCCGCATCGTGCTCCTTGCATGGAGCCTGCTTCTCCCTCTGCCTGTGTCTCTGCCTCTCTCTCTCTCTGTGTCTCTCATAAATAAATAAATAAAATCTTTTAAAAAAAAGAAAGAAACATGGTGAGCAGCAGCCAACTCCACATAGGGACAACTCCCCGAGTAGGAACAATGCCCTGAGTAGGAACAACACCGTGAGTAGGAACAATGCCCCAAGTAGGAACAACATGCTTCAGTTGCGAAGCTAAACACACCTCAGAACAAATGTTTGCTTAATCATTATGAAAAGTCTTCAAATATGTCTGATCTACAAAAAGGAAAAAGACCTTTTGGAAATTACATTTCTTAAGAAAACACCAAGGATTGTCAACTGGTGCATCATCCGAAATGAAGACAAAGTATGCTTCATCAACCAGTCTGTTCTTATTGAACACCTTTCGTATATCCACTGTGTGGGGCACACAGGTCAAGTGTAAGGCATTGTCCCAATCTCAGTGAGTCTGGACTTGGTTTTCGTCGAAGGGACAAAAAGTACATAAAATCCACTGGACAATAAATGCTCAGTTTGAGATGAGAGATGTGAGGACGGGTTAAATAATTTGGAGGACAATGCATGACAGCCAGGTAACTTGAGTCAGGTCATAGTTGCTGGTTTGGATTTGGGTGAGGTAGGGGGGATGTTCCCCCTGGGGAGAAAAGCGCTACGTGCAGAGGTGGGAATGAGTGTGGCGTGGAAGGTGGACCGCGTGGACCAGAGCCGTGAGAGAATGTTGCCAGCAGGGTGGGGGAGAGGCAAGCGGAGGAGTTTGCAGTTCCTGCACTGGGGAGCTGGTGTAAGCGCGTGAGCAGTGCTTGAACCTTGACTCAAGAGGCTTCTGGGAGGAACAGAGGAGCGGAGCTGATGATGCTGTAACCCGGGGTGAGGCGATGAAGGGCTGAAGCAGTGGCGACAGTTGGAATAGACAGGTGGGTGAGCCTGAGAACAGGGTCAGGAGTCTCCTACCGGTCAGAAATACACTGTGTAGCAAGGCCACCTTCTACTGAATAGGATTCGAGCTTTTCTTTGCCTACCATCAGTCTGAGTAGCAGTCTGAATCATCAGACTGAATAGCAGCTTTTACCATGTGGTATTGTAAATATGGATTGTGTAGCAGCTTGAGTTAAAGCAGCTTGAGTTAAATGCGTCTCGACTCTGGAATAGAAAGTAAAATTTTGTTAGAATAGCTGAATTCTTACTATCGGCTTTCTTGCTTGTCCTTTGTCTCTCTTGCTTTAAAAATGGAGCACACAGTAGAGGGGAGGGGGAATAATTCTTTGAATTAGCGTAACTCAAAGTCACACCTGCATAGTGAATTATAAAGTAATGAGATTGATTTCCATAAACCACTAGGAGACTCAGTGTCTTAAAGCAGGTTCATGGAGGGTGGTATTCAGACATCATGGAGGACCTCAGGGAGTGTTAGTGTCGAATTCCTCATTTATCAGCTCAGGAGACTAAGACTCAAGGAGTTAATGTGTAGATAATAATAGTAAAACACTGGGGTTGTCAGGTTCCTGTCGTGCATTTTAAGGGCTGAAATGATGGGTGTATGAGAAATGAAAGGAATTTTAGAAAGTTTCTAGTTGGAGATAGTAAAAAGGAAAAGATTGAAGAGGTAGCCTTGAAGAAAGTATTTTAGTGTTTTAAATAGGTATCTGGATTTCATACTACTACCATTTTGGTGAAAAATTGAGAATATCACAGTGAATAGTTGGAGAACAATGGTAAAGTCCACTGGTTCTGAGACTCAATGCATTTTATATTTTGTGAATAAAATTAACTTCATTTCTGCAAAAGGCTAGTATGTTTTAAAGCACAGATACAGGTTTGGAGAAAAGATGGGTCATCTTTCAACCTTTCTAACACCTGTTGCGTTCAGACAGGTTGGTAACTAGTTTCTGGAAGGGGTAGTGTGCGTCAGGAAATCTTATTAGTGTTTCAAGTTTCTGTTAAGGCAACATTTTTTACCGTATGGTTTGCAGAGAGTAGATTAACACACTTGAGAAATGAGAATCGTGATGCTGAGAAGGATTCCAGTGAATGTTGGGGCTATATTGAAATGTAAAATAATACACTAGCAGAAAGCAAAGATTTAGTGAATGAGTAAACACAGACATACGTTTACTATCGTGTTGGTTTTACACCATCAGAACTAGTCCTTTCTCCCTGCACAACTACATAATCCCTTTCATTTATTGCTTAATAACTATTAGCTGAGGCCGAAAATTTTACTACAAAATAAAACAAATAAAAACTATTTTAATGGCAGGAAAATTGAAAACAGAGGAGTTGGAGCACAACTGTGCAGTGCTGCCTCACAATTATTTTCTCGGATTATTGGGCAAGTTTGGCTTTTTTGTTTCTTTGACTGCCACATTACATTTTGCCTGGAAGCCATCCATTTTGCAGATATTGAATTTCTTTTGAGTACTATTTTTATACACTAAGCATCACTACACCTCTGGATCTTGATAGCATTACTACGGGAGGAGAAAGAAGCTTTGTGTTAGTAATTACCTAACATTGTCAGAAGCTGACTGCAGGCCTCTTTCTAGTGATAACAGAATAACCGCATAATGTAGCTTTATAGCACATGATTAATAGAAAATAATTACACGTCCTACAAAGGGATGCAATATTTCTTATAAATTGACTGGAATGGTTTCCTGTAGATTAAAGGACTCTTCATTATTTTATCAGTCCTCCCGAAGCACAGTCACTTGCCTATGTTAGCGTTTTAGTTGATGTTAAGAGCCGAGTAGGGTGAAGGATACCAGATGGCAGACCTTCTTGTACCTGAGATCTCATGTGCCATAAAGATGACATGATGCTTCCTCACCTTTCAGAGATTTAGGCAGCAGCCCGGTATGGTTCTGTCTCTTTACTTATTTATTTATTTATTTATTTTTGTTTAATAACAAGATAAGGCTTGAGGGTTGTTTATCTTTTTGTTGTTGCTGTTAATGACCCACCTGTGACTTTTAGAACAATACCGTAATTAGTATGTGGATGGTACGACAACGCTGTACAGATTGTATTGTTTCCCACCCTAAGTAATATGTCATTTGTAATCAAATTTATTTGGGAACGGCAAACAGGGAAGGCAAAGAGGCAGATTTTCTTCTTTAAAGGGAAAGCTTGTATGGTATTGAATCTTGAGGTTCAAGTTTAGAATACCGTACTCCAAGAAGCATCTTCATTCCAATTTATAGGCTGCAAATGGTTTAATTGGGATTCATGTTGCTCAGGAGGCTCATACAGAGGATGGTAATGATAAAAGTAAAAGCTTCTGTGTTTGCAATCTTGTCGACATACTCTAATGGCCACAGTGTAAATCCATAAATTTACCTCCTAGATTTTTTCCTTGCTGTATTTTATTTTACCTCTTAATTCCACACAGGAGTATCCTATGGAATTCTTTACAAATGTAAAGTAATGAACATTCTGGGTTTTTACCCTTTTCTGATTGAAACCTGTGATATTTTGGAGTTTGATGAGCGAATTTCATATGCTTTTGAATTATTTTAAATTAAATGAAGCATTTAAGATTATTTGAGTCTGAAACTTTATGCTTTGCTGGAATGTTACTTTTAAGGGATTTGTTTGCAGCTGAATAAAACTCCTCCTTCCTGTTTTTGACTGTACTTTCTATTTAATAAATCTTACCAGTGACCGTCAAGCAGAATTCTCTCAGGTGTGAAGTATGCCATTGGTCCTTTGGTGAAATGATTCATTGGAAGTCAGTTTCTTAAATTTGGATGTTAGTGAGCTTTTTGAGAACAATAATATGCCCTTAGTTGAGAGTACAGATTATAGCCAACACGGAATATTATAAAGTGACTTGAGCATTCTTGTTTGTTATTTGAATATAAGCTCTGAGACCCAGATTGAGGGCTGTTCTCTGAAAGCAGGTTTGAATCTCAATACACCCTCACACTGAGTATGCTCTCTGTCTGCCTGTTGGGGGGGCTAGTTCTTTTACCCTTTACAAATAATATTTAAAAAAAAATAAAACTTAGATTGGTATTGGGTAAGAGCTCTCATATTCAGACTTACCCTGTTAAGCATCCTTTTTGAAATCTTACAATGTAGGCCTTTTGCCTCTGGAAGGTTAAATACATTTGTTTTGTGAAGCATTAGGCTCTAATTGTATTCATTGCCTTAAAAATTGAAAAGGGCAGTTTTATTAGGTAGCTATTAAGATATAATGGTTGCTAATCATAGCTTTCAGTAAGTTGGTGTTTTCTTCTGATAAACAGATCCTACATAGATTATAGTCACTATCACTGAGTTCGGACATCAGACTATTTTTGTCACTTAGATAGTTTTATCCACTAAATTCACACTAAACATTGAACTTTTTAAAAAAAGATTTTATTTTTTTATTTGACGTGGAGAGGAGGAGGAGAGAGAGGGGAGAGAGAAAGAGAGAGAGAGAGAGAGAAAGAGCGCGCGCGCGCACAAGCAGGGGGAGCAGGAGAGGGAAAAGCAGGCTCCTTGCTAAGCAGGGAACCCAGTGCGGGGCTTGACTGGGATCATGACCTGAGCTAAAGGCAGATGCTTAACCAACTGAGCCACGCAGACGCTCCTAACATTGAACTTTTAAACTTAAAAGTCTTGAGTCCTCTGCCTCATAAACCAGAGTTGTGCCCTTATTAGAATAAGTGTAGGGTTAGCCTGATGCTCCCCACCCCCCACCTTTTCCTTCCATCTTACTCTTCCTATAAACCTGATTCTGGTACAACCCACTGTTAAAAAGCCATACAGATTTTAATATGGTATTCTCTCTGTTGAAAGACTACATATCAATACACACATGCTAGTGTTGCTACATTTGTATTGAGGAATTGTATGATTTTCCTTTCTGATGGTCAATAGCATACTACTCAATACAGATGGTAAGTCTGTGCCAGTATGAACATTCCCTCCCCACATGTAACTCAATATGCATATGCACATTTATCTATGACTCAGATGTTGGAAAATCATAGCCTATTGAATTACTTTGGGGATTGATTTTAAAAATTTATCTTATATGAAAAATTAAATTTGGGTCCTACAGTGCTTTTGCAGAGTATTGCTTTTGGAAGATATTATTCTTGAAACTTGTAATTCATTTTACTTTGTTTGTATCTCACTAAACATAAATAAATTTGAGATAAAAATACATTAGTCAATCTGGCAGACATATGAGACTGGTTGCAGTGTGCTCACGAGGCCTAAAGCAGTGGTGTATCTGTCAGTGGAGGCAAAGGGGAGAATTGGAGGTAGAGGTTATCTCACACTGCAAAGTAAGTGCAAAAGTGACTCATCAATCACTCTTTTGTACAGCTAGATTAATATTTCGCCTTTATAACTTGAGATACTTTATTTCTTATTGATCTTCCACTGTAAGGGTGAACCTAACACCACCTGCAAATTCCTGCCACCCATCTTTTATCTAATGTAGTTTATGATTAGTGAAAGCTTAACAATAAATGCCTTAGGGAAGCTTTTAAAAGGAGCCCTTTAAAAATTATTTTGCAAAGCAAATGTTTTTGGATATTTATTAGCATTTTCTTATTCCCTCATTTACCTATTTAAAATATCTCTACTCATATATTAGATTTTTCTTAAGAAGGAGCATAGCTCTACATTCTAAATAATTTCCAGTTCTATAAGTTTAACTAGGAGTCAGTTCATTGTGAAAAGATAATTATTTCCTTGCTAGACAATAAGCTTCTTGAAGGCAAAGATGGTATCCTAAGGATTTTGGCTATAACCTTGTAGCATCTAGCACTGGTGTTTGCACAGAAAAGGTGTCTCCCAGGCTGTGTGTGTGTGTGTGTGTGTGTGTGAGAGAGAGAGAGAGAGAGAGAGAGAGAGAAGGGAGGGAGGGAGGGAGAAAAGAAATGGGCCTGGCCCAGGGAGCTCACTTCCTCCTGTAGTTCCATTTGCTAGGTTCTTATCCCAAGTGACTGTTTCTGTGTTCTATACCAAGTAATAAACAGGCTTGGTCTTATGCGTTAATTTAAATCTTTGCCTAACAGCATTTTTAAGTGTCCAGAAACAAACAAAAAGATTAAAATGTTTCAATTTGCAGCTCAAGCTCTTGTAACTTTATAAAAGGAAATAACATTTCAAAGAAGTTGCATATAAATGACATTGTACTTATACCAGTCTAAAGGTTAATATTGCATATTGTTTTCAATTAGGAATACAATAGATATGGCTGGTGGGTAGGAGAAATGAAGGGAGCCATTGGCTTGGTGCCGAAAGCCTACATAATGGAGATGTATGATATTTGAGAGTCCTGGGTAAGTACATTTTAATCCAATATTCTGTAATAGCTCATATGTTCTCTTGGTTTCTGCGTTATGAGTCTTTGCCTTTTAAAAAGTCTTTGTAGTTTTCTGATAGCACAAAGATCATGCTCTCACATCTTTTTCTTTTCTTTTTTTTTAAATCTAGTTTAATTTTTAAAATAACTTGATAGAATTTACTTTGGAAATAGATTATTTAGAGAAAGTCCCTTTGCTAATAACTGGATGTTATTCCAAATCTTCTCCTCTTGAGTAAAATACCACTCTTTCTGGCCTTTATGAGGAGCTGAAATGACAAAATGTTGAGTAAATATTCATTTTTCCTTAGCTAAAAATATATTTTTTTTCCTAAGCAGGAAAAGTCAACATTTCAACTGGAGAAAAAAATTCAGATGCAACTTTCTGCCTGCGGAAAAGGAAGAGTCTCCTGCTAGTCTGTAAATGCTGTGGATTTAAAATCATCTTGAGAGCATGAGTGGCAGCTCATAACCTTTTTGTGTTTTGTTGAACATTTGTCTTTGACTGTTATTTTATGCATTCATTATAACATTCCTCTGATGTGAAATTAAATAAAGAATATTAATGTAAATTAGATGCAAGCAGTAAAATTGTACCTGTTGCTATTTTGCGAAGAAATAAATGTAGTTTTTATTTACTCATTTGATTTGTGTGAAGAATTCAGCACAATTTTATATGTATAGTCACTGCTGCTTTTGGTATGAGGTGTAATTTCTCTTCAAATTGGATGTCAATTATATTTTAGAATGTAATATATAATTTCATAGAGATTTTAATTAAATATATCATGCAAGCTTTTGGTAGCTACTATCTAAGGAACGTGGCTTTGTTAAAACTTTGTAGATGATTGATCTTAGTACTGATTTTTCACACAGTAGTGACATGTTTTCATGCAAGAATTTCTACTGATTTTTACTTCATGTTAAATACAGCCACAGGAAAGAAAAAAATGATAGAATTGCAGATGGTAGTGTCCCGTCCACTGGGACGCACGTGCAGGCCAGAACCATGGCGTGTGCAAAGCCCTTCATCAGTAACAAACACCCTGGTTAGGTGACGGGCTTGCCAACATTTTCCACCACCGTTTTGTTTAAATTTAATAAAATAAAAGATCTATAAGAAAGCCCCTCTTGCATAATGCAGTGGCATAAAGAATCTTAACATACTCTCAAAATAAGAAGACCTAATGGAGCACTGTCTTGGCCTGTCTGATCGTTGCTATGCTATTAAAGTCCCACCACAAAACAGTAGAACTCCAGATCTGAGTTTCCTCTCTGCTTCTCAGAGCAATGAAAAGAAAAGGAAAGGCTCAGGGAAGAGAGCATAGAAATCATGGTGGGAACATGTACCAACAGGCTAATGGAAAGATGGTGTGAGCCTGACCCTGGAGGTATATGTCGTGCTACCTGAGCAAGATTTGTGGAATTATAACATTACCTTTTCGTGTATATTTGAAATCAAGGGTATGCCCACAAGGTATCAGTGTGCCTTTGACATAAATATATATATTAAAACATTCTGCTGATTGGATAATTGTAGTCACTTAATATTGAATCATTGATTAATTAGTAGGTACTACCTTTGTTGAACTTTTCAGATCTTTGCTTTATAAAGATTCTAGCCATGAACAAACTGATAATATTTAACCCCCTTTATTTATATAAAACTATTTATAAACAATATCTCAGAACTTACATTTTACCATTATCTTCTTGATACTGTGATCACCAGAACTCAAACGTAATGAAATATATTTTTTAGTTTTAGGGATTGTGGGTAAACTCTAGTTTATATAAATTAGACATTGTTGAACCAGAGCTTTCAGAAATTAATTTGTGCACTTGTGAATCTTTTCCTAATAGAGAGCCAAGGGAGTAGATTGAAATCATCTCGGCAAAAGTGAGCCAATGGGAGATAAATTTAGTGGTCTGTTTTTCAAACAGAGTTGGAAAAGCAAAACGAGTTGTGGTTTCCCCTGAAAATGTAGTCCTGGTTGTGGATGCAGGTTTCATGCTTCTGGTTGAAGTGAAGATTTTAGTGCTGGGCCAGTAGGTGGCAGCAGCTTTTCATTGCATACTAAACCACTGGGCCACCCCTCCCCCACCCGGGCACACACTGGAACAGAATGTAAAGCATGTAAAAGATTTTTGCCTCCTTTTACAGTTAATCCAGGAGAGGGAGTCCTTTGCCAACTGATGACCAGCAATTCCAAGCCAGATAGTCGCTGTGAATGGTGACAATACAGAAATAAAGTGTTAACTTCTGTCCAGAGCTCCTCTGGCCTTTGTTCTTGTTTAACTTGAATATAGGTGGGAGATAAGAAAGGAGACAAAAGATTGAAAATTAGAGTGACAGGAAAAATAATCATTACTTTCAGCTCATGACTACTTTATATTCATTTGGTGAAATCATTTGTACTACCAGGGAAAAAGTTTTCTTTACACCCTTGACAATATATCACACTCTCTTCAAGATCATAATAATATCATTAATGTGCATTTAAACAACATGGCTTGTTAGAAAATATGCTAATTGCTATGTTCTCATTATGTTTGCTTAGCTTTTATTTGTTTTTCTATGAACAGTTAGAGAGCTAATTTTTTCCAAAGGTGATTGTAAGTCATATTTTATATAGCATTTTGCTTGATTATTTGCTCTGTACTGAATTTGTACTCTATTGCCATTAGATCTTACAATAATGTTCCACTCTGCAAATTTTTAAGGTTCAAATAAAGTTTAATTGTTTGCAAACTGTTATGATGCTAATAATTCAACAGCCTGCTGTGTTACTAATGAAATTACTTTGTTATGATTAATTTGGAAAATAGTGTGTTGATTGTAGTAATTAAGCACAACAAGGTGAAGTAAATGATTCTAATGCCATCTGGCCTCCAAACTGAATGAAGAAATGAAATAGAGCTGTCATCTGAATTTATTCAAAGAAGTAAGGATAATACAAATGACTTTCATTGCTATAGGATTTACACTTAACCACAGCTCACCCCATTCTGTTTTTGCCACTCTGTTGCATATGACACTTTCTCTTATGAAAAACAATGTTGCTCAGCCTCGTAATTGTTTTTGAATACTTTCTATTATTTTAAGTCGACTATTTTTACCTTGTGTTAATTTAATTACAGATAATTACATAAAGTATCATAGGATCATAGAAAATTACTTTTCAACCATCTGTAAGTGAAATCTATATACGTGGGGGGTGGGTTGCTATTAGTGTACAAACATGTCAAATATAGCCTCTCGCGAAGAGTCGAGATTTCATTCAGTTGTTCCTCAAATGTTTCCAGCCAAGATTCCTTCCTAGCTCTTAAGATTTCTACCTTTCCTGTAATTTCTCCAGTCTAAACTATTGCTACTCCCTTCATAGAGGCTAGTGCCTTCCAGGGCGATGATTAAATGCAGAACCCAGAACTGAATTGTGTGGTAGGGATCCAGAGTTGCAGGTGAGCCACTGTAAGAAAACTGACCTTGGCATCTGTGTGGTTTAAAAGTTGGAACTTCATCAGTGGGACTGATTGAAGCATTGTGAGAATTTTTGACTTGAGAAAAGCACTTATAAATTTCAAATAAATCTGTTGTTTGTTTTTCAATTGAATAGAACGTTATAGACACAAACTGTATGGAAATCACTTCTACTTCTCTTGAGTTCAGGAGATGCAAGAATATTGGAGAGCAGTCTACAAGACACAGAAAGAGGTGGTGGAGATGAAAACATGATCGAGCCATAGACAGCACAACTTGACTCAGGTTGAAGGAATAGAATGACCATACAGAACGTAAAAACATTTGTCAGAATGGCTTAGTTTGTGAGTAAAATCTTGAGTATTCCAAAATACAGAGAGACAAGTAAGTAGCATATTAAAGTATCTTTCTACAAACTTAACCTACATGCAAATGCATAATTTAAACCATTAATCCTCTTGTTTGGGAACAAGCAATGTCTAGACATCCTCAGCTTGAACATTCCCGTTCACTGCCTTATAATTGGGTTCTAGAATATCTGTTAGAACCCCTAATGGCATAACATTCTGCTGTGATGAGATAAATACAAAATTATATGATCACAGTAACATGGAGTGACATTTCATTAACGCTGGGTTTGAAGGGCTTTCTCTTGTTTTCCCTAGTAGGATCTCCCCTATCATAACTTGGACACAAACATAGGATTTATTGCCAGCGGGGTACTTCAGAGTATATGGTGTGTGTCCAGTAAATATTTGTTAATTAGCCGATTTGGCACCCTGACGTATCTCAAGGCTGGAGCTTTAAGAAGGGAAGAGCTTGACTTCTACACCCGGTAGAGAAAATGCCTATCAGTTCATACATCAGCTTTCTGGATGACAACATTCTCTTTGTCAAAAGTTCGGTCCCTTTCACTGTGTCTCTAAGAGTATTTTTATTGTCCCCATGACCCCATCAACAAGTGGACTGGATTTGATCAGTGGCAACAGAACTGGGTGAGGTGGGAATGACACGAAGGTTGAGTGTGGCAGCTTGTCTTCAGCGGCTTCCCGCCTCCCTGTGCTGTTCGGCACTGTCACTCTTTTAAGGAAGGCACAGGTAACTCAGGCAGGGCAAGTGGTCCAGGTACACTTTCCATTACATTCCAAATCATGGCTGGCTTGAATCCCACCTGGCCCGTGGCAGAGAAGCCCTCTGATCTTGGAAGCTGGGGCCTTGGATGGATCAGAAAGGAATTTCAGAAAGTGGGAAGTTTCGCAGTTGCTGCCAAATATAACCATAATTCATGTCCTGGGAGTCTTTTTAACTTCTACTCCCCTATTTCTTGAAAGTTGTCTCATTGTGTTAACTTGAATGCTCTGACTCCCCAAGATGAAAGGACCTGTAAATGTAGAACGTAGCCTCAGCGCTCGGCCTATAGCCCCGGTATGCTGGGGAGGAGGCTGGGAGGGAAGCAAGCCAAAAAGCTTGTGGATACGTGCAAAGGTGTGAAAACAGAGATCGCCTCAAAAGCCCATTGCCTAAGTGCTTTTCTTGACATGGGAAGCGTGGAAAGTGTTTTCTTAGGTTCCTCTCTTCCTCATTTTCACTGTTTTCCTGTCCATTACTCAGGTTGTATAGGAACAACACTTGCCTCTTTCCTTTTTATCAGTCTCGACTTAATAATAGAGAAATATCACTCCTGCTGTAGAGTCAGAGCAGGTGCCGTCGCGTAGCTTGAGCAGCATTTACCTCTTGTTTGCGCCAAGTGTCACACTGGTACCCTCCAAAGAGAAAATTAATGACACCAATGTATGCCAATTAAAAATGACTGCTTTAGAGGAGGAGAAGATTCCAACAAATAAGCAGGTTCCCTTGCATCCTCTTCCTAGCCCCCTGGGGAGCTCGTTTAGCAAACCTCGTGTTCTTTAACTATCATGTCAAAGTGATGATGACAATGTGACAAGCAATAACAGTAGCCGACATGAACTGTTTGCTTGTTGTCTCACTCAGTACTTGAATCCTCCCTGCCAACCTAGAAGGTAAGATCTGTTGTTTATTCCCATTTTCCTGATTAGCAAACTGAGGGTAATCTGTCCTGACGTCCAGGAGGAGGAAGTTAGCCATGCCAGCCTCCCTCCCTTCTATGCAGCAACATTCTGCTTCCTGGTACTGTGACCAGTTCAAACCACATGCATAATTCTACTGTTTGCATGTGGTAGGCACTCAGTATAAGCTTATTGACTACTGATGATGACACAATTCTTGTGAAATAGTCTAGAGCACATGAAAAGTTCAGGAATGGATCATCGGACAGCTGAATTTGCCTCAGTTTGCAGTAAACAGCCTGTGGTGACTGTCTCAAACCCGAAGCAGTTAAGCCATAATGAAGGAGAAACTTTAACACAGGAGTATTTCCATCCACGAACTTCTAGTCTCTCTGAAAAGAGTCAGTCAAGGCAGCAGAGCGTGGAGAGAGGACACAAGGCCAAAGGGGTACTTTTCCGAGGATCTTTTCTCATCCTCTCCATCTCCACCAAAGTCAAGCCCATGGCAACTGACCAGCCAGGAAAGCCTTAGAGAGGTCTAAAAAGCAGCTGCTTCTGTCTCAAACTGTTTTTAGTTGTTGTGGGTAGGTGGCAGGGGGGAGTAAATCCTTTTTTTTCCTGCCAGTTTGAAGGATTATTATTAGCAAACTGTTCAGCCCTTTACAGTCAATGAGCAAACTTCATTATAAAACTTGTAGAATTTTGTAACTTTTAGAAAAGATTTTATTTATTTGAGAGAAAGAGAACACGAGGTGGGGGGAGGGGCAGAGGGAGAAGCTCCCCACTGAGCAGGGAGCCTGATGTGGGACTCGATCCCAGGACCCTGAGATCATGACCTGAGCCAAAGGCAGACACTTAACAGACTGAGCCACCTGGGCACCCAGGTATAATTCTGTAACTTTCTGGCTCCTAAGTGTGAGGTGTTATCTCTTGGGCACCTGTACAGGGCTCCAAGAAGGAAGTCTTCTGTTGTGTTTTTGAACAAATGCTTTTACAAAAATCTTTTTCTGTGTCAGTGGTTGGAGGCTAGCAGGGGTAGAGGAATAAGAGAGAAATGAGGACTACCATCCATTATGGGGCTCTGCAGTTTCACCAGAGGTGGGGTAAGCTTGAGCCCTTTTATAGCCTGAAGAACACCCCGAACTATTATTGGCTACCTCATAGTCCCAAAGAGGAGCATGTCCTGAAGTTCAGTCTCCAAGGGGTGTTTCGTTGCACAGAGTACTCTGAAATGTGCCTGCCATTCAGATCATGCTTCTGAAGAACAGGGTGCAAATGACCAAATTGTCTTGCTCTCCAGCTGCCCACTAAATAGATCCATTTGATGTAAATTAACCCGTCCCATCCAGGCCGATAGAAGACTCATTCCTAATTCCTGGTTCAAACCCTTGTGGTCTGTAGAGTCTCTACCACTCCGTGCTTTCATCTCCTTGCTCCACTTTGCTCCTCTTCCTCAGGCTTTCCCAAGAAACTAGGTTGTATGAGGCATGAGGGGTAAAATTCTTACCACTCTATGGAGTTATTAATGTCAGTCGTGCTCTCTGCTTTCTGGGAACCCAGCAAATGCAAGGTATATACCTGTGTGTTTAGCTTGTTACCGTACATCCTGAATTGAAAAACTAATATGTGGCTGCCTTGTGTGTGTGGTTATCTATCTGTTGCTTTTTGCTTCAGTGGGTCAGCATATTTATTTTATTCTTTATTATCATCTCAGGCTTGCTGTTTCTCTTCCTATCTAATTAAATGATTCCATTTTGAATAATTACATTTAAGTGCCCACAGTGTGCTAGGGGCATTTCAAACATAGCATCGTCACAGTCTTTTCCAAGAAGACTCATAACCTAAATAAAATAGACAGGACATAAACTCAGGGAAGGAGAACAGCCCCAGGTAGCCTTACGTTTGCGCAATTCTTGGCAGATTAAATCATTAGTGGTGTCCTAAGTCATGAAAGAAAAGGTTCTCTGATTTCGTTAAATCTGAATTTAAGAGACTATCTTGAAAATAAACTGGGAATAAACACACAAACATTACATACACTTGGAATCTATCTACCTACCTACCTACCTATCATCTATGTCTATAATTTTTTAAGTGTGCAGTTGGGAAGGTAGGTGTAGGTGCGAGGATTTCAGTGTTAGTCCAGAGGAAAAGATTGAGTTTTGGAAAATTCCTGGAATGCTTATAGCTACTGACTTAAGTGTGAGGGGAACCAAGGAGCTGTGTGTGTGTGTGTGTGTGTGTGTGTGTGTGTGAATAATTTAAATATCTTTTAGAGTTGCTGCCAATGATGTAAAACATTCTGAAAGCCGCGAGTGACCCCTACCCCTTTAGGAAAAAAACTCTTCTTTCAGTTGGGGACGGTTGCACAGCTGAGCCTGGGTAGTACGAAGACCATTGGAACTGGAGTCAGTCAAAATTCTACTTTCAGTTCTCGAATGCACTGTGCCTTAGGATAAGTTTCCTTGCCTGCAAACACCAGCAGCACCGTTCTCTCTTCCTCCCAGGGTATAGTTGGGCTCAAGTGAGGTTATATTTGGAGGTGGCCCGAAAAACCAATGACAGCGTTAAACAGGGCTTGCCTGCATTTGAAGATATGAGAACCGAAACAACGGGTCAACATGAAAATTTCTCCTTCACACCAAAAGCGAGCAAGGGAAAAAAATGTTAGCAATAAGCAATGGCTGTACTACTGTTCAGAACGGTGTTAGTAGGCTGTTGCTTTATTATTTTATAGCAAGGATCGATGTAAACCATCCTCAAGGAGTTTGGGATTAAATCCTCCCTGTAATCCTAAATGCGTTTTTGAATCAAGCCCATTATTTCTAAGCTATGGTTACTTTCTGTTCATCGAGGTTTCAGTAACACAGGAATGTTACTTCTGTCTGTAGAATTTTGAACTAGACTTTTCTTCTGATATTTAAAACCATCAATCGGAATAATAGGTTTGAGGTATACATTGCTTATAGCTGGTGGGACTCAGCATTTGAATATTTTTTGGTAACAGATAACCTAAGAAAAATACAGGTTCCTTTTGACCAATATCTATTCTCTTTATGAACCATTTCTTCCAGATGGGTGTCTGTGATTGTTTGCATGTGAATACACACTTTGTAGTTAAACATTTCTTCAGGTCCATATCTAGGAAGAAGACCATTTTATTGGACCAAATTAGCCTTGTAATATAGCCCTAGTCTCGGCTTATAGTTTGTGAAAATATGGGACTAGAAATCAGGGCAAACCAGAACCTCATTACATGTAACCTTAATGCTTTAATGTTATAACTTTAGGCAAAGCTAATAAAAAATGCAAAGGACTCTTAAATAATTTAAATTATCTAAAAAATTGAGCATATTCCTTCAAATAATAATGGCTTTCATGATCTGATTTTTTAAAAATTCATTTCTCATATCTTGAATTACTCAGAAGTGTAGATATCAAAGTAAGTTTGAGTTTATTTAAGATTATTAAATATATTTGTTATCATACAGCGTCTGGAATCGAAAATTCCATTTTTTAGCCTAGCAATTATAATGTATAATGTTATGCAGTATAGAATTCTAGCAACGTATTTGATAATGCCATTATAGCATAGAACTCATTTTTGGCACTTCTCTCTAAAACAGTGCTCTGTAATGTGCTTCCTTGATTATTTTGAATCATTATTCAGTTCCATTAACTTTAAAAACAGTCATGTGGTGTACCTGTTATTATTTTCTTTCTAAGATAAAAGCTTCTCTTATCATCATAAACTTTACTGGGAAAGTATTACTTTCACAATGAATTTTTCATGACTGTTTTGGTCAAGAGAAATAGTTGGGAATGCAATGAACAGGGGGAACCATGATTGAAGATCAGCCCATTCCTAAAACTTTTCCTCCTCTTCCTAAATAAGTGCAGCAGAGAATTTTTAGTTGCTAGCACACCGTCCTTTG